>NC_084823.1:36203322-36530197 GCF_958449725.1 Rosa rugosa
TTTTTTAGGTCCTAATGTATAGATCATCTCTTCAAAATTTCGGCCAAATTGATGATCGTTAAGGCATTCAAAACTGCAATTTACAATAATGAATACGAACGGTTCCGGTTCGACAGATTTGGTTCGTTCATTGGGTTTATCGAGCTCGATACCTTAACGATAATCAATTTGGGCCGAAATTTTGCAGAAGTGATCTAACATTAGGACCTAAACACTGAACGGTTAAGATGTGAATATGTGATCGAAAAGTTGTCAAAAACTGAAAATCTGTTCCTAAGGCTAAGGTAAGGATATCCTTACCTAAGAAGGACTATATATATATACAGGGCCCTTCTAGTGAGGGATCCCTTTTTTTGGTATTTTCTAGGAATAGGGCATTAGAACAACTTTTCGATCATATTTTAACATCTTAACCGTTCAGATTTTAGGTCCAAATGTGTAGATCACTTCAGCAAATTTTCAGCCAAATTTGAACGTTAGGGCATTCAAAACGGCGACTTAAGATTATAAGTATGAACGGTTCAAGTTTGACAGATTTGATTCGTTCATTGATTTATTCTAGTTTGATACCTTAACAATCACCGATTTGGCTGAAAATTTGCAGAAATGATCTACACATTAGGACCTAAAAACTGAACGGTTGAGATGCCAAAATGTGATTGAAAAGTTGGTCTAATGCTCTATCCCTATAAAAGACCAAAAAATGGATCCCTTAGTGGAAGGGCCCTATATATATATATATGCTCCTCCACTAAGGGATCCATTGTGGGACACACTTTTTTATCGCATTTCGGCATCTCAACCGTTTAGTTTTTAGGTCCTAATGTATAGATCACTTCAGAAAATTTGATGATAATTAGGGTATCAAACTAGATTAAATCAATGGATTAACTGAATTTGTCCAACCTAAACCGTTCATGTTTATAATTTTAAATTACAGTTATGAATGCCTTAATGATTATCAATTTGGCTGAAAATTTGTAAAGGTGATCTACTCATATAGACCTAAAACCTGAACGGTTGAGATGTGAATATGTGATCGAAAAGTAGGAATAAGCGATCCCTTAAATTGGTCAAAAAAAAAGATCCCTCACTAGAAGGATATATATAGGAGAGTGAAAATCACACTCCCCATTTTACAATCCACAGTTTCACACTCCATATTTCTTTTTTTAGTATCTTAAGTTTTATCTTTTTGTAGTGTAGATTGTAAAAATGTGATGTTAAGATGCTAAAAAAAAAAATATGGAGTGTGAATTGTAAAATAGGGAGTGTAAATTTCAATCCCCTATGTGTGTGTGTGTGTGTGTGTGTGTGTGTGTGTGTGTAATATGATATGATATGAAACCTGAAAATACCAATGTATTAAGGACAATTCTTATAAAAAAAATGCATTAATGACAATTAGATAAATAAAACATATTATAGTAATAATTGACAAAATAGATCGACACCAATTTTTTTTTTTAGGAAATATAATAGTTTCATTCATAGTAACACAGGCCAGAATGGCACAGATACATAACTCCCAATAGGGAGGTTAGGTGCCATTACACTTAAAACAATTCCGCTCCTTTATTTAGAAGCCTAGCAGAATAAACTTAATTCTAACCAGAAAAAATAGCAGACAACATTCCCGGTGCCAGTGCGCTCAATTGTCGTACATCAAAGAACATTGCAATTAGACGAAGAATCAAAACTCATTCTGTAGGCAAAAAAACAACATCTTAAATTTTCTCCTTGCCCTTCGAGTTAGGCTAGGAGGGTTACCCAAATAGAGGACCTTCAAAACATCATCAGTCGGGATCTTTGAAGTCTTTGTTGGATTTTTATTACGTGCACCCAGTGGCCTTCCTTTTTTCTTCTTTGAGTCTTTGAGTCTTTGACCCCTGACAATACAGATGCATGCTTTGAGACAAGGATACCACCCGGGGCTTCCCTGAGCCCTAGAGCCTTAGCATTAAACCTGACTGGCATTTTCAGTTTCTTAATGGGAAAGTCATCATCCATTGGGTTAACACTCAGTTCAGATCCATCAGGTTTCAGTTTTTTTGGAGATGCACAAGGGGATGCAGGTCTTCCTCGCTTGTCTACTCTAGTGACCTCATTTGTAGGTTCCACACCCTGTTCTTCCAAAATCACTGCCACATCTGGCATCACAGTTTCAATTTCAACAGTGGGGGAAGTAATGCTCACCTCCCTCACCTGTTCTGGTTCAAGCATGATCACGGCACCACTTACCTGCTTTCTCCCATCCACATTTTCATTCCCTGCAGGAGGGGTAACTGGCCACTATCTCCACCTGCTCCAGTTCGAGTACACTTGTTGCAGCAAGTGGTTGGCTGGCATCCTTCATCTCAGGTAGGATGGGAATGGCTTCCTTGCTCATAGGGTTTGCTTCCTTCCCATCAGTCACAGCTTCAATATTAGTGTCAATGACTGCCAGGGCTCTTAAATTATTTCCATTCTTCGAGATTTTCAATGCATCCTTTCGAATAACCACCAGCTTCTGTGGCTTTGTTGTCTCCTTCACTCCAAAGAGAGTACGAGGGATAGTAGGGATGGTTCGATCTCTGTGAAAGCAGAAACCCTCCACTGCTTGGCTTTCACTAACCACATTTTGAAATGGATTGGGCAGGTCCAATTTGTTTTCTTTTTGCAAAACACCCTGAACAGTTGATTGAGGGGTAACTTTGCATATTCCATCCTTATGGGTGATCAGTTTACAAGTCTTGCATAATCCCACCAAGTTTTCGAAAAAGAAAGTAATCTTCAACAATACCTGGTGCAAGCTTCAGAGTCTTTTTCAGGAAGAAAGGCTTATCAATTGCATGAGCAACTCGAACTCTGATGATCCCTTTCAAGTTAAACAGCTTTTCATCCAGATCCAAATACATACCAGCAACAGAAGTTACCGCTTTGATAATCTCTAGTTCCTCCAAGGCAGGGGGGATATTTTCAATGCGCACCCAGAAGAAGAGTGACGCCATGTCAATGGAATGGATTGGAGCCAATCCATTTTACTCTTGGATAATCATCGATGCACGGTTAAAATACCATGGTCCTCCCCACAGCACCCGGTTTCGATCGCTCCTCAGATCAAAAGCAAACATGAAATTTTTCTCGGGCCATTCTTGAACCCTAAATTTGCCATCCAACAGCCATACACATCGGAATTGACGTGTGAGATCTTGCGGTCCAAAAGGTTTTGTAGTCAGAGGTTTAGCCAGCATAAAGGATTGTGAAGAACGATGATTTGTCGCTGCAGAGGCGCGCGACACATCAAGAACATCATTCCATACGAGCGCCATGGAAGCAGCAAAACTAGCAGTGACCTCCTCAATACCAGCCATGGTAAGGGTAATGAGACAGTGATCAGATCGGCTCAGACACCGATTTAGGGTTAAGGTTTTTGGTACGCCTCAGAGCGGCTGCGCGATAGGTGTAGTTGCTATAATGATTGACACCAAGTTGGTCAGTGACTCATTGTATATATGTGCGCCCAATTATTAAACAATTAACTTTATATTGAAACATTAGGTACATGTTGTAGGGTTTATTATTAATAACAAATTACATATAAGTTATTGACAAAAGATGACTTAACAAATACATCCATTAAAGATTGAATTAAACATGATGAAACCTAGTAGAGCTCTGCTAGGGCTATGAGAGCGCCGCCAATGGGCCTGGCGTCTCTGCACCTCCCTTCAACCTAAACGGCGGGGTATTTTGGCATCATCTTTGGTGGCGTCTCCATTGAGTACGGCTGTGACCGTCTCTTACCATCCTCTGAGGTTCTCGGAGCAATCATGGCTAACGCATTCGTGGGTCGCGGCGTTGGCTTTGCCTTCCCAATCGACCACTGGTGGGAGAGCTTCTACGCTTTGCCGGGAGAAGCGTCTGATCATTCCTTTCGATGTGGGTCGGTTACGACCCAAATGTGGGAGGTTGAAGGAGTTCCTCGACGGTAGGTGTCTAGATCCGATCCGTGTCGTAAGGGCGGTTTGGTCTGGTGGTTTTCGGCGGATGCTTGTTGAGTGGAGCGTCGTCTTTTTCTTCCGACGAGTGACGGCGGTGCTGTGGTTTGATCCAGGTGCCGTTGGTATGGAAGCACGGCGGCACAGTGGGCTGGACCTGCGCTACATCTGGTGGTGGAGGCAGGTGGAGTCTCGTTGGTGGAACCGGATTGTGCCTTCTCCGACGATGGGTGGTGCTGGGAGACAATCCAGTAGGCTCTGGGCTCAAGGCGTCTTGGGCTTGGGTCGGACCTGTAATGGGTGGAGAAGAGCTGCTGTTTTTGGGCCTCCACAGTTTTGGATCCGAATTTGGGATCCGGGTGGCAAATGGATTCGAATTCGGATCTGGGATCCGGGTGGATGTGGGGCTTGGACTGTAACCCATTATCTTCTGTGGGCTGTTTGTTTTTCTCAATGGAATGGGGTTCTTGTGCTTTACTGGTATTGGATCCAGGACCCACTTCTATGGTATTTGTTCGTAAAAGATCGGCTGCCTACACGGCCATGTTCTGACAACCTTGGCCGGCTTCGATCTTTAGGTGGAAGAGTGCCTTCATTCCAGCGCCAAGTTGGCTTTTGTCAATTTGTGCATTGGAGTTCGAGGGGTAGTCAAACCACCGACTACTCAATCCACTACACGGCTGCAATCCGTAGTGTAAAATTAGCTGGCGTTTCGACGTTGCTACTATTGCGAGTTTCATATTTCTTTGTATTTCAGATGCTTTTTGCATCTTTTCCTTTCGTGTTGTTTATTTTCATTGTTGATGCATCTTTGCATTGTATCGTTGTAATCTTTCAATTTCAATAAAGGGCTGACCTCTTTTTACTCAAAAAAAAAAAATTTGAATTAAACATATAAAGACTAAATCTTACAAATAAGGACAATGTGCTCTCCACTTGCCACATGTCATGAGTTAATTTACTTTTTTACCTATAAGGATTAAATCTTACAAATAAGGACAATCTGCTCTCCACTTGCCACATGTCATGATTTAATTTACTTTTTTACCCTTAACTATTGCTTTTGACTTCTAATTCCTTTATGTTACCTTTTTTTTTTTTTTAGAATAATCCTTTTATGTTACTTTTTTTTTTAGTGTTGCTATTGGGACCTCCAAATTTGCTCATCTGACCTCTCTACTCTCTACACCTCCTTCTTGCTTTTAAATACCCAATGTTTGCTCACTAGACCTCCTTTTGAATTCCTAAAATAACCTTAGTTATAATATTCACATACAAAACAATAAATTACTCATTATACCTCTAATTCACTCACTACACCTCCATTTGTTTTTTTTTTTCTTCTTTGCATGCAAACACACGAAGTTACCCAAAAAAAATTTCTAGAATTTTCGTTCATGAATCAAACGGTCAGAACTCTTTCATTTAATTGAAACAAAATTATTTACAACATAATCTGACAATTAAGTAGCACCCCAACTGAATAGTTTCAAAGTAAAATGGTTGCTCTTAAGATTTGACAATAAACTTGTAATTCTTCCTATACCCATGTACAATATTACAAGTGAAATAAAAAAATTAATTCAAAACATGAATCATTCTCACAATCAATTGTTGTGTAATACATATAGCAACTCAACAAAAAAAATTATTCTAAATGTAAAGAAAGGATTCAGTAATTCTATATATAAAAAAAAATCATTCAAACATAGTCTCATCAGTCTCAAGAGTTATAATTTCGGAAATAGCAGTAACTCTTTCTGGATGGGGTATTTGGGTATATTGATGCAGACGATCCTTGTATCTATTGTATAATGATCTTGCTTTATCATTAGCATGGGGGTACCAATTTGGTGGGATTGGTGGTAATGGGCATCCCGCTTGCAAAGACACCTGTTAAGAAAATAAAAAATAAAAATGCATCCAATTAGTTAAGATTTTTATAAATTACCAATGCATGAAGATGCAGTCATAGTACTTACCTGCACAAAGTGGTCTCCGTTAACAAAACCAATTCCAATTTCAGGCAATTCTTGGTTCTGAAATCGTCCAGTAATGTGTTCAGTCAAAGGAAGAAAGGTAAGGCACTGTTTATCAAATAAGTTTATCACAACAACTCCATAGCAAGTAGCGATCAAATGCCCCATCTCTGTTATACACATCCATTTTCTACGTGGTGCAGTAGATCCAGAATGGTTTAGTCTCTGTTTGATATTCTCTACACTACTTTCGCTACCATATAGTTTCATGTACAAGTGGGGCATACTTTTTAGCTCATTCATTAGGTCTATTCGAACTCTTCGCCAAAAACTCCTACCAAATCCCATAGCTGATGCTACAACTCTATAACCACAATTACCATCAAACTCAACATCAAATGAACCTAGAATGTAAGGCCTCATACCGAAAACGAATTGCACCGTATATTTTTGTGTTAGCTCAAATGGTGAAGTGCTTTGAGTCACGCAGATAGGCTGTACAAAAATAATTACATGTTAGCTTTTTTTTTTTTTTTTTTTGGCGTTGTAATTGAAATTGTTATTATATATCACAATTGAAAGACACACCTGATTTTTCTCTGGATGCTTATTTGATTTCGTAGAAGGCAACACAATACTAGGAGATGCATGAACAACCTTTTCAAGTGGTACTTGTGACTGACTACCATGTACGGAAAAAGCCTCGGCAATCTCAAAAGCAGATGGTAGACGACGAGTGCTACTGTCAATCTTAGAAGGACGCCCTTTGGTTTTAATCTTCTCATTTGATTCTTGAAGCATTGTGCAACTTGGATTTATAAGCTCGTCAATCTTCAGCGAAACTTGTCTCTTGGTTTCATCATCTTGTTCTTCCAGCCATTTTTGTAATTGTGTCAAACGTGGTCTTACCATAACTTTTTCTTGGGGATCAATTTCCTCCACAAAATTACCTACACTTAACCGTCTCCAATGAGAATGGATAGCATCAATTGGGATAGGCTGATGGGAATTTCGATATTCGGCAATCTCATGTGCACATGGTAATTGGTGCGTGCGGCGAATGGCACAACCACATGATACAACATTAACTCCAACTGCATCAACCCTATATACCATGGTTGAGTTAGTGTGTATGTTATATGGAGGAAAAATTAAAAATAAAAAGAGAGAGAAAACGTAAAAAATAAAAGCAAAGGAAATTACCTATGTGATTCACGTACAATTTTGTTTAGAGCAGTAATAGATACATTACCGATCAATTCTTTCAAGTATGCATGCTTAAATTGATGTTGGACGAAACATCGGCTTTTTTCAAAGGATGCCTTAATTTCAGTGTGATGCAACTCCATCAAAGAGTGAATATAATCCCATGATGTGCTGAAGTCAAGTTGGCTAGAAGCAAGTTGTCGCTTAAGTTTTGAATGTGCACTTTCCACCCTAATAATAAAAATTGAAAAAAAAAAACATAAAGAGATAACTTAGAGTGTCTTCACATAGAATAATAAATGAAATACGACAAAAAATAAAGACAAAATAGTTAAAATTACCTGTTTGATGTAGTGGTACCAAGATGCATACAAGTATCTATCCATGCAGCCACAAATCTGTCTTTATAGCTGTTTAACCAAGTGGTTTTCAAATAATTGATGGCCCCAGAAAATGTGCTAAATTTTGATTCAAGTAATTTTAAATTGTTCGAGTACTCATCTTCAGAATTTGAATTCACCACGGACTGCCAATCATTATTAAATGTATCCCATCCTTCTTTTGTTGCGAATAATTTCTTGCAATGAGTTAACACTTGCTTGTTGATGTGCCAACAACATAATACGTGTCGTGTATTCGGGAATACATTACTTATAGAATTCATCAGTGCCAATTCTCGATCTGTAACCATCATACTTGGAGCACATTTGTCATCTAAAAGAGTCTTCAATCTAGTTAAGGCCCATGTATAGTTGTCTTCTTTCTCTTTTGATATGTAAGCAAATGCAACGTTGAAGGTCTTGTTAGTGGACGTGATCCCAACAATCTCCAGAAGTGGAAAGCGATATCTATTTGTTTTGTAAGTGCAGTCCATGATAAGTACATGTGGAAATGTACGTAAAATCTCAATGTTGTAAGGGTGACACCAAAACAAATCCATTACTTTATCACCATCACTTCTATGATGCTCAATATACTTGTGCTCAAACAAGTTACTTAGCAGTTGCTGCATTTGTGTTCTCCCAGCCCTAATTTTTGTCCTATGCCGTTGTCTGGCATTATATATTGTCTTCATTGCTGTCACATTCTTCGGATTTCTTCTCTTGATGGCTGTCAAAATCTCTTTAGGCCTCATTAAACTTGTGGACATATCCATCAACAATGAATTTTCTTTTTCTGACAATCGACCTGCGAATGAGTGCCCATGAAGGTATTCTGAAGCAGCATGATTATGCACTCCACAAACCACCTCTAACTTCCATTCGTCTCCATTTTCAATATTGATGCCTCTTAATGAAAATGGACATCCACATTTCTTTGTACCAGTAAGCCTCGGACGCTTTTCTTTTCGACTATCTTCATCAGATTCTTGTGTATTTATATCAGACTTCAAAGACTTATATGCTTTATACTGACCATTCCTCTCACAACAAAATCTTATTTTAGGTCTCTTCTTCTTATTGCCAATTTTTCCAGAATCAGACCTTCGGATAACAATCACAAAATTGTTTCTCGTTCCTTCTGAACGAGTCCATTCAATCAACTCAGCTTTACTTTTGAATATCTACCAGTAAAAAATCTAATCATGATTCAAAATAGTATGCCTTCGTGATATTGAAAGAAATTTATAAAAGAATTTACCTTATCAGTTGTAAATTGATTGGTATGATCTAATACATCATCCACTTCAACCCTGCTATCTGGAATAAAGGTATCACCATGTTGTTGATCCTGTGTGTTGTAATTGAAAAACAAAAACATAAACACAAGCAAGTGATGTTGATTAAATGTAATGTCAATCAAGCATGTATATTTGTCTTTCAAGCTTTTGAGAATCATATATAGGAATATAGTTAAAGCTGAAGAAAACTTTAGGCATGCATCAGCATCATTTTCAAAACTTGGACCATATTTTTTTACCAAAGAAAAAATAAATCATGATCCTAGCTAGACTATACTTGCAGCCGCACACACAGCTTGATTAACCCATTAACTCCTATGCTCCTATTAATTTAATCAATGCTTCAATGTGGTGATTATACACACTAAAGGTCATTAAGAAAATAATTTATACACATAGTGGCCTTAATTAATTATTATCATATTTGGATGCAAAACTTTTATGTATCAGTTACTTAATTAAGGGTATAGCAAACGCAGCAGAAGAAGAAGCAAAAAAAAATTATCTCCCAGCCCTAATTTTTGTCCTATGCCGTTCTGGATCAGTTACTTAGATATGGATGCAAAACTTTCATGTATATATGATGATGGTCATGCATGTTGATAATGACCATCGTGATGATAAAGATAGTATTGGAGAACTAGAGAACTCAATTAAGGGTATAGCAAACGCAACAGAAGAAGAAGCAAAAAAAAAAAAAAAAGAACACCAGCAATAACGGAAACAAAGTACCATAATTATGTTGAAGTCGGCCCCAATCTTTGCACCTGCTCTTGTAGTTATCGTTCAAGATAGCTGTCCAATTTCTATTGAAACAAATCAAAATCTAGTTGGTAAATTCAATCTGTAATGAAAAGCAGAACCTAAAAAACTAGAAAGCAAGAAGAAAGAACAACATCAGACCTTGATGGGCAGTGGAAGAACATCATCAAGCCTGGTTGCAATACCTCTTATGCACGTCACTGGGTTTGACGTTGTGATCAGAACGCCGTTATCATAGATTAGAGCAACATCATAGGTCTAGGGTTTAAACGTGAAAACTAGGTTGAAAGATTTGTAAAGAAAATACTAGTTAATTAAAATTATTGTCTATAATTGTCATTTTACAAGAGGATATATATGTAATTCAATAATTCAAAAGAGGTGGAGGTCAAATGAGCAAATTTGGAGGTCCTAATAGCAACACTCTTTTTTTTTTTCTGAGAACAATCCCTTTTTGGTTTCTTGAGAACAATCCGTTTATGTTACTTCTTTTTTTCTGAAAATAATCTCTTTATGTTACTTTTTTTTTTTTTTTTTCTGAGAACAATTCGTTTATATTACTCTCTTTTTTTCTTGAGAATAATCCATTTATGTTACTTCACAAAACCTCACTCTCCTATTACTTTCATCTCATTGCCCAATCCTGCTACTGCACTCATACTCGTCCAGTTCTGCTACTGCACTTGTACTCGTGTTCTGCTACTGCACTCGTGATCACATAATCCTGCTACTGCACTCGTGATCGCCTAATCCTACTACTGCACTCGCCGCACTCATACTTGTCCAGTTCTACTACTGCACTCGTCATCGCCTAATTCTGCTACTGCACTCGTCCAATCCTGCCACTGCACTCGTTGTACTCATACTCGTCTAGTTATGCTACTATACTTGTACTCATGTTCTACTACTGCACTCATCATCGCCTAATCCTGCTACTGCAGTCATCCAATCCTACTACTTCACTTGCTGCACTCATACTTATCCAGTTCTGCTAATGCACTCGTCATCGCCTAATCCTACTACTGCAATTGTCCAATCCTCTACTGCACTCGCTGCACTCATACTCGTCTAGTTCTGCTACTGCACTCGTCATCGCCTAATCCTGCTACTGCACTTCTAGCAGCAGCAGTAGCAGTAGCAGTAGCAACAGCAGTAGTAGTAGCAGTAGCAGGAGCAATTAGATTTGTCCATCCATGAAGAAATAAAACAAACCAGCTCAAGCATAAATAAAACAAACATAATAATTACAGCGAAGGCATTGAGAATAACAGTAAGGAACTTCCACCAACACCAATTCCTGACTCTTTTTTCTGAGTTTTTCTGTTGTCCTTTCCCAAAGTAGCAAAAGATGTGTTCTTGCAAAACTTTTTACAGGTAGCAGACATACTCTAATTTCATTACTCCCCCATAATCTTTGAAATTAAACTGAGCATAAACAAGAAGGTGACTCCTAAAAAAATCAGAAAGCGCGCAGTGTGTAATCTAGTTAAATAATTTGCTTCATGCTCTGTCCTTTTCGCTTTCAATTTTATTGAGTGAGAATACTAGAACATGAGCATTATTCCGATAAAAAAAAAAAGAAAAAAAAAGAACATGAGCATTATTCCCAATTTCATTTCGTTTAGTCTTCGTTACCAAAAATCCCTCATAATCAAGCATATGACCAAGTCAAAATTGTTACCCAGCAAGATACTCAAACCTATCCCTTCCTTTCATTATCATCAATTCCCAGTTGCAAACCAAGCTAATCAAAACAGGGTCAAAAAGTCAAGACCGCCATAAAAATTTGACAAAAAACAAACAAAATAATTCCACAATAAAATCAAATTTCACATACATCTCAATCTTCCTGAGAATCTCAATTTCATGATCAACAGCACCGGAGCTTCCGCCGCCGTGGCTGCCAACGGCGCCGTCTCGATGAGTACGATGGGACCGAAGAGGAAGGACATGTACACCAACAAGGACTGGATCAAGGCCGTCCATTTTTACTCCACCATTTTCCAAGATCTGATCTTGCAAGGGTTTTTGTCGCCGAAATCTAAGTCTCTGTGCGTCGAAACCCCGACGGAGTAGGAAATCAAACCAAGCTAATCAAAACAGGGTCAAAAAGTCAAGACCGCCATAAAAAATTGACAAAAAACAAACAAATAATTCCACAATAAAATCAAATTTCACATACATCTCAATCTTCCTGAGAATCTCAATTTCATGATCAACAGCACCGGAGCTTCCGCCGCCGTGGCTGCCAACGGCGCCGTCTCGACGAGTACGATGGGGCCGAAGAGGAAGGACATGTACACCAACAAGGACTGGATCAAGGCCGTCCATTTTTACTCCACCATTTTCCAAGATCTGATCTTGCAAGGGTTTTTGTCGCCGAAATCTAAGTCTCTGTGCGTCGAAACCCCGACGGAGTAGGACATCTACGCCTCGAAAGAGAACGGCGTCAAGGACGCAGTCGAAATTTTCAAGAAAGCCTCGAGGCCTCTGGTAATTCATGGCGACTTGCGGAGGTCGAAGCAGAGGTCGAAGTCGGAGGAGGACGTTCTCAGGTTTGAGCTTGCGGTAGACGATCCTGAGCGCGTGGAGGTTTGGGCGTTGAATATTGGGTTAGTGGCAATGTCCGTAAATTGTGATGAAACTCGAGCATTTTGGTCATTTTTCTTTAAAGTTGGGAGTCAGGCTTGCATCATTTGGCTTTTGGGTCTGAGCTCATATTCTTATTTGTATAAATCTTTTTGAAAGTGGGTTTTTTGTGTTTACATCTTTGGTCATGTGCTACTATGTAATTTTCTATATTATTAATTGGAGTACATAGAATAGTTAGACCGTGGTAGTCCAGTTTTCATAAAATCAACTTTTTATTTTTATCACATCAACAACAATTAAGAATATACATCCGTGAGTCGAATTTAATATCGAACACTTACAAAAAGAAGACTAATCATTAAAATTTAATTAGTTGTAAAGCCTAAAATGCAACATAATGACATCCTGATACATTGGAAGTATGTATTGCTAGTGACATCTCCTCGACTCCTCCGCAGATCTTTTCATCAGGGTAGTAATAGTAAAACATATGCATCTGTTTTCCATAAACATACAATAACTCCAAATTATGGATCTAATATATACCGAATCAACTGCTCTGTTAAAGGAGAATGATGAGAGTGCGCCGGCCTATACATGCACTATGAAAATACGTACAATATGGCAAATGATATGACGATTATATAGTACAGAACACAATTAGCATTTTGCGTTACTTAAACTCTTGAGAGGGAGTACTAAACTACTAATCAGATTTGTACGTATTATTTGCATTTGCTTCCACTTCAACTCTCTTTTATTGGCTGCCGCCGGTTTAGAAATTTGGAACAAACATTGACTTTTAACCCCATTATCTTTCAAATGCAGAAAAGCTAGAGTGGGTATGAAAGCTCATGTAAGTTCCAAATTCGAAATAGTTGGTGAACACTGAAGTGTAACATTTGATGATTAGAAGAAGAGAGATCTTGGAAAGCCTGTACTAGAGCAGTAGAGTAACTAAAAAGCAAACAAGAGCCAAGGCCCTTATAATCAATCATCAACTGGCACGCCATCCACCCGCCCCCTATTGTTTTCTTTTTTGGAACAATTTATTAAGTAGAAAAGAGGCAATTAAATACAATGATAAAATACAAGATTGCTCGTAGTGTTTAGACGAACCGTAGATGTCCGGTTGTCGGTAAGATTTACGAACTTATTTAACATTGTTTCGTCTTCAAATTTTTGCAGTTAATATATATATAGATATATACGGAGCGGTTCCAAAGAGGACGTCCGCACTGTTGTTAAAGCGCGGACGTCTACGCTGCAGCTCGGCTCGGGGCGCGACGGAGCGGCGGGGCTTGCCGAACGAACGCCAGGGGTCGGACGGACCGGTCTGCAGTCGGTGGAGTCGCCGGCGACGTGGTTGCAGCGCTGCCCAGAAACCTGCAGTTGCAAGTGAGGTTACTGCCCAGAAACTTGCAACTCCGACCTCCTCCGACCTCGAACGCTGCCCAGAACCGTCCGGGATGCCTCCGGCCTCCGTCCGCCAAGCCCCGAGCCGCCATCGCCGCCTGGAACACCGCTGCTGCGTCGCCATCCGCACTTTAGCAAAGTGCGGACGCCCGCTATATATATATATTCATTTCGTTGAAGAAATGTGATAATAAGAAAGTGTTCAATAATACTGCAATTACACACACACGTGTTCTATTTTCGTTAACATAGTCCGCTTTGAAATTAACGTGTGAAGTTCGAGTTTTGAGTCACTTTTCGGTCGCATATCCACATCTCGACTGTTCAGTGTGTATAGATCATCTCTGCAAATTTTCAGCCAAATTGGTGATCGTTAAGGTATCTAACTCGCTTAAACCTATGGACAGACTGAATCTGAAATTCCCAAACTGACCCTGGCCAACAGAATATGGAAAAATCTAAAATAAATTCCAGACTTTGAGGTTGGGGAGACTTGAACCCCTCCCAACCCATATGCAAATGAAAGCCCCAACCACCAGACCACTTACATGATATGGATATATTGCAAACAAAAATAATATATATCTCTAAATATTTTTTTTTTTTTTAAATTTGTCATCGTCGTCACTTTGAGTCCGAGCTTGTCGTCAGAAAAATTGAGGCTCTGGCAGAACGGCGTCGCGGAGGGTGTGGGAGACGGAGAGGAGGAGGTTCCGCTTTCAGGCAGGCTCTGCAAAAAGTTTCTCTCAACAAAATTCAAATAGCTCACTCAAAGATCACAACTTTTCGCCAATCATGGCTTCCAACTCCAGATTCAACCTCATAGACGACGACGACGATTTCCAAATCCCTCTTACCCCAAAGAAAACATTCCTCCTCCGCTTTGCTAATTCACCCCCAAAGACTCCATTTTCAACCAAACCCAAGTCTCCAAATCCACGCCAATCGGAGATTAAAGCTTGGATTCACTGACTGAAAGCCTCGACTGGGCCACCCACGGTGCCGCTAACATCACCGCTTCTTATTGTTCTTCTGCGTGCGTGGATGAGGAAAATGAGAAAGTGTGATGATCCAATGGAGCCTGGAGTTTCTGGGCAAAAGTGTGACGATTATGACATAGTGTTTTTTTTTTTAACTATTATATAGATATTTTTGTTTGCAATATATGAATACAATGCAAATGGTCTAGTGGTTGGGGCTTTCATTTGCGTATGTGTTGGGAGGGGTTCGAGTCTCCCTAACCTCAAATTTTGGAATTTATTTTAGATTTTTCCATATTCTGTTGGCCAAGGTCAGTTTGGGAATTTCACTTTCGTGTGGGCCCCACCTTTGATGAGTTAGACATGCCATGTCACCACTTAACGTCTGAAATTGACGGAATGGAGTCGGAGGGATCTATTGGACGAGAAAATGATATTGTAGGGGTGTTTTTGATGAAATTGAAAGTCGAGGGACTGAATCGATGTTCAGCCCATACCACATGGTACTAAACAGTATTTAGCTCATATATATATATATATATATATACAGATCCTATCCAGAGCGAGGCATCGCTTTGAAATTTCAGAGCGAGGTTAGGGTTTAGGGTCACTTTTCGGTCGCATATCCACATCTCAACCGTTCAGTTTCTAGGTACTAATGTATAGATCATCTCTACAAAATTTCAGCCAAATTGATGGTCGTTAAGGCATTGATAACTGCCTTAAAGCTAGTACGGTTCAGGTTGGACAGATTCAGTTCGTCCATTGGTTTAAGCGAGTTAGATACCTTAAAGACCATCAATTTCGTTGAAATTTTGCAGAGATGATCTATACATTAGTACCTAGAAACTGAACGGTTGAGATATATCAGATCCTATCCAGAGCGAGGCATCGCTTTGAAATTTCAGAGCGAGGTTAGGGTTTAGGGTCACTTTTCGGTCGCATATCCACATCTCAACCGTTCAGTTTCTAGGTACTAATGTATAGATCATCTCTACAAAATTTCAGCCAAATTGATGGTCGTTAAGGCATTGATAACTGCCTTAAAGCTAGTACGGTTCAGGTTGGACAGATTCAGTTCGTCCATTGGTTTAAGCGAGTTAGATACCTTAAAGACCATCAATTTCGTTGAAATTTTGCAGAGATGATCTATACATTAGTACCTAAAAACTGAACGGTTAAGATGTAGATATGCGACCGAAAAGTGACCCTAAACCCTAACCTCGCTCTAAAATTTCAAAGCGATGCCTCGCTCTTGATAGGATCTGTATATATATATATATATATATATATATATAACTCCAAATAATCGATGCAATTTATACCGAAATAACTGCACTACTAAAAGAGGATGATGACAATGCAGGCATATATGCAACGACCTAGGAAAATATAATATAGCAAATGAATTATATATCATACTGAAGCCATCAACTAGCTAGTACAGGTCCTAGTCGACGTTAATTAATTCTTCGTTAGTGTAGATTAAGGCAAATTTTCTACTTTGTCTAAGTCACTGATGTGAAAGGGATTGCGTGATTATTTGCGTCCCGGTAGTTGGTAGCTAAATCAGATGTGGAGGACAGCATAAACACACTATGTATCTATGTAGGACTAATGAGTGAGATAGAGCTGCTACTATAGTGAAATTAGTGGGTCGTTCATGGTTGTATAGAATTGCATGTGCTTTCATATCATGTCCAATCTCTTTTATTGGACCACTCGATCAATCTGCTTCTCCTACTCCTATAAATACCCACATTCTCTTGCATTGCCTCATTCAAGTTGTGGGATACAAAATTACAAACTGATCGAGTCTAGGTATTGATCGATCCCATGGCTCCCAGAAAGATAGTTAGCGTTGTTTTCCTTGTGATGCTAAGTGTAGGCATCTGTTCTGCCACTAGAGTCCTCTTGGGTTATACCGAGACAGTTACACGCCCTAGTTACGGCCATTCTCCGGGCGTAGCCCATGGAGGTGGTGGTGGAGGCGGACGTGGTGCGGGCGGTGGAGGTGGAGGTGGAGCCGGGGGTTCTGGACAGGGAAGTGGGTCTGGTGAAGGAGGGGGTGCAGGGTACGGTGCTGGTGGAGCGGAGGCAGCGGGGTACGGTGGAGGAGGAGGTGGAGGTAGCGGTGGAGGTGGAGGCGGTGGTGCAGGTTATGAGGGAGCAGGGAAGGGTGGTGGTGAAGGGAGTGGTTCCGGAAGTGGTGCTGGGTATGGTGCTGGAGGAGCAGCCGGAGGTGGACATGGTGGTGGTGGAGGCGGTGGGAGTGGTGGCGGCGGTGGAGGAGGAGCTGGGGGTGCTGGTGGAGGTTATGGTGGTGGTTCAGGATCTGGTGAAGGTTATGGTGCTGGTGGTTCGGCTGCTGGTGGAGGCGGAGGAGGTGGGTCCGGTGGTGGCGGCGGAGGTGGCGGTGGCTCTGGTGGTGGTGCAGGTGCACACGGTGGTGGAGCTGGCTATGGAGGTGGTGCTGGGGGCGGTCAGGGCGGTGGTCATGGTGGCTATGCACCATGAGAGCACCTCTCTCACTATCTGTATGGATCAAACACCTCTTCTTACCCAAAGTATTAGGAAAAAATAAATTTTAATGCGGTAAGAAGAGGATGATTATAGTTATTTACTACGACGGTTGTAAAAAACAGGCCAAAGGCATGCTATGATTGCTGCTATCCGAGCTGGTTGTATGATACAATTGGAACAGATCAACTGGATCAATTGAGTATTGCCATGCAATTATGAAAATATAGATGAAGTATGTATTCTATAATTTAACTGTTTGGTGTGGTCAATATTCCATCTCGATTGATCTCAATGCATGATCAGCGTACAATCAACAGCGTAAAGTGTTAATTGTACGATCGGGATGTATGTTTTGTTATAACAATTCACGCTGAAAATGTGAAAAACAAAAATAAAAACTCTTATGCATATTGGTAAAAATATAACCTCGATTTAATGAAGTCCGAGTTATTTTTTCACAAAAATTTTATCATTTGTTTTGAGTTAGAGTGTATTATGAACTTGATAAGGATATATAGTTGATAACTGAACTTTTTTTACATATATATTTGAATCAGGATGCTAGATAGAACTTCATGATCGATTTTCACAAATCAACACAATGACAGAGATATATCACATAAATTGATCGAGCAATCTTAGAATAAATTAAGCACTGCATTGATGGATAAACGGTTGACCCTCAAACTAGAGAAAAGTACTAGATGTGTCTCCCTTGTCCAAATAAATAGTAATTTATTTCAATAAACTCTGATAATTTATTGCATTCATAATTTAGAAATGGTCATTTCCGATAGAACTTCAAGGATGAAAGGGGAAAAAAAGAAAATGAAACGAAGAAACCGATGAATCCCACCCACAAGTGCGCAGGGGCATGGATGGAGAGTGCAGATTATCAATTATTACATAACGAAATCCTTGGTAAAACACAATTGCCAAACAAAAGGGTAGTAGTTGATTAGCTTGCTTGACAATCACTTGACACCGTAGCCAGACATTTAAAAACCATCGCAAAGTCACTAATAGCATTCTTCAGAGTTTAGCCTCCACTTCATCGATCTCCAAACATTCCTCCTCTCTTTGTTTCTGCATTCCTAGACATCGCCTTGGGATCTGGATCTAGAGCGGTCTTCTCGAGCACGTTTCGGTTTGTTAAGAAATTCCTTCAAATGATCAGAGATCATGAGAATCGGAGTAGATAACAGAGAAGGTGTTGAGCCTCCGACGTCGCTATCTATCATAGTCCTCCCTTTGATCATGTCAGCCTCCCCTTCTTCGTTCATCATCACCATGTTGCATGGGAGTTTCCCATTGTAAAACTTCCTGTCATTCTTTTGATGTCTGCATGCAGTACACATATCCCATATTACTAATTGTTGGATAACAGAATCTCACATCAGAAAATCTAAGCCTTGCAAAATAATATGCCTACCTGTCGAAGACGACCCATTTGGCATGAAAGCTTATAATTTCTTCAACAACAAGCAGTCTTGAGGGATAACCCATTATAACCTTCTTCTGTAGTACAACCTGCATTGACATACAACAAAGATTTAAATAATGTGGTTACCCAAGTAATTTGATAAGGATAATAAGCTAAATGAGTACGTAATACAATAAGGTATATATATAATTATATATTTATGATTATATATATGATATACCCCATAGTTTTTGCAAAGATCCACAACTGCCTGCAACTTCAGATATTTGACATCGCTCTTCCACTCAATTTTCTCTTTCACGGCTGATAGTTCCTCTAACCCAACTGGCCAAATATCCAGCCATGTCTTGGAGGACACTACAAAACACCCCCACCAAGTTACTCATCAAAGTCTTGTTCATATCGATCAAAACAGTGATGCTAGAGGATTTTGTCTCTTAGACCACATGGAGGATCACATCTCTAATAAAAACAATTAACCGACTCAACGAGGAATTAGTATAGAAGAATATTGATTTGAGATGGGCAAACGCATTTACTTCTATAATGTGGTCTAAATAATGTGGTGCAAATAGGGTTTCATTTTTTGAACACACTTACGAGGAATGTTGAGCCATGGCATCACACCGAGAAGAATAACAACAGAGCCAGCCTTGATTACATGCTCCAGTGCCCACTCGAGAGGCGCCGTGTTGAACTCTTTCATGGCATCCATGACGATGATCACATGTCGAGCTGTATTTGCCGAACCTGGTGACTCCTGCAACAGGAGATCGTCTAGCAATGCTCGCTTTGTCTTCAAACTAATCGATCTTCCCAGTCGTTGCTTAACTCCTCCTTTGAAGAAAACCACCATATTGAATAATCAATCAACCTCCCAACTTTGAAACTCTACTAGTTAAGCTAGTATATTAGAGTGAATGTGATCAATGTAGAGAGAATTCTGTGGTAGCTAAAGGGAATTGTTATGAGGGTTCTCATTCCTTAAATAGCGGAAGAACTTGTCTCACAGGAGAAGTCCAGGTGTTTTGGTCGATGGATTCGAAGGCAGGAGCTTGTAGGTAGTTTGACAAAAACCAAGATTTCTTAGTACATTCCTGACAAAAATTTGATCTTCCCTAGATTCAAGATGCTCCTTCCTTCCTAAGTTCAAAAAAAAAAGATGCTCCTCCTAGTTCTTATCTCCAACCAAGAGAGAACCATAATTACTAAGAAGTTCTGAACTCACCAACAAATTATATCGACCTTGGAAGCTTCCCTCTTTTAACTTACATGGTGAAGATACAGCTTAAGTAGTATAGTCATGCTATTCAAACTAGGTTTAATTTGTTTTATGCTGTTAATTTATTTTGTCCTTTGCTTCATATATAATGTTTGCAAATGATCTAGCTCTCATTCAAATACGAGCCTAAACATTTATCTTATCCTTTTCTGGATTTTATAATGAACCCGGGTGAGTGGGTGACTACCTAAATTGGTCATTTTGCTAATTCGAGCTAAATCACCACATAACTCCAAAGCCGTTTAATTAGCGTACAAGTTGAGTAGTATAAGTTTTTCAACATTGTGATATACAACCTCGAATGATAATTCAAGGGGAAAGCTAGTACCAATCGGAACAGACAAACTCGGATGATAAGGAGGCTATAATAATTAACTCTCAACATGATGAGCATGTCAAGTTAATATTGGTATGACCACTACTCCACTAGTGCAATTGAACACTGTTCTAAAAGATTGTTATCTATGCTAAGAAGCAAAACCACAAGAATCAGGTGGTCAAAAACATAATGAAATTTTCTTCATTGATTCTAAGAGCAACTCCTATGAAATATTTCTTTCTGGTAAGTAACCAGATCAAATTTTGAAAAAAAAAACTCATCTTTACATTTGTGGCTGAAACGATGAACTAAATTTGACTACAGTTCCCTCCATCACCAGAGGGAAAGAGTGACCTAAAAACAGCTGTAAAAAGAGCATTGTATTTCCCATACACCTGCACTTGCCAAAAAGACACTCTACAGTGCTTGGAAGAGGTGGAATTTTACATGGTCATGATCCCCACTCTTTTCCTTTTCTTGTTCAAACCCTCACTTTGAGGCTCCATGATAGCAGCAAGAAGCTGACTTCTCCTGTCCCTGGGAGCACTTCTTGATTTTGCAAGATATCTGATAGCTTCCTTTCTCTTCGGATCTTCTGGATCTGGAGGAACAACCTTGCTTGATCTTCTTTTATAGATCACATTGTCTGCTGACTTCAGATGATCTCGGGGAATATGATATTTTGGTTCTAAATATTCATTTTCAACACATTAAGTTAGTTCCATTACCAAATTTCAAGAGATAACAAACAGAATCTTTTAATCAGAGGGAATTGGCTTACCTGGAGTAGACTCAAAAGAAAACAGGTCTACACTTCGAGATCTGGGTGGTGTCGAAGGAGGGCAACCAGCATCTCTGACTTCATCAAACGTCTTATGTATGTCATTACCACCAAGAGAGGATGTACTGCATATATTCTCATTATTCTCATTGTTGTGTGAAGTACCAGCTACACATTTACTTGTGCCAACTGAAGTTGAAGCAGTAATCATAGGCATACTCTCATCAGTCTCCTTGACACCTCCAGCATCATGCTTGGATCCATCAATCTTTTCAGAAAGTCTATCAGCTTCATCTCTGGTGTCAGTAAACAAGACCTCTTCACGTTTTGCTCTGCGGAAGAAAGTAGAAATTTTCTGGCCAACATCTCTGGGTGCATTGGGAGTACAACCCTCAGGATTATTCACAGTACAGATGTTCTCAACATTATCTAGCACAGACTTAGGTGATGTATTCATAATGGGTAGGTCTGAGCATGACATCTGTCCTTCCATTAAACTTGAAAACCAGGGAGTACCCTGCCTGGCATAGAACAGAATGTATGCCTCCTGTGATAGAACAAATTCTTCTCGAACCCTAGTGACCTAAAAGAAAAACAATATTCTTTTGTCAGCCCAGAAAAGAATATTAGGAAAAGGAAAAAAAAAATCAACATATACGTTAAAATGCCCTTCTATTACATAAAAAGATACAAATCATTTAAAATTGACAAAAAAAGATTAATCAAATGATAAAAATGCAATGCAGTAGCCACAGGTGGTTAGAAGAGTGCCCTCTCTGGAATCCCAAGACTAGGCCCATTTGGCTCAAGTCTTTTCAGTCCAAAAGGAAAGTACATGGCAGTCTATGAATCCAAGCAATAAAAAGAGTAGATAAAATTTTAAACCAAGAGCATTCTAAGAGTTGATGTTTAAATTTTGTTAGGGTATTTGGGACTAGTGCTATTAAGAGTCTATTTTGAATCTTGGGGTTATATTTGAAGCCCAAATATAAGGTTATTTGCTAAAAGTAGCACCGAAAAAAGGAAAGAGCGAGACGCCAAGGCAGATTCGAATGAATGAAAATTGAGTGTTGGTCTTGGTGCTTTGGTATCTCCTCATATCTTGTTCTCTCACTTCTCCCTCTATTCTCTATTTCTCTAAGTTCTCTCAAGCTACAGCATCTATAAACCATCTCTTTCTTCTAAAACTATTATATTTCTATAAATTTTATCTTCTTAAACCACCATAGACACTCACACTAACCCTTGCTTTGTCCTACAAAGGGGAAAAAACACTAATATTGAACAATAACAATGAGGATAAATTCACATAGAAATATAATCTGACCATACTAACAGACTATCAAGTACCATCTAGGCAGTAAAAAGTTGTGACCTCACCAATTGGTACTTCTTCAGGGAAATATTATGGTTTCAACTAAGAAGAAATAACAGAGAAACAGATGAAGAAATTCATCAATGGTAAACAATCTGTTCCATTACTCAACTTCACAAGACATAAAATTAAAGTAAACAGCTTATAACAGTTAATATATAAGACTTGTTACCTTTGAGTCATCCAACCTATGCCATGTATCTGGAGAGGATCGAATAAAGCAGAAGTAATGCCCAGAAGTAGATGAAAAGCCAATATGCTCCACAATTGCATAAAGTTCATACTTCAACTCCACCTATTGCCAAGACACATGGAATGAGAACTTGAGAGAACAGGCACGCACACATTTAACTCAATTTAACACTCAAAATAACATTCCCAGAGACCATATTGGTTCATGCATAAGAAACAAAATAAGTTGTGTTGTCATATGTCAACAAATCAAGCAGATACTGATTTGATACATATAAACCAATAAGCAGCAACTCACATCACTGTTATTGCCACTGGTGTAGGGCTTCAAGTCCAACTCCAAAGGAAATTCCACATGCTTATCAATCTTCTCAACATAATTTCCATCAGTTTTAAATCTCTTTAAATGAAATGCAGCAACTGGAGGGGCCTCATCCACCACAAGCTGCTTCTCCACCGACACTTCTTCCTTGCAATTCTCGCACGTAAACTTTGTCTCCACGTCATTTATCTTTTCTATCTTAGTGAAGGATTCCAAGGCCCTCGGAAGAGAGTCAACATCTTCAATTTCCAAACTTAGATCAATCAGAGGTTCACGAGTGTCAGAACAGTGACCACAGCTACAACATCGGAGCTGAAAGAAACCATCAATACAAAATCAATAAAAAGAATTAACAGAAAATTGGTTACAGAAATAATGAAAGTCAGGTCCTGAGGAGTCATACTTTGCTAATGAGACTGCCACCAAACACCCTGTTCACAAGGTTTTTATCTTTGCAAGATGAAGTCTCATTCTTTTTATCAGAATCCAACCAAGATCTCTCTAGTTTATCTAAAAAACATTGCAAGAACTCATGGGCATCTTCTTGCTGGTATCTTCGGAAATAAGATGAGAAATCTAAGGGAGTCGAGTTAAGAATCACAGTGCAAAGCAAAGTAGACTTCTCAGTAAACTGAAAATAAAAAGTCCAGACCTTTCAACTGAAGAAATTAACAGATTAAGTATATTGCATCAGATGAATTGGTGTAACAAAAACAACCAATCAAAATCAATCACCTTTAAGAACTTCAAAAAAAAAAAATCAAAATCAAAATCAATGCATAGAAATCTCAGTCCAGATGATTGAAGGATACGGTTCAAATTATCAACAAGCTTCGATGGTGAAAGAGCCCCTCCCGAAGATACTATTGAAAGATCAATGTGTTCACGAAGAGCACAAAGAACGCAGAACCCTTCACTACCACCTGAATACACCCAATTTCACATTAAATCCAATACATTGAATCAGAAAGTGATACTTATATAATCTATATCAAATTCTCGAACAAATAAAAAAAAAGACTATGAATCAAACAGAATAGCAGGTAGGTCTTACAATCACAAGGCAAGGGATGATTGGAAGATCGGAGACCCTCCACGAGGGGCACAGTATGCGTAAAGCATTGCAGAATCGCATTGATAAAGCACGTATTGCCAAGATTATAAAGCCCTGCACCCTGCAAAACAAACCCCATACCACAACTTAACTTCTATAACCAACAACATAAAAGACTTAAATACTTTTAGAGTGCAACTGTCCAATAGATTTAGAGTAGAGGGCATACCACCATAGAGATCTTGGATTCTTCCATAGGATACGGCTCTGAGTAAACCACTGATTGCTTGCTAGAATCGGATGAAGGCCACCGAGACCAAGACTCCTCCGAATGCGAATTCGACTCTGAATTCAAAACATTATTATCATTGTGAGGAGAAGCTGATGTGAGGTCACCTTCTTGCCCTTGTTCCAAACCTTGCGAATCACGATCCGAAGATTGAAACCCTAGGGTTTCGAGAGGCGAAGAGGACGAAGACCCATTTTCAGTTTCAAGAACAGGGACCAAATCCAACTCGTACACGTCTTCAGTTTGTGAAGACCCATCAAGGGTTTCTGGAAGAATAGGCATTGAATCTGGGGAAGAAGAGGTTTGGTGTTGGGGATTTGGGAGAAATGAATCTGGGGGCAGAGAGTTGGTTTCAGAGAGATGGGTTTCCATTGGAGACTGTGTGAGGAAATTGGGGGGGGTTTTCAGAGAAGAGGGAATTGAATCTGAAATGGGAGGTTTGGAGTTTTGGCTCCAGAAATTAGGAGGGAAATGAAGATTGGGTGTTTGAGGATTTTGGGTTTTCAATTATTTTTTAGGGTTTCGTGTTTTTGAAACAGTCCGTTGTGAAAAAAGAGGGAAAACTGCAAAATATTTGTTTTTTTTTTTTGGGAAATGGAGGGAAAGAAGTTCCAAACTCCCGCGCTTGAAAGAAGAAATTTCGTTTCGTTTCGGTTTTTTTTTTTTTTTTTTCTTTCTAAGTTAATTTATTTGAATATTTGTAATTTCTGATGCGATGTAGGTATTATTGTTTAATTTCTTTTTATATTTATGTTTTTTTGTTTTTCATTTTGAAATATAGTTTTTGAAAGAAACTGCAAGGTACTTTATTAATGATTTAAAATGTTACAATCATAGAGTAGTACATCAGCAATGCAACTAGGAGAATGAGTGAGCCAAGTCTCATTTTGAAATATAGTTTGTTAGTAGTTTTAGAGGAAAATAAATAAACTAATAGAGTTACGAAATTAGTATGGCGAGATTCGCCAAAGCATCTGTTACGAAATTAGTTTCTCTTCAAAAATGTAGAAAATCAATATGTTGGAAATTGCTAGTCAAAACTTTGATGTCATGTGCCAGGGTATGAAGACGCAAGGACTAGTAATCTAGTTATTGATATAGTCAATGAGGACTTTTAACTTGAAAAGCCATGAATGGCAGCAGCTTGCAAACCAGCTCTCTCAATGCAGAGGCTTCAGCAAACAGAACATTAGAGTAGCATAGTTTTTTAGCAAATGCAACAATAGGTAAACCCTGATCATTTATAATGATAAAACCAACAGTAGCTTGCACTGGCGGAGCCAGAAAATTAAGTTTATTGGGGCACAAAAGAAAATAATAGTATCAAATCATTAAAAAATAATTAAAAATAACTCCAACGAGGTAAATATACCTGACAATTCCTCTACAACAGGATTTGGTTTTCTTTTCAAATATTTTAACATCTATGTAAAAAGAAGAAAGATTTATAATTGATAAAAAAATTGATTGAGAATTGTTAATGTCTAAAAGTTCGGCAATAGCTGAACCTTTGTTAACGCTGTTCCGGTGGGCGGATCGATACTAGTGGTACTCTCAAAGCTTCCGCTACCTGTCAAGTAAAATACACAGCGGCGTCAGAGGGAGACCGCGCTGGGCGGTCTTCAACTCTCCGATGCCTAAGTTAGTCAATATATTTATGTTGACAAAGTAACAGTAGGTAAGTATTGAATGCGTAATTAATGAGGAGAGAGGAGAGAACCTTTTATAGGTGAGGAGGAGGTTGACCTCCTCCTTGTTTTCGATGTGGGACTGATGTGCTTCAGTTCCCAGCTCTGGGAGCTACTGATGCCATTTTGGCACGGCGCGTCGGCGGTGACCTGGGGGTGATCCGACGCTGAGGTTGTAGCCCGCCTGGCGGTGTATCTGTATGTCACTCCTTTAGTTGAAATTAGTACCTTTGGCGGTACAATGAGCGTGGCCCATTATAGCTAATTATGCTTGCCAATGTACATGTATGTACAAGAATCATTGCTTGACTAGTATATATATTAATGTATACACACACATATTATTATTATTATTATTATTGATGTTATCGTTACTTGAAAATTTATAAGTTATTATATGATTGATGTCAAACATGAAAGATCAAGTTACAATTGGTGATGATGAAGCTCAAAGAATCTAAGTGCAGTAGTATTGAAAGGATAGGACCACATGCAAGACTCGAACCCTCCCCAACCCGTACGCAAATAAAATCCCGAACCACCAGACCAATTGCATGGTACTGGTACTTTGGAAACAAAAATAATATATCTGTATAATAAACCGGATATGGAAAATTCTAAAATAAACTGGAGATTTGCGGTTAGGGAGACTCGAACCCACCCCAACGCATGTGCAAATGAAAGCCCCAACCACCCGACCACTTGCATGGTTGGTATTTTACACACGAAAATAATCTGTATAATAAACCGGATATAGAAAAATCTAAAATAAACTCCATATTTTACGGTTGGGGAGACTCGAACTCACCCCAACGCTTATGCAAATGAAAGCCCCAACCACCAAATCACATAATATATGTCCGATTCAGGTCTGATCTATTACAGATATATATTATTTGTGGTTGCCAAAAACCAAAGCCGTGTAGGTGGTTTGGTGGTTGAGGCTTTTATTTGCGAACGCGCTGGGGTGGGTTCGAGTCTCCCCAACCGCAAAATTTGCTATGAATTTTGTTTTTTTCCATATCCGGTTTATTGTACATATATATATATTATTTTCGGTTGCAAAGTAAAAATACCATGCAAGTGGTTTGGTGGTTGGGGCTTTCATTTGCATACGCGTTGGGGTGGGTTCGAGTCTCCCCAACCGCAAAATCTCCAGTTTATTTTGGAATTTTCCATATCCAGTTTATTATACAGATATATATTACTTTTCGTTTGACAAACATTGATGCCATGCAAGTGGTCCAGTGGTTGGGGTTTTCATTTACGGGTTGGGGTGGGTTCGAATCTCCCCAACCACAAAATTTAGAATTTATTTTGGATTTTTCCATATACGGCTGGCTAGGGTCATTTTGGGAATTTGACTTCCATGTGGGCCCCACTTTTACTGAGTTGGAATGCCATGTCAGCAGTTAACGTCAGAAATTGACGGAATCCTGATGGAGGGACCTATTGGACAAGAAAATAATATCGTGGGGGTATTTTTTATGAAATTGAAAGTCGAGGGATTGAATTGATGTTGGACCCATACCACAGGGTACTAAACAGTATTTAGCCCAAGAAGAAAGATTATGAAAAGTACAGACTTGCTCACCTAAGGGACAGTTTTAATGGACTGTGAGGGACAAGTGATTCTCAACCACATGTATTAAATATAAAAGCAGAAATTATAACAATTTAAAACTGTGCATTTATTTTCAGCCGTCAGATTCACTTGTCCCTCACAGTCCCTTAAAAACTGTCCCTTAGGTGAGCAGGTCTTATGAAAAGTAAAGTCTACATGAAGTAAGCAATAACAAACAAAGGCAGAAATAAAGACTAACTAACTTTCTATCGTTCAACCAATTTGGTCTTGATTTTGTTATGTTTTAGCCTAGTTCATGGGATCAAAGGTGTGCTCTAATGGTTCATTTGGGGGGAGTGTTTCCAAATCTAGTGATTTAGGTGTTATCATATGCATTGCATTAGTGTTATTATGGTTCTTTTAAATTGTCTAGTTTAATGTCAAATGCAAATCCTTTATTCTTAATCTTTCACTCTCAAATGGACCCTACTACTTCCTTTCCCATTTCACGAATTTCTTGCCTTTATGGCAGCTCGCTCTCTCTGTCAATTGTCTCTAATGTAGGGCACATGTTGACATTTTTATTTGCGCACTGGTGCTTGGTGACTTTCATCCTTTTGGCTGAACGCCTCTGTAAAAAGGCTCAATTTGTTCCTGCTGAACCAAACTGGGGGCTATTAACTATTAAGTTGTTATTTAAGGGAGGTGCCCAGTAATGCGTTTCCAGTTTACTTAATATCTACTGCTATAAGTTACATGTCAAATTACAAAGTTATTGGCATTGCAAGCTGTCATTGAATTTTGAAGATGATGTCTATTAAAAATGAAAGTTATTAAACCTAAATGCAGACAAACTTCCAAAGGTAAGACTACCGAAATCCCGATAAGAAAGTCGAACCGTTTCCTAATCTCTCGACAGAATACACGAGACACAGCTATAATCTGATAACCAGAGGTGGACACCTATGAGTATATGAGCCCCATTATTGCTTGTCTATACATCCCAACGATGAAAGCAACAATCATATTGTCCTAAAACCTCTTCAAGATGCAATATCTCGCAAATTACAGTCATTGCAGAACCAAGCTTGATGACACCTCAACAATTTCGCTGTTGGGATTTCACTGGTGGAGCCCTGATATAGCAACAAAGTGAAGTCAGGGTCACTCAAAAACAGTTAAGAAGTTGAAACTAAAAGCCATACTTATTTCATTAGCAAAAATTGCAAAAAACGAATCAAGAAGTAAAAAAACACTAACCAAATAGCAACCATTTGCAAAATCAACAGTTCATTTTAATCAGTAATGGAATGACATCTTCTCAACATAAAACAAATATGTACAAAAATATTCAAACAATTAACAATCTCAGAAGAATCTCTCACTGATATACCAAATCTCAGAACGACATAAGAAGAACACCCAGTAATAATGTCATAATGTCCGTACCTGGATTCAAAATACTTCATATTTTGATAACATATACTGCGTTTTAGGCACATATTTTTACAATTTATTCAGTATCTGCAAATACGAGTTCTTTTAGAAACTAATAGGGAAATGTAAACAGAATACAGGGCAGTGGAACTGTGATGATACCTATAAGGATTAATTTCAGTTTACCTCCCTGAGGTTTGGGGGTGTCATCATTTCACCCCTCTACTTTCAATTTTGAATTTTTACCCTCCAAACTTTTCAATTTCAATCAGCCGTGTCCAATTTCTCCTATTCCGTCCAAATTGGACGTTAACTCTGACGATTAGACCCACCTTGAGGGCTAAAATGGTCATTTCAAGATAAAAATTAAAAAAAATTCTTTTTTTTTTTTTCTTTTTTTTTTTCTGTTTCTTCGTTTTTTTTTTTTTTTAATTTGTCTTCAACCTATACAACACAAATTATGATAGGTTTATAAAAACAAAAAAATACTCTAGGTGGTTGAAAGCCGCTCGCTGGTCTACGATATTTGTGATATATCTCCGATAAAGTGAAGAATTTTAGGATATATCCCCAATAAAGGGAAGAAATATCTGTAAAAAATGATTTTACACTTTATCTGTAAATATCTGTATATCCCCAATAAAGTGAAGAAATATCTGTGTAAAATCATTTTTTACAGATATTTATTTACAGATAAAGTGTAAAATTATTTTTTACAGATATTTCTTCACTTTATTGGGGATATATCCTAAAATTCTTCACTTTATCGGAGATATATCACAAATATCGTAGATCAGCGAGCAGCTTTCAACCACCTAGAGTATTTTTTTTGTTTTTATAAACCTATTATAACTTGTGGTGTATAGGTTGAAGACAAATTAAAAAAAAAACGAAGAAACAGAAAAAAAAAAAAAAAAAAAAAAAAAAAAAAAACGAAAAAACAGAAAGAAAAAAAAAAAAAAAGGAATTTTTTGTTGTTTTTTTATCTTGAAATGACCATTTTAGCCCTCAAGGTGGGTCCGATCGTCAGAGTTAATGTCCAATTTGGACGGAATAGGAGAAATTGGACACGACTGCTTGAAATTGGAAAGTTTGGGGGTAAAAATTCAAAATTGAAGTAGAGGGGGTGAAATGATGACACCCCCAAACCTCAGGGGGATAAACTGAAATTAATCCTACCTATAATTATAGAGGCAGCTCAGGTTCTTTTTCCAGAAGCCCAGTAAGACCCTTCTAAAAACATCGCACCGCATTCGAGAAAACTAGCTTCAGGGCCAGTTTCGTGCCCGCCTCAAGTGCAAAGAAATTGATCCATTCGCCCAAGAAGGCTGTCAACGCAACCGCCCCCATCTCAATTACGCCGGGGAGAGAAACTCCCAATTTCCCTCGACGCACCCACCCGATGATTAATGAGCCAGTAAAAACCACTAACAAAAAAGTAGGACCTATAATTGCTGAACAAATCAACTTTCGATGCCTGTAGATCTCTGCTCCGGTGACCACAAGCTCTGCCGCATTAGCTAATGCTACTTCTAGATTGAAGATCACTTTTCCGATGGCTCCCAAACATCGACCCAGAATTGACCTCCTGCCCGTCGGTAAAGGTTTGAACGGCGGCGGCTTCACGGCGGGGAGGACGGTTGGGTCCGACAGGACTGGGATTGGGCTCAGGCTCGGTTCGGGCATCACATTGATGAAGATGTCAGAAGATTTATCTATAGTGTCAAGACGCAGGGCGGTATAATCTATCGGGTCGGCCGCCATAGGTTCAAGACTAGAAACTATCGGGTGGCGGTGCACCAAGACCCCCGGAGAATCTCCAAGAATCGCCAGAATGGGGACAAGAGATTTCGGCGTCAGCAATCCAGCTCCGTCGGTGGAACCACCGGTAGGGTGGGGGTCTTGAAATAAGGCGTCGGAGAAGTTTCAGTAAAATTGACCTTTCAGAACAGAAATGGGGGCTGTCAGGGTGGTCGTAGAGACGACGGACCCATCGTGTGCGTCCAGAAATACACTCTCGTCGGAGAAGCTTCGTATGAATTGGGGCTTTGCCACCAATCTTTTTGGGGAAAAGATGACGGAACCATCGTGTGCGTCCAGAAATGCACTCTCGTCGGAGAAGCTTCGTACGATTTGGGGCTTCGTCATGGCGAAAAGAAAAAACCTAGGTAAATGTGGAGGCGACCAGAAGTTTGGGTTGGGAGGGGGGGTGATGGTGGTGGGAACGGAGACGGAGGTTTCGAGTGGTGGTGGGGAAAGCTGAGGGTGGGGTGGCAACGGAGGCTTGATTTGGGGTAGTGGTGCCAAAGGTGATGTGACCACTGGGAAAAGAGTCCAATGTGACCAGCCTCGACGACTGGTATAAATAGGCACACCATGATACGACGTCGTCCCTTTTTTTTTTTTTTTTTTACTACAATTTGACTATATCTCCCAACTATTTTTTTTATAGTATCGCCTATGTAAAATAAAAGAAAATTTAGAAAGTATTTTTTCCTCTTCTTTTTAGGATTCTAAACACAATAAATAATGTTTCTCATTTATTAGTTCGTTAAAATCCTATTACACAATAAAAAATTCCCTTGTCATATATAGTTCATTACCTACCGTTTCTCAAAGACAAAGAAACGTAGGGAGAACGATAGCAACGTAGTTAGGGTTTGGAAAAAACAGAGGCTGCTCCTTTGCTTATCCGGCTGCGCCCTCCCGTCGACGACGGCTACCAGCCTCATCGACGAGCGAAGGGTGTGGCCGGATGGGCGTGTTTTCGCTTGGTGGCGGGAGGTGATCAAGCTTGGGGGCTGCGACAAGAGGCGTTTTCTTTTTCTCAGATGAAGACAACGGCGGATCGGTGTTCTGTTGCAGAAAGCTTGGGGAATCGAGGAACAGTCATCTCGGTAAGATTGGAAGGCGTATTGACATTGGGTCGGTGTTAGGACGGTGCTTGGTTGGAGAGTTTTGCCATCTGGGTTTATAGTGGAAGGAGATTTCAAAGATGGAGTTTCTCTCCAGGTTGGTTTTGTCCTTGGCTTAGATGTCAGATAATTGGGGTCGAGTTTACCAACCTCAATCCCAACTTTGCTGTGGTTGATTCTGTGAAGCTTGAGTCGATTTTGTGGAGAAGGAAAGTTGATTGTGGCAGTTTATTTCTTTGTTTTTTTAGGCTTTTATTCTTTAGTTCGTGGTTAGGATTAATAAGTCCCTCCTCCCTTGAGCGAGGGTTTGGGTGTTTTAGTGGAGTGTCGATGCCATTGTTATGGTGTCATGGTCGTTCTGCTGTGTCATGGTCTGGTTTTTTGTCGGTGCTTTCTGGTTATCAACGTGATGGTGAATCACCCTTACACGTGGTCTGGCTGTTTTGGGACGCGGTGTCCGAACGGGTGAAAACAGTTCATCTTAATGTTAGTGGCTGGGTTGTATCAGTACAGGTTTGGTTGTTACTCATTGTAGCTCGCGGGTAAGGGCGTAATATTTGGTTATGGGTTAGACCTTTTTGGCTCATGGAAGTCACTCATGTTGACGGTCCCGTAACTATGGATCCAATGCTTTGTAATCTGTTTGGTTTAATAGAATTTTCGTCTTCTCAAAAAAAAAAAATCCTATTTCACAACACTTCTTTCGGTATGTTCTTATGTTTGTAGAGTATACACTTCGTTTAGTAATCAATATTATATTGCTTTTTGGAGGAGTAATGATAAGTAGTAAGATTGTGATTTGTTTTTGTTTACTATGTGATCGTCTTCTTCTTTACATTAGGTTTCTGACATCATAAACTCAAATATTTCTTAGTTTCTTTATTGCTTATATCATGCATTATAGATCTCAAATTCAATCAAAGTCTCCACCTTTAAAATTTTCTTTTTCTCTCTGACCTAGCCGCACGCTAGGGTTTACTCTCAATCTTTGGGAGATTAATCTTCCGTCCACTTCCATGGATGTCTTGAGTTGGAATTGCAGGGGAATCTACAACAAAACTACTACAAGGGCGCTGAGGGATTTGATCACACAGAATCAGCCTCAGATTGTCTTTCTCTGTGAAACAAAAATCAATCCTTTGAGGGATTTCAAAGCATTGCACAAGGATCTAGGGTTTGCGCACTCGAAGGAGGTCTTGAGCATTGGTCAGGTGGGAGATCTGGCGTTATTCTGGACAGAGGATGTCGATCTGCATGTGCGTACTGTCTCTGCGCATCACATCGACGGAGAAATTAGGGGTGCACCTGGTGAACCATGGTGGAGAATAACAGGGTTCTATGGTCATGCAAGGACAAGAGATCGTGGGGATTCTTGGCAGCTTCTCTGTGATTTGGCTGATTTAGATTCTCTTCCTTGGGTGATAATCGACGACTTCAATGAAATACTGAACAATAGTGAGAAGTTAGGAGGGCCTTTGCGTAGTGAAAGACAGATGCGGGGTTTCCGTGATGCATTGGGATATGGTGATCTTGTTGATCTAGGGTTTCAGGGTGCAAAGATGACCTGGTGGAATTCTGAGACTCAAATACGTTTGGATAGAGCAGTTGGTACCTCTACATGGAGTGACATCTTTGGTTATTCAAGGGTGAAGCACTTGCCGCCCAGTGATTCTGACCACATTCCCATTCTATTACAAGCTAGTTCTATATCTCTGCCCAAGCGTCCTAAGTGGCACAGGTTTAAATTCGAGTTCTTTTGGTTGCAGCACCAAGAGTGTGATCCTCTTGTGTTATCGAATTGGAAAGCAGAAGATGGAGGTGCTCCTATGTTTGTACTAACAAGAAAGATCATTAACACGAGATGTGCCTTGGACTCTTGGCAGCGTGATACATTTAGACTGCGTCAAAATCAGATGGTGGATATTCGGAGCAGATTAGAAGTGCTTATGAATGAGCCGATGTCTGAGGCAGTTTACAATGAGAAGAAAGGTTTAATGATTTCTTTACAGGATATTCTGTCGCAGGAAAAGGCATTTTGGAAGCAACGGGCCAAGGTTACTTGGTTGCAAGAGGGTGATAGAAATTCGGGTTTCTTTCACAGGAAGGCAGCTAATCGGAAGCGCAAAAATAATTTGTTGGGACTGTTTGATCATGAGGGGCAGTGGAAAGATGATGATGAAGGTATGGAGAATATTGTGACTTCATATTTTTCAAAAATGTTTATTGCCACTGATCTTGATGTTGACGCAATTAATCTGACCTTAGCGTCAGCCGTGTGTTACTAGTGATATGAATCAAAAGCTATGTGCCCCGTATTCAGAAGAAGAGGTCAAGTGTGCTTTATTTCAGATGTACCCGACGAAATCTCCTGGCCCTGATGGTATGCCTCCATTATTTTTTCATCATTATTGGGAGGATATTGGGAAAGATGTTACTGAGGCAGTACAAAGCTTTCTGCACACTGGTTCTTTGTTAAAACATATAAATTTTACTCACATTTGTTTGATACCAAAGGTGCAGAATCCTGAGAGTATGGCAGACTTACAACCTATTGCACTTTGTAATGTTATTTACAAACTTTGTTCTAAAGTAATTGCAAACAGACTGAAGGTTTTCTTGCCATCTATTATTTCTCAGCAATTGGAGCTCATTTTCACTGATGAGTATGGTTATTTGATTTGGATTAGTTTGTAATGGCTTTAACTTGACAGTAAAATTAGCTTGATTTTTCTCCGTGTTCAATAGTGTGTAGCAGGGGTTGAGGCTAAGTGTGCGGTAGTTGTTGACCGGTACTAGTAATGTTATGGGGATGTTGAGCTTGTGAAGAGTAACACTGAATCTATGCAAGACTAGACCAAGATTGAGCAGTATTGTTTTACTGTTTGCAGGGCCGGCCCTGTGAGTTTGGAGGCTCAAGGCGAAAAAAAATTCGAGGCCCCAAAACTCTACTGCTACATGCCTTGGGCAATGGCAAGTTCATCAGAGAACAAAGCAAAACTCGTAATGTTGAGAACAGAAAAGGGCAAATTCTGATATTTTATGATGCATAATTTAGATAGAAAAGGCCAACATAGCCTTTGTATACATATTACATTTGTGAGTATATAGTACGAAGGGGTGGTTCTACAAGAAACCATAGCTGATTTGAGATTGTACACCTCGATACAATACGGTTCTTCTTGTTGTCCCTAGCTGTGTTGCCAGCAAGCTCCAAAACCTAAATTCCCAAATTCATAAACCAAATCAGCACAAAACTAAAGATCAAAACTTTAAGCAGCTAATCCAAAACCCATCAAAATATAAAGCTAACAAAACCAAATCAACATCATTCCACCCTTCAACAAACCTTAAACCCAAAATCCAATTTTCAGTCTTTAGCTACAAATATCCAAATTATGACTCGAATTCTGTACGTGTGAAACAGGCTGTTAACATATATAATGTGAAGAAAGATAAGAAGCAAAGCAACAGACCGGAGAAGTCTTCAGGAAAACTAGCCAGTTGAAACCAAGGATAAACCTTCAGAAGAAGCGGATTTAACTAGGGTTCTTCAAAGCCATTTGACAAGGGATCCAGAAAAGCAAGGATTTTCGAACAAATGCAGAAAATGAAGTTCTTAACCATGACAGTGATAAGCTGTGGAAGTTTTGAAGGAGATTCTACAAATTTAATTTTTGTTGTGTATCAAAGATTATTATGAAAGACGTGCGTATTTAAGAAGAAAGTGTTTGGCTCCAATTTTGCTGCAGCTGGTCAACAGTCTCTTTTCTGCGCGGGCGTGCCAGCACCGTTCGGGTGCGGTCGTCGGGGGTGTCCCTTGACCTGACTTCTTTCAAGCAATTGTAGACGAGGAGAGCACCAACCTCGTCGTGGGATTCTTTATGCCTCGTGGTGAGGACTTTTGCTAATCTTCTTGAAAATCACAATCGATACTCGATGTTGTAGATCGAGCAGAGCGAGAACCACTGGGAAGTAGAGAGAACTTGCTAAAGCGTGACTTTAGCTTGGCTGGTTTGCAAGGGCGTTACCCTTTCTTGGCTGGTTCCATAACCATTGTGGTCGTGGTGTACTACAATCGGCTCCCGATAAGACTAGGACCGAAGTACGTTGACAGAGAGTTTGGTGGCACTGAAAGTCGGCTTCTGAGAAGAGTAGGACTAGGAGTGTGATCACCGGTAAGAGAAATAGAAGGAGAGGAGTTGCTCTTGGAGAGGTTTGCTCTAGAGAGACTTAGATCATCTTAGAGATGTATTGATGAGTGAATTGTGTGTCTAAGTGTTTCATTGTAACCTATATTTATAGGCTACCATGCCAAGGTGTTTAGCATTAAACAAATGATAGTGGAGCATTAATTAGAGAGAAGAAATGATGAATTTTGGAGATAAGGAAGCATAATTGGAGGTAAAGCATGATGAATTTCGGAGATAAGGAGATAAGGAGGCATAATTGGAGATAAGGAATGATGAATTTTGGAGATAAGGAAGCACTTTCTGCTCCTTTATTCCTTCAATTTTATCTCCATCAAGAACTCAGATTTTGACCATGACGTCTTCATAAGAAATGTTCCACTATGAGTGTAGATCACCCTGGTAAAATTTCAGAGCTTTTGATATAGTGGTTAGGCCGAAAACGCTGCTGGACCTCTTACAGGTCCAGTTTTCCAAGCCTCTCTAGACAAGGAAATTGGACTGATTGTTTGAAGGCCTTCCACTCAAAAATAGCTCTGGCACTCTTCATAAGAAATGATCATTGGGCTTTCTATATTTAATCTGGAAAGTTTCAGCTCATTTGAATTTCGTTTGGTTAGTCTGCCGCCCCTCCTTCCTTGTTTAGCTTGGTTTCTCCTAGCCGAAGTAGGAAAATGTGCTAAAGTTGACTTTTCATGCTTCCATGCTTCCATAGTAGGCTTGATTTAGCCTCTAATATATATATTTCGAACTTGTCGACAATATATAGCTTGAGCCACTGACATTGGCTCAATTTCTCCAAGACGTGTCTTGTCAGGCCAAAATGCTCATTTTGGGTCCAAACAGAAAGCATTTCTACTCCCTACTCCTACTAGCTCTGTGTTTCAAGTGGCAACTATACCGACAAAAAATCAATTGACCTGTTGTATAGCTGATGCTATTTCACCTATGTTTTTGTGTTTGTGTCCCTGGGAGATATGATTTATAAGTGTGTGTAACACATCATTCAAAGTGTCAATACTTCGTCTTGATATTGGAAAATCTAACTAAAGCATTGTAAAACACAAGAACTAGACCAACCAGGTACCATAAAAAATAAAAATAAACTATATTTGCATTTTGCAATTTTATTCCCAATTTTGGAAAGTAATATAATTATGGTTTCTCAGAAGGTCCTTCTAGTCTTATATAATCATACATGACTCCTTGGAAAGGTGAATTGCCATCTCTGGACTGAGTAAGATAGATGGTGTTGCTTCCTTCGCGTAGTAGAGTGCTCGGTACATCAATACTCCATAACCAGTATAAGCCATGAATTCCAAGTCTTGCTATAGCATTGTCATCGCCTATTAGCCCTGTCGAAAAAAGAGGTGGCACGGCATTCAAATTGTTAACCCGAACTTGCAATTCTGCATAAGTGGCTGATGCCAAGGCCAGTTGAAGTGTATAGTTTCCGGGATTGACCACATTGTTGAGTTCAAACTGTATCCGCCATGTAGTTCCTTCATACCGGCCATTTCCTACACTTCTAGTCACTTGAGCATAAAACCAATCCTCACGGTAATTGTTAGCACCAACAAGGTAGATGAGGTCATTGTTAGGGTAATGCTCATAATAACGTGACCACAACCCGTATTGCCTAAACTTGTCCAACCGACTCCCCTTGTACAACTTGTTCATGAGAGTTGGATATGGATCCGGTATGTAGAACTCCGCAGCTGTGCAATCAGGAATGCCGATTTCCCACAATGTAGGACCCGTTCTCAGAGGTTCGTAAGTAATACTAGCCAACTGGATTTTAATTCCTGGTTTAATTGTAATGTCAACCTCATATTTGTAGTCTCCAACTATCCCTGGAACTGAAAACTATTTCGAAGATTCTTTTTGGTTTTCCAGTTTTCCTTTTTCACTCACGAAACAAATTGTGATGCAGACAATTAGAATGAGAATGAAACTCTGGAGGTCATTAAGGCATAGTGCAGGTAGTGCCATAGCTGCCGGTCATTAAGGCATGGATTCCGCATTTCAAATTAAGCTCTGCTACCAGCAACTGTTTACAGTATTTGGTAATCTGAAAGTTAAGCTTTCACTGAAAGTATCTCCGACACAGGTTCATACAGATATCAGTGTAACGGCATCACAAACTGACACCAGAGAATTAGGAATCTGGAGAGTTTTCATTTTAGAGTCGGCAATAATGAAAAGTTGGGAGGAGCTAACATTATTGTTTAAAGTATACAAGATTAACATTGCCAAAGAGCAAATGATAATTTGGAGTTCAAATAGAATTGCCTCGCTCTTTCAACAAAAGGCAGAAAACTTAAGTTTGGTTTTGCAAACTGATAAAACTCAGATCTCAAACCAATACCTCAGCTACAACATAAGCCACTGTTAAGCCTCGAGAATTATCACAAGACATAACACTTTAAAAGAATTTAATGAACTCTTTTTACAACCACTACATATAGATAAGGGATTGATACATTAACAAACGAACTCAAAGCATATCAAAATCAGAGGATTCTGTCCTGAAGATCCGTCATTAAATTGGATGCCAAGGAGCTAAGCTTCTTCCCGGTCTCTCCTGCAATATTTTTTAAAGAGGAGATATCCTGCTGTGCCTGGAAAATGGAGAAGACCCAAGGATTAAATCCACAAATAAGGTTGTCAAAACTCTGACGCGACTCAGAAGCAAAAGAAGATTCATATGAGGGGACTGCAAAGAAACAAAATAGTAAACTTCCCTATCTTGAAGGAGGTGTACCTGAAAAGATAGACGGTTAATAAGGTCACCCGCAGTAAGATCAAGAGGGATATCTTCTCTGTCACCGAAAAGGTCAGCACTGGAGATGGCAGCAGAACCCTGGAAGAACAAAATTACATGTTATATCAACTGCATTAAAATTACATCTCTCAAAGATTTCCATCTCAGTATGGTCAAATACGGTGGTAATTCGAACTAGGCTTCAACGGTATTTTCCAGAGTTGGTTTCAAAATTCATTTCTCTTAAATACAGTTATGGTTTTGTGAGCCATTTTACATGTCTAGACATCAGTTCTATGCACTGCTTCAAAAAAAAATTATAAAAGAAAAAAACTCTGAAGGAAATTTGGCAAATATATAGTATAGCTAGTGCAGGACATGGGGCATTTTCTTACCAAGTGCTATAAGAACTAGCCTATTAACATGTGCTATGCATATGTCAATTTTCTTTTTCCATAATAATATAAAATATATAATAAAAATTAAAAACCATGAGCACAAGGATGAGAGGAAACTTTTTCTTTTTCTTTTTTGTGAGATATTGTAATTTTTATCATCTTAATTTATTAATTTGCTATTGTATCTTAATTTATAAGCATTTTTATGTAATTGTATATTATTATTTATTATATGTGGGCATTTAGGAAAGTTCAAAAATTTAACCATGTTAAGAGGAATTGGCCCTTTCAAAAAACAAGAGGAATTGGCTTAATATATAAGATGATGTATAGTATATTTAAAAATCAAAAGCAATTGTTAACTCAAATCAAATGAATTTAGTTAATTATGCATTTGTGATAGTAGTAGTGCATACAGAAAACTTCTGCAAGGAGGCTTGAGCATCAACGTCAGCAGATTTGCCCTGATCACCGAAAAATTGTGCGGAAGAAATAGATTTTGCATTTGTGAATTTCTTCCTTGCCTCATCAGTTTCCTGAATCTGAAGACCAAGAGAAATCAGATCTTGTAAATGAAACCAGTGAATAACATGAATGGAAAATTGCAATCAATTCTATCAGATGTCAAAGTCCAGCAGCTTTTTTCAGATTCTGTTAGCAACATGCTTAACTAGATAACAACATACAAAACTATGATAGAATGTTTTTGCCTTATTTTCAGATTCTCTAATCTCCCAGCTTGTTTACATTGTGAATGTAGTTGGCTACCTTTTCTTTTTTGTCTCCAACAGAATCCAAATTATAGAACTTTCATTTGGTAGTTTTCCATCTTACTTGAATAAAATAAACACAAGCAGTGTCCTTAACGTTAGTAATAAATAAATATATATATATATAACATGATCCAATTTTCATCTTGGCACAGTAAAAACTTGAAAGCAACAAATGGACCTAAAGAACAGTTCCAACTCCACAACTAGACAATGACATGCAGAACTATTAGAATTTTTTTGCCTTTTTTTTTCAGATTTTGTAATCTTCCAACTTGTTTTGCCTTTTAATGTAGCAGTTGGCTACCTTTTCTTTTTCGTCAGAAACAAAATTGAAATTACAGAACTTCCATTTGGTGGCTTTCCATCATATTGATATAAAATAAATAGACTGAGGGCCCTAAACATTACAGATTAAGACATGATCCACTTTTCATCTTGACAAAGTTGAAAACAACAACTGGACCTACCAAGTGCTCTCAAAAACCAAAGATGCAGATTAGATTTGTAAATTAAAGATATCCATAGTTAGGCTAGCAGGGGTGGACTATAGTCATTATACACATGGACATAGCAAGTCTGAAACACATTTGAATTGATTCATGGTGATCAAATATTTAATTTTATATCCTAATAATAACTTCAAGGTCAGAGCATTGAGCACTAGGTATCAAAACAGGAAACCTTTAGAAGGATATTAAAAAAATGCAAGGAATATAAATTATATGGAAGATAGAATTTGAAATTTCTACAATAAAAGATAGACATACTTGAGTTGGATTAAGAAATGGAATCAACAAAAATAGTTGATGTTCTCAAAATATGGTGGATCTCTCTTTTTTTTTTTTTTCTCTTGTCTTTGACTAGATGATTAAAAGGAAAGCTCAGAATTCACTTCTCTAAAACCTTGGTACCTACACATTTATTAACCATGTCAAACTCTGATCCTAGTCTGAAACGTGCAACGTAGATTTCCTAAATGCAGAAATGTATATACATCAATTACATAAATGTCTACACATAAAACAAACAACAATGATCAAGTTTTGCTTGATAGTATGCAAATGTCATTGCTCAAACAGAACTTACTTGCACTTTTGAGGAGTTTGAACTAGTTCTCTTGGGATAACTGCTATCCATTCCAAAATCCGCAAAGAAACTCGATGACTTGGGTGCAGAAACATGGCCAGTTACACTAGCGCCATTAGAATTCATATCAGTAGTTTGAAGAGCTTCTACATACTCAAATCGAGAAGCAAGGGGTGTGACAGCTGGTGGAGTGCTTTTGGTTGAGGAAACTACCGGGATAACTGGTTCTTCAGGCTTCTGATCATATAGACTTTCATTTGGCTGCATTTGTTAAATTCATCTTGCTATAAGAAAGGCATAATCAAATAACAAAAGAAACTCATAAATATATCTAACATATAGTTGTGGATAAAATTTCATTCTAAGTTAGTAATCAAAACCTTTGTAGTGAGTTTGCGAGCACCAAGTCCCCCAGTTTTCCCAGTTTTCTTAGCACCAAGGGGCTTCTTGACGGTACTGGTAACAAATACATGGGGGGCCTTGGGGGAATCAGAAACTTCAGGTGTTTCTTGCCTTGCTATAGGCTTTTCTTTTATTGCTTCACTGGTCTTGATATCAGGAAGCCCATTAGATGCTTGTCCCGACTGAGACGCAACAGGTGATGGTGGAAGACCTGCGTCTTCTGCCATACTTTTTGCTACTTCTTTAGAAAGTATCTGCCTATATAACTCGGCAGCTCGTGATGTATATTTGGCCTCAATTTTGCCTCCATCTGTCCATCCATGCTGTTTAAAGAAAACCTGTGCGCGATTATTTCCCCCAAAGGTCATTGTTCTCAGCTGTTCAGGAGTCCAGGAGTCTAAATTCGTAGATCTGAAACAGTACAACAAATTCATTGTGAGACAAAGGTTGTCTTTTATTTCTAGTGCAGTTTCAATCCAACTAGAATTTGAACATGAAGACACAAGCTATTTATCAGAACATATATTTCTTCTTTTCTGTTGGAATAAAATTCTAATTTGACTAATTATAGGCCAAAGTCCAACTGTTGAACATTGTACTCAAAACTGGATTCACACTACCAGATCCACCAGCAAAGCTAATTAATCCTATACCGCATGAAATTTCCTATGTAATCATTTGTCTGGCTGTCTTGAACCAAAGAAAAAATACAGTAGGAGGCTTCGATAGAAAATATCAAACAACAAAAAAACACCTGCAATGGAAATTCTTGGTGTTCGAAACATGAAGCGTATTTTTTAAAAATCTCATTCAAGCTAATTGGTAAACTAACAACCAAAAGAAGCACAAGTCAAATAAAAATATTTACACTTGGCCAGAATAGAAAATAATTTTAAATTACACAAAACTAACAAATTCCTAACACTTATCTTTGTGCAGTGTCCAAAACTTACAAATCACCTATGAGTCTCAACAAAGATTTGTGCAACACACCAATCATTGATCTTACGATCTCTGATATGAATTTGCTTAGAGCATATGCTCCTCAATTATAATCAAGGCTTTTTCTTAAAAGCAACAAATGCAATTGTAACTCATGAATTAACAAACAATAAAGCACAAATCAATAAGAAAAATTCTAAACTAATATCAAGAATAGAATTTTTATTACATACACTAACCTTATATTTATGTTTTTGAGTGTGTCTACAACCTATTATCTACACATTAAACTTGGATTAAGGTAATGCCATACGCTATCCACCTCAGAAACGAGCCCCAAAAATTACTTTCCACACCTCTTATTTCTCAACAAAACAAAAAATAGATCGTGGCTCCTATACTCCTACTCCAAGTTCATCCCACACCTTCGATTCAATTCCATCAAACATCCCCCCCCTAATCATCAAAATCCATAGTTTTTTTTCGGTCCAAATCATTCAAGTCCTTAGATTCAATCAATAAAACAATCCATTGCTTATTAAGGGCACATTGTGCATCACCTTATCTCCGTCACATGTCATTCAAAAAACAAAAATTTAAGATCTTTGCAATATAAATCAGCTAACACCATTCTCAATCACATGCATACGCACCCAACAACGAATTGAACATTCAGAAATTTACCTAACAAAGCTGATGTGAACGCCGAGACTGCGATGGACGGCCGAGCAATCGATGCAGAGAAAGATCCCATATGTAACTGAAGCCCAAGTTGGGTTCTTCGCGTTACAATCGAAGCACATCTGAACCAAAAACCAATTAAGATCCACGCACGAAACCCCCAGATCTGAATTAGATCTCACAGACCCAGATCGAATTTCGCACAATAATCATCATAAAAAAATAATAATAAAAAAAAAACTCAAAAAGCACAGACCTTGTTCTCCGACTTCGATTTCAGCTTTTTGAAAACAGCATTCTTGTCATTGAAAATCTCGGACGCCATTTCTAATTTGATTGTAAAGACGGAGGGGGAAGCAATTGAATCCGAAGAGGTGCCTTGAACACCTCCTCAGGCTTTGAATCGAGAAGAAGGAGAAAGGAGATCGAGATGTTCTTTTAAGTTATGACAAAAAAAAAAAAACAATTTGAATTGATTTTTAGATTTTTTTTTTTTGTTTGGGTTTGGGATTTTCAAACGGGGGCATTTTATTACCCAGGGGGAAGGACGCAGAGGGTTGTGGGAAAGGACGGAAATGCCCCCTCAGGTTTTCGATGTTTGGTGGTTTGTTATTGTCGAATTGTCTCTGTTACGTCCATCGGTCCGTGGCTTTGTGGTGGCAAGTGGCGGTTACTACCAACCGCTAACGGCTGGGCTTATGGGTCAAGCTGAACCATCAGTTGCTCGAGTCTTCAAGCTTCTTTTGTTTTTTTTTTTTATGGTACAAATTCTTGAAGCTTAATTTAGTTAGCTCACAAAAAAGTGAAAGTATAAGTTAAGGTGCTGATGAAAATTTTAATATGTTTTTTTTTTTTTTGGGAAAAGTTTAATATTACTTAGAACTACAATTTTAACATAAGCAAGAATTAGTAGGTTGTTGTTAATTCGTGTGTTTAGAAATTAATTGTAGTGTTTTTTTTTCTCTTTTTTCTCAAGCTACAATTGTTGTTAATCACGTGGTTTGGTTACTCAACATCTAATACCTTTTACTATTTGCTCCCACGATATGAATTTTGTTTTTTCAAGCAGAAGATGACAGCTTATTTGTTAAGATCAAGTTAAAGTAGACAGGCACAAAGCCTTGCAAACAAATCACAAATAATTCAAGAACATAAAGAAAGTAAAGTAAAACAGATTGTTAAAAGCATTAAGCTAATATACAAATAGTAAAATTTTATTAGACAATTCAGGTTTAATAAAGTGGTGACACTGCTGACTCGGCATTCACAGCACAAATGATAACAAAATATAACGCACACTCCAAGAACCAAGGTTGTACTTCCACCAAATAACTCAACGAATTGATGTAGTGACAAAAACTAGTTGCTACCAACCCCTGAGTAATAGACACCATGAACATAGAACCCAAACCAAAATTGAGCTTCAACTTAGATCATGCAGCCTAATCCAGCCCATATGCATATCTGACATGAATTTCAACTCCTGCATCTGAACCAGCTAGAAGCATTAGAGACGCGCACAACACTCTCACTTCCAAAAGGATGCAAATACACCCGAAAGAACCCCAAAACAACTTGTAAATGGCCATGCCCCCCCCCCCCCCCCAAGTTTTAGAAATTTTCTTATATTACTTATAAAATTTTATAATTTACCTAAAATAATTAAATAAAAATAATTCATTTCTATACATGACCCCCTCAGTTAATATGAAAGTAAATTTACAATAATCTGATTTGGAATTTTCTTAAACAAAATTCATTCAAATATAGCTATTACTAATTAAGATCCAAGGTTAAGTCGATCATTTTAATTAATTTAATCAATATATATTATTTATTTGAGAACCAAAGTCATACACTATGGGGAAGGGGTTCGACAAGATTCAGTGGAGGATATACAGAGGGCTTTTATTAGTTACTCTTAGCAATTATTTACTTCAGAAGGGTGTCGACATATGGAGCTGGTATTGGATGCAGTTCCTTGGAAGGTCACTGAAGATATGAATGTTGATTTAACTAGGCCTTTCACTAGACTGGAAATTGAAGAAGCTTTGAAGTTAATTGCTTCGGATAAAGCTCCAGGTGAGGATGGTTTTTCAGCAAGGTTTTTTCAGCCTTATTGGCAGGTGGTAGGAAATGATGTCAGTGCGTTATGTTTGAGTGTTCTAAATGAGGGAGCAGAGCTTACATATATTAATCATACCTTGCTGGCATTGATACCAAAGGTGGATAATCCACAGTATGTTACTGATTTCCGGCCGATCAGCTTATGCAATGTTATATACAAGTTAATTTCAAAAGCGATTTTGAATAGAATGAAGAACGTCTTGCCTAATATCATCTCCACTTTTCAAGGCGCGTTTGTGCATGGAAGATGTATACATGACAATGTCATCACTGCTTTTGAGGTCATCCATTCTATTAGAGCTCTAGAAACTTTGGGGATCAGTGTTGTGTGCTCAAACTTGACAAGGCATACGACCAGGTGGAATGAGTTTTCCTTAGACACATTATGCTCCGATTGGGATTTCATGCAGGTTGGGTGGAGTTGATTATGAGGTGTGTGGAATCAGTATCTTTTAGGCCTCATTTGGTTCACGGAATTGAGGGCTTGGGAAAGGAAATTTATTCCTTTCCTATGTTCCTGTGCATAAGGAAATGAACAACTTTCCTTTAAGAAGGGAAAATATGGGGTAAAGTGAATCCTCTCATCCTTTAAATGATTCATTTTCTCTTCCATTTTACCTACATTAATTGTGCATTAATTATATAGTATAAGTACATTTATATCCTTAATGAAAATTATTATTGACAACTTTATTTAAAAAGTTTATGAGATTTGTGTAACTATATGTTTTAACATATGAGGATATAAATGGAATATTAGTATGATTTTGTTTCCTTTCCTTACACAAACCAAACACTCGAATGAAAACAAATATATATTGTTTCATTACTTTCCCGACGTTTTCAAACAGCATAAAGGAAAGTTAATGGGAAGTTTGTTTTCCTTTCCCATATAATTTTCTAAGGAATTAATTTCATTTCTGCGAACCAAATGAGGTCTTAGTGTACTCTGGAATGGAGAGGGTGTGGGGTTAATAAAGCCAACCAGGGGGCTGAGGCAAGTTGACCCACTCTCACCATATCTGTTTCTTCTGTGTTCTGAGGGGCTAACGGGGTTGCTGCAAAAAACCGAAAGTGAGGAATGTATTCATGGTGCTAGAATATCTGAGGGGGGTCCGATTATTTCACATTTACTATTTGCGGATGATAGCATGTTATTTGGGAAAGCAAATATGCAGTAGGTTACTCATATTAAACAGTGATTAATTCTTTATGAAAGCGCTGCAGGTCAGAAGGTGAATTTTCAAAAATCAGCAATTATATATGGGCCTGATATTGGTGAGGAGCTGAAGGTGGAAATAACGCAGATGTTGAGAGTTTCTACTGTACCATTTCATGAACGTTACTTAGGCTTATCAACGGTTGCAGGTCGGAACAAAAAGGATATGTTTAAGATAATTAATAAAAGATTAGACACCCACTTAACATGCAGGCAGACTAAGCTCCTCTCCAAAGCTAGGAAGACAGTACTCATCAAAGCAGTTGCTCAAGCTATTCTGGCTTATACAATGTCAGTTTTTCAACTTCCTAAAGAGGTTTGTCGTACTTATCAGTCTAAAGTATCTAAATTTTGGTGGGGTAATGGAGGCAACAAGAAACGGATTCATTGGTGTAAATGGGAGGTGTTGTGTTTGAATAAGAAGGCAGAAGGGTTGGGGTTTTGTGATATTGGCTGCTTTCACCAGGCACTATTGGCTAAAACTCTATGGCGGATTATTTTGCATCCAGATTCCTTAAACAAGGTGCTTGCATCTAAATATGTCGTGGATGGTAATTGGGCCACGGCAACAGGTGGACTTATGTCTCCTATGGTCTGGAAGAGGTTAGTATGGGGAAAAGAACTTCTTTGTGCTGGTGTTCAATGGCGTGTTGGAACAAGAGAGTTAATTAAAATCTAGGGGACAAGTGGTTACCCTCCCATTGGACGTTCAAAGTGGTTACTTCCAGATTTCTAGAGCCTGATGCTACTGTTAATCGAATTATGAGTGGCCCAGGTATGTGGAATAACGATTATATAAAGAATTTTCTTTCATTAGATGCTGAAAATATTTTATCTATATCGTTGTGTAAGAGAAGTGGTGGTGATGTTGTTGTGTGGCATTATAATGATGATGGACACTATTCAGTGAATCTGGTTATTAGTTGGGCATGGAATTGAAGTACGTGGGCATTAGAGCCAGTAGTAGTGGAGGAAGTGGTGATTCCAACTCTGTGAATATTTGGAGTACAATCTTGAGTATTTTGATTCCTAACAAAGTGAAGCTCTTTTTATGGAGAGTTTGCCATTCCTTTCTTCCTTGTGCTGAGCTTTTGTTTAAACGCAGAATTGGCTCTTTTGCTGGGTGTGGGAGGCTTGAAGAATCTATTATGCATTGTTTGTGGTTAGAGCATCTTTAGCAGACTCTCTATCTCTGCTCCTTAGCTATTTTAGAGAGGATGTTTAACTTTTTATCTATTTTAGCAGTTGCACCAGACTCCTAAGTGGCTCTCCATTATAACTTTAGCTATCTCGCTCCAAAATATAGAGAGCGAGATGAGGCTCTCTATAATTTAAAACATTCATTTTGAATTATTTTATGTAATTTATAAATTCATTTAAATATTTATATGACTTTTCCACTAAGGATTTTTTTTTTGGCCATTTTAGTTGATCTCTTGTGGGACCCATTTTTCGATCGCATTTCGGCATCTCGACCATTCAGTTTTTAGGTCCTAATATATAGATCATTTCTGCAAATTTTCAGCCAAATTGATGATCGTTAGGGTATCGAACTAGATTAAATCAATAGACAAACTGAATCTGTCCAACCTGAACCGTTCCACTAAGGGATCTTTTTTTTGGTCATTTTAAGGGATCTTTTATGGAACCTAGTTTTCGATCACATATCAGCATCTTAACCGTTAATTGATGATCGCTAAGATATCAAACTAGATTAAATCAATTGACGAACCAAATCTGTCCAACCGTCCTTATTTACAAGCTAGCAGTATGATAGATTAAAACAGAAGTCACTAACGGGCCTACTTATAACAAAACGTTATACTAATGGTTTTGAACTTATCTTCTTATGTTATGAACTTTGTGATATTGAGCTGCGAAATCTACGATACTTCTTGAGTTCTTGAGGCTAGAATAATGGGTCATGCTTACTGCAATGACCTCAAATCTGACAAATACCAACATCATTGGTATAAAACATGACATACCAACCAAGTAATGACTCTGAACTCGTAAAGAAAGTACCATCACTACTTAAAAAGCAAAAACATATCTTCATGAGATACAAAAGCCTCCTCATGAACAACACGACCCGAGCTTACCCTTCATCTTTTTTTTTTTTTTTCCCGTAGTATGGAACTAATTTTTTCGATGATCGAAGGCAGTGTATATGAAGCTAATTGATAAACTCATAAGCATCGTAGTCTAGCTCTACTTCATCTGAAAGATATTATATTATTAGTTGTTCATTTATACGAGGAGGCCCAACTCAATTACACCCATAGTTTTCTCTCAGTTTTAGCCTATAGAGAATTTTGGACTGGAGGCTAGGTCAGGCCTGCTAAATTTGTAGGTAGCTTGGAATTTACAATCGCAAAACAAATGCATTGTTGACAGGCTAGAGCTCAAGAACCCTCTGGTAGTAGTAATGACTAATGAAACACAACGAAAATGATAACTGGATTAATTAGGAACTTGTTCGATCTCTATTATTCTACCTAGCTACCTGCTGCACTACATCTTTCATCGGCATTCAAAAAAGATCATCACTATCATACATTCTTTCCCCAGAACATCAGAGATGATCCTCCGGAGTTCCACACCTGGAGACTCTTACCAACTTGACCACCTGTGGTGGTTGTAGAAGTAAAAATACTTTAACTAGTAGCTACTTTTCCGGCTCTATATTTGGTATGTCCTTTCATATAAGGTCCTTGACCCAACTAATTACACTTACATATTGGTTAAGATTGATTAATTGACAGCGTTCTGATCGATATGGCATAGGCTGAACTGGCGATGGAAATGTATATATCATATGATATATCTTAAAATTATGTGATGGTGAAAGTAACAGTGCAATTATGAATTATCAGTGGGGGGAATGAAACTCTAGAACAAAGAAGCATAATGCCTTAAAATGTGGGTTGTAGATGTCGGAGACTAGCACTTAATGGGTGAACAATGGAGGGGCCAAGCCAAAAAAAAAAAAAAAATTGTTTGCTGTATTTGTTCTAAACCAACAGAAAGAACTATTTCAATCCCATGTGGCTGTACAAACCGTCCTTCTTTTTTTTTTTTGAGAAGAAAACATAGTCCTTTATTCAACATCAAACAAACAGACTACAAAGTACAAACCGTCCTTCTTGAGTACATTGTGATTGAGAATCTGATTTCACATTGCTCCCACAATCATACATTCATGTATTATATAGCTAGCCTTGTCTAGCTAGCTACAATTTTTCTTTGATTGAACTTTTGTATAGCTTAAGAATTTTGCTGAGCAAGATATAGTTTTCAGGTATAAGTTTTGTTAGATTTGCGGTCTTGCATTTTTTCTGTACATGCAAATTCCATGATAGTTCTCTTCAAAATAAATTTTTTGTCACTGTAATTGTCTTCGTATTTGAAATTTTGAATAGCTATTATCATTGATATTTTACTGTACGATGTTGACCTTTAAAGTTTTGCAACCATTGGCGGACCTAGCATAGGGCTAGTGGGGGCTGCCGCCCACACTGCATCATCATATACACACTGATATATATAGAAGCTCTGGACAATTTTATGCATTTGAAAGTGTATTATGCAGTTTTTGCCCCCACAAGTGTCATGATTTTAATGATTTCATGCATGTTTAATCTAATATCATAAAAATTTCTCCTCATTTTCAAATGTTTTATGCATAAATTGTTTTTTGAAAATGGGTAGACAAAGATTTCAATTTTCGTTAGCTATTATGATTTAAATAAGTCCACCACTTTTTGCAACTATATATGGCCCCAAATCTTCCCCCACTATATACTAGTGTCCATTACTTTTTCACACTTGTATTATTAGAGCAAGTCCACCGGTTCCTCTTTGACCGGGCAAAGCATGGATTTGCTGAGGTGGTGACCGGGCAAGAAAACAAACTCTCTTCCACCAATAGAAGCTTGACCGGGCAAAGGATGAACTTTCTTGACTTCGGTCAAGAAAAAAGGCAAGAGGATGACATTTTCCTTGCCCAGCCAAGGACTGTGCCAGCTCGGCCCACACCCAAACGTGGGTGACGTCTGCAGAGAGAGAAGAGAAACAGACGCGCTGATGAAGAGACTGAAGCAGGAGAAGCTGACGCGTGGCGCCGCAGCAAGCAGAAACGGAAGCCCGGTCGCCGGAGGACGATTTGCTCCGCCTGGGGTTGCTTCGATCTCGGCCTGGGGGCAGCGTCTGGGCCGGCTGACGCCACGGAGCGGCCGGAAGAGGTGAGGCGACCTCGGGGGAGCCAGGTCCGTGGACGGAGGACGCCGGAGGAGGGAGAAACAGGTGGGTCTGGTCGGACGAAACCAGCCAGGTCTGGGGGAGCGCGAGAGAGAGAACCAGAGGGGGAAAATGAAAAAAAGAAAAATTTTCGTCATTTGAAACAAAACAGAATTTTTTTTTTGCTATTTATAGAAAATTTTCAGATTTCAAAAAATTCATAATAAATTCATACAAACTCCGAATATTGCGTTCCATATATGCACGAGATCGTATCGACGAGCCCTACAACTTTTATGAAGAAAGTTTTCCCAAATTCCGAACGTATAAAAAGTCAATTTTCACGACTCTCTAAATAACGTTTGTTTCGAAAATAAAAATCGATTAGAAACCGAATTTCTCGTACAACAACTAAATAACATTGTATTGTACTTATTCCTAGTTTTTCATTTATGTAAGAAAAAATCGATGAACAGTGAAAGATGAATAGTCTTGACCGGTCAAGAAAAACAACGGGTGTAAACTCATGTCCAGGGGCAGTGAACAGTATCTTGACTAGTAGAATTCTTGACTTCTCGACCTTGACATTTCTTGACTACGGGTGAACTTGCTCTTAGGGTGTTCTAATCAACAGAAGTTCGAGGGAATAGCAAATGGTTTCTCTTTCTATTTTTCTAATTTGATATTTGAAATTAGTTTTCTGCTCACATGTTCTGCATGTGTAAAATTATTATTATTATTATTATTATTATTATTATTATTATTATTATTATTATTATTATTATTATTATATTGAGAAAAAAGAAAGTAGGAGGTTATCTGAATTTTTAATTTTGCTATTTACCATACTACCACTCAATCATCAAAATTTATTAATTTAAATTAATATAAGGTCTAAGGGTTTTATTGTCTTTTCACACTTACTTTGGTTAACAAAGCCTCTTCTCTTATATATAGTATAGATAAGAACCAGATTCTACGTGGCTCTATTTTTTTATTTTCTTTTTTATTTTATGAAATATACCAAATCTCCTGAATCTTGTTATTGATAATGAACACTACTCTGGAAAAAAAAAACATGGACAAATTATTTATGGTATGAAAGTAACTTGAGCAGATGACTGCATCTTACTTTTGGCTAGAGAAATCTCCTCAACTTGGGACCAACTGACAGTTGCCTCTCACATTTTGAGTCCACACAGGTACCTGTGGCATCAAAGGTCCTTAGCTATAGTTATTCTCCACAAAATAACCAATCATAAGTAATATAGTGGATACTGGGTAGTCAATGTCATGCGCACGTTTAAAATGCAGACTTAGAACGTTCATGATTCATGAATTAGAACGAATAATGTCATAGTCAATCGATCGGTTTTGTTAGTTTGTCCTGAGAATCCAAATATCCACCAAATATTGTAGATATGCTTGGTATGTGGTGTCACTGGTGTGTTATAGCACTGTATATAAATTCGAGTAAAAAAGACAGAGAAAGGTTCAGATCCGAACTCGCAACCAATTCGGATCCAAATATCAGTCGGGACATAGATACAATCCAAAAACCTCTAAAAGCCCCCGCAATGAGAAACTCTAAGGAGTCGGGATGTATACACAATAGAGATTAGAGCACAATAAAGGGGCCCTGACCCAATGCACAAAATTGAGTCAAGATATTTCCACTTGCACCACCAATATATTTTCATTCCCACTTACTCATTTTAAAGCAAAAAGACAATTTTGTCATCCAAATAATTAATAAATCACAAAACGTATCTCTCATACTCTCTCTTTCTCTCTCTCTCACGCTCTCGGCCAGATCCCCGCCGATCGTCCTTGTCGGCGGGCCAAGGTTCGTCTATTTCTTATTGGAGAAACCATTCTCACTCTCGCCTATATCAAATGGCCTCGGCTTCATTGTTAATCCAGAGATTTGGTATTAGTTTTAGTAAGCTCTCTTCGATTGTGAGAATTGTGTCGGTGATGTTTATATGTTTTGGATTCTGTTGGTGAAAACTTTGTCCTAATTGATTGAATAATGAAAATCGGTGATGTTTATGTATTTTGGGGCTTTGTTAGGTTAGTGTGGAGCGGAGTTGATTGAATAATGAAAACTTTGTTGGTTAGTGTTTATGAAAATCGGTGAAAACTTTGTGAGCAATTGGATATGCACTGGACCTTGCTTTAATGGCTTTTGAACAATTATAGATTACTTTGGTGGTATTGCAGTAGTTGCCATGTGCTAAATGTAGCTAATGAACATTCTCAAATCAAATCAATTCTGGATGCCCAAATCATTTATTTATTTTTATTTTTTTGGTAAAATGGGGCAGAATGCCCAAAAGAAAAGGATAAAAAAAGGTTCTATTGGGGGGGGGGGGGGGCAATAGACATCTATTGGGAGACAATAGATGTTTTGAATTGATGTAATCTCCTTGTTTTTTCCTTAATCAAAGTTTTATTTGTCTAATTTTAGGGAAATTAGTTCCTATTCCGGCAACCGAAATGTCTATTGGGGGGGGGGGGGGGGGGGCAATACAAGTCTATTGGATGTAGCAATAAACCTTTCTGGCCCTATATGAGATCTCCAACAACCTATTTGGAGACTTCCGACGAGGTTTCATAAACCTCTATTTCCCCCCAATAAAGATCTATTGGGGGGCAATAGAGGTCTATTGAGGGGCAATACAGGTCTATTTGAGGGCAATAAAATTTTTCGGCGACCTTGAGATCTCCGACGACCTCTTTAGAGACCTCCGACGAGGTTTTTACAGAAGCTAGTGGGTGGCGGCCGTTGACCGGAGTCCAGCGACGGGTGGCCGGAATCTGGCGATATGTGGCCGGAATCCGGATACCGGTGACGGGCTCCGACGAAGTCTCCTATGGTCTTGCTCTCTAAGTAATAAAGGGGTGAGGGTAAAATAGTCTCAAAAATAAACAATAAACAAAGAAAACAAAATTAATGGGGTGTTAGGGAATCCGGATTCCGGCAACCGGTGACGGGCTTCGGCGAAGTCTCCTATGGTCTCGCTCTCTAAGTAATAAAGGGGTGAGGGTAAAATAGTCTCAAAAATAAACAATAAATAAAGAAAACAAAATTAATGGGGTGTTAGGGAAGACTTCCTTAGAGTGTTTTGAGTAAAGGGGAATTAATAAAACTTAATGGAGCAAATGGAAAAAAATTCCCTAAAAATGAGGTAAATGGACAAAGTCCCAACAATAAAATTAAAACTCGAACCATCATGTTGGTCATCACCAAAAACCCAAAAGAGAGAGAGACTACAGCCCAGCCTCCATCCCCGATGCGAGTAAAACACGTCGTGATAAGGTAATACAAGGAAAACGTACGTTGAAGATCCTGAGGTCGAGTGCAATAACTCGTTGCGCAAGAACGACTAGGGTTGTTGCCAAAGCCATAGACAAAACAATGTCGACTTTAACTGGACTGCACAGATCACCTAACAACTTTTCTCATTTGTTGTTAAAATGGTATATATCATATTAGTCGCTGTAAAATCTTCTTATGATTAATTGTTCTAGTTAAGCTAGTGTAACAATTTTTTTTTTTGACGATTTAGTGTAACATTATTAATCAGGTGATTAAGGTCGACGGAAACTGCATATCCCAAAACAAAAGCAGATGGAAGAGAAAAGTTCGAGCACTATAGAAAGTTGGGGCGATCGGTTTCATCATACAGCAATGCCACATCTCCAAGACTACCGAACTACCCCCAACTCAATCTAAATTTATTAGTCTAATTAATCAATCAGAAAAGAAACATGTGCTTCATTACCTTTCCAGATATTCTCCTACTGAGACTATTTAGACTAATACTAGCTCGTAGCTTTTCAATTTTTTTGGTCTGTGATTACTGATTAGAGTAGTAGTACTCGTACCTAAACATCAGCATAAATTAAACATATATGCTTCATGATTGCCTCGATCTGCACCCTCTGCCTCTACTCCACACACTTAAATTTGCTCTCTCTTTCTCGTCGGAGTTAGTGTTAATTAGGGTTAGGGTGTCACTCTTTGAGACTCTTTCACTCGCACACAGTTTGGACTTTGGACCACGTGTTTCTTACTGAGTTTCATCAATATCGTACGCGGCGGCAAGCTTGTGCCTCTTCGCGCGCGGAGGGAACCAGAGGGTATGCGGTCGACGAAACAGACAGAACTTGAGCATCTTTTTTTGTCTGACCACGTGTTGAATCTCTTTCTAAATTCCCACTAGCTGGCTGAATCTTTTTTTGCCGGTGAGGCTTCGTTTACTTATCTTTCATTCGTTATTAATTAACCTCATTAAATATGTCTCAATTATAATATCAAATTGAGATGGTCCAGGTTAAGTTCAATTTGAATCCTTATCCATATCATTGCAAACTAAAAATATCGTGGAGAAAGCTAGCTATGTAGGTCCTGTTGGAAAAATAAACTTGTTTTTGATTAGTTACTTATTGGTGTTTAATTAATTAGATGGTTAAAACATGAGCCACATGTATGAATTAGTGGGTATAATATATGAGATAAGGAGCATTTCCGTTATATAAGTTAGTGGCATGAATAGTTATGCTTCAATAATTGAACGTCTCGTAATTGTATTGTAGACTTGTTGTAAAATATTTCATATATATTTTAACGGATTTTCAGTTTTTTGCCACTTTTCGATCACATATTCATATATTAACCGTTCAGTTTTTAGGTCCTAATGTATAGATCATCTCTGCAAATTTTCAGCCAAATTGATGATCAATCGACGGACTGAATCTGTCAACCTGAACCGTACTAGCTTTAAGGCAGTAATCAATGCCTTAACGATCATCAATTTGGCTGAAAATTTGCAGAGATGATCTATACACTAGTACCTAAAAACTGAACGGTCGAGATGTGAATATGCGACCGAAAAGCGACCCAAAACTTGAAGTTCACACTTTAATTTCAAAGCGGACCTCCGCTCTGGATATGATATATATATATATATATACTAATTGTATTTTATGCGAGAAATTTTTTAATAAAATCCCACATTTGGCATCCCATTTATTTGAGACAAAGTAAATTGCTATTTGTTACTCTTCTGGCGGAGCTAAGTAGTGAGCTTAGCCAACTGAAGCTGGCCATTAAATGATAGACTTGAACATACTATAGAGGGAAACCAAGTAAAATTAACTGAACCCCCACTTCGCCAAAAATTGAACTGTTATCTTTAGTGAAATAGAATGTATTTCCAGTTTTATGTTGAAATTTTAGCTCCGCTTTTGGTTACTTTTGATATATTTTTGAGTTAAATTCATTTTATCACTCTGAACTTTACACCTAAAATCATTTGTGTCCCCAAACTTCTAATTTGATCACATATGCCCTTATACTCTCCAATATGATCAACCAAAGCCATTAGTAAACTAATTCATTAATTTCTTCATAAATTGGTGATGATGAGAGTCCACTTAGGGCCAGTTTTTAGCTTTCGACATGTAAATGATGTGTTTCTTGCATGATTGAAGGCCAAAATCTAGTTTGAGTGAGCAACATTATATGAAGAAATTGATGGATTAATTAAGGATTGGCTATAATCAATCACATTAGAGAATACAGGGGTACAAGCGGTCATATTAGAGGCACAAATAATTTTAGGTATAAAGTTCAGAGTGGTAAAATAATTTTAGCTCTATATTTTTTCACCATTTCTCACTACTTGGCCAAATCTAATAGATTTAAGTGAAAATTATTGTTTTACACTTTTAATTCCATAAGAAAGGCAGCCTAGCTATAGGCTATAGCTAGCTACATACCGGGGGAGAAAAAAAAAAGTTAGTTGGAGGAAAGCTACTAAGAGCATCTCCAACCATTTAGTCAAAAGCCAAAGCCATATGCAAAATATGACTCCCCTAATGTCATCACTATTCATTCAATTTTTGCATCTCCAATCATCTTTAGTCAAAAGCCAAAGTCATTTAATAAATTAATCATTTTTGAGAATTAATTAACTACAATATGCAGCACATGCAGCGGGGCCCACTATTTTTTCAGCCAAAGAAATTTGGCTTTCGTACTACAAACTTGAGTCATTTTGACTCCAGTTATGGCTCAAGAGTCAAAGTAGCTAAAGCAAGAGCATGGTTGGAGATATCTCTACCAAAAAGCCAAAGTCAAAATGACTTATAGCTAAATGGTTGGAGATGCTCTAAGGTACAGTACATTCATAGTTCTGGTAGATTTCATCAGTTTAAAATGGCACCGAATCATGACCCACCACGTGTTGACTTGTGGTTGCACCAGCTGCCAAACTGAGAAGAGCCTGTTAAAATGCGTACAATACATATAGAGACGATTCGGAATTGGTCCGTGGCTCCATGCATGCGTGATGTATTTTGAGTCGCTGTACGACGTCGTGTACGATTCACGACGGCTGCTACAAAAGAACGCGAACCAGATAAACCACAATAATTGAAAAAAAGAAAACAGCAATTATATATGAAACAATAATTAACACAAAAATATGGAGGCCATGATTGGCTTGTTGAGGGACTTTGGGTTAGAATTGCTTTCACGTTTAGCTCCTGCGACTTTTCCCCATTTCACTTGCACTGCATCTATCCCCACAACTGTCTCGTCATTGTGGAAGGCCCTACAATGGGGGATCATTTTGGTCATTTTTGGCCAAGAAAAAAAGAAAGAGCAGGAAGATAATATTTAGGTTGTGATTGGTAAAAGATGATCATGTAGGTCACCGTCACCTTTCGAGGTTTTTGACATTTGTTCATGGGAGGCATGTGAAATCGATCTGGAAAAGGAGTTTAAATTAGACCGAATTCTGTCTACCTTGCCTCTTATTATGCAAGATAATGATGAAGCCTGATCTGAGGTGAGCAAATGACATGACTTTGATATCCTGTGCAAGCTCACCAAGAACAAAATAATCTTTGATCTTAGAGAAGATTTCTTGGATAGCAAGGAGACGTACAATCATTGTGAGAACTGAGAACCTTTGTAGTTTGAATTTGAAGGTAAAAAAAAAATATATATATATATATATATATATATCATTATGTTAAGTGGTATTCTTACTTATGTTGTGGGGCATTATAGTAACAAAAATTTCGTTAAATGTCATGCTTTTGTTAATTAAAGTTAGAATGTATAGATATTTCAAATTGTAACAAAATGAAGTCGGTAGACTCCTTAGTTTTTGACTTTATAATCAAGTTTCGGATCTATGTGTTGTTCTGTAATTTTTTTTTTAGTAGAAGATAAAAAAATCATGTAACCTTGCAAGTGTCATATTCATCATTTCAAGAACTTGATTGCGAAGATTGAAACTATAAAGGACTACAGTGGAATCAATTCAACTTATAAAATAAAAAAAACACGTAAACATGGACGTAGCCAAGACAAGGGCTACAGCCCAAGGGAAAATTTGGCCCAAAATCGACCAAGTATGGGTATAGCTCAATAAAAAAAATATATATATATATATACTGATGTAGGTCGACTCTCGGAGTCTCAGATGCTCCCCTTCTCCCCCTGTGGCGCTGTGCCGCTGTCCCCATTTTGCTTCCGCCTTCTAGAGTTCCAGCCTTCCAGGTTCGATTAGCAAGTCCCGGCAGTCCGCCGAGCCACCTCCACAGACCACAGCTCCACTGCAAGTCTGCGACTTCCGCAGTTTCAAGGCTTCAATCCAGATCCCAGGTTACTAGGTATTGAATTTTTGGTTGATTGATTGTCATTGCTGATGGGTTGATAATTGGGAATGTTTTGGATTTTTGGTTGATTGATTGTCATTGCTGTAGTGGGCAGGGACGTATTTTTGTTGAATGTTTGATAATTGAATAAATTGATTGTCATTGCTGATGGGTAATGGGTTGTTGATGAATGATGATGGGTTGATAATTGGGAATGGATCTCTGTATCGGGTTGTTGCTGTTACAATGATTAAGGTTGATAATTGGGAATGGATCTCTCATTCCAGAAATTTGTTCACAAAATAAGCTAGTTCGCATGGCTATGATCGAGTTTGTATGATTATACTCAATAAGCTGCGAAAAAGAGTACAGAAAGAATGAAAGATCATAATCATATTATCCTTTTTTTTTTTTTTTTTTTTGAAAGGGTCTGGCTTGTGTTCTTTAACGGTCCAAATTAACCAAATACTAAACAACGAGTAGAATGGTAATTTGTTGCAAAATGTATATATATTAAAGCATGAAGTTGCTATATGATCATCCAAATGAATCAAGAAAGTCTGCATTCTTTCCTATGATTTACAGGTTGATTTGCCTTGTTCTGACTCTGCCAGTTTCTACAGCAACAACAGAGAGAGCATTTTCATCTATGAACATCATAAAAAACAGACTTCGAAATAAGATGGAAGATGATTTTCTTGATGATTTGATGGTTCTCTACATTGAAAAAGACTTTGCCGATAGTATTGATAATGATTCAGTGATTACTGAATTTGAAGTTAGTGGGCCTCGAATGGTACGATTCAGATAGATTTATGCTTGTATGTTTTAATTTACGGAGTTTTGGTTTTATGTCCCCCCCCATTGTATGTTTTGAATAACAAAGGCGTGAGGATGAGCCTCCCACAGGGTTCCAAACCTCACAAAAAAAAAGAGTTCTTCGCAAAAATTTTGTATGTATAAAATTAGCCCAACCCTTCTGTCATTCCTGGCTACGTCCCTGCACGTAAAGATTATGATAAACATGTATCGTATAAACAACTAGTCGAAATCTCTCTCCCTCTCCATCCCCTAATTGAATAGGCAGAGCTCATGACTCATGTACGTACGCTCCATGTGCAAATATTACTATAATGACAGTAGAGTTCACCCACTTTTTTTTTTCCGATGACTAACAAAAATAGAGTTCACCCACTTGCTGCCCAAACAAAGTAATATATTATTTTACTTTTGCAGAACATATTATAATGAAAGGCATGACTAATCTTAATGGACTTAGCCTATTTACTTGTCTTTGGTAACATAGTTTATAGGCTTTCTTGAATAAGTGAGCATTGGTACCGTCAAATGATCGGATCTAATCTATGTATCGCTGTGGTATACCACAAACTCTTTATCTACCCTGAGATGGTAGAGGGAGGATATGTAATGGTCCTTTCTGGCCTGAGTCTATTAATATATCAACATGATATTCTTCAAAAAAAAAAAAAAAAAAAAAATCTTAATGGAACCATGTCCTGATTCATAACCCCGATTAACAATAATTATCTTTTCTTAATCACTACTTAAAGCGTGATGTAATTGATAATGACAAGATCTGGATTCCTTTTAGACCACGTTTGGTTAGCGGAAAAGAAGCATCAGGAAAGGAACTGCGTTTGGGATGCAAAAGGAAAGGAAATCGTTTCCTGAAGGAAGGGAAAATAAGGGGGAAAGTAGTTCCTTCCAAATCTCAAAGGAATCACTTTCCCCTATTATTTCCTTGCATTTATTACTCACAACATATTATTTTATTACATTATTGATAAACTTTTAATAACTTTCCTTACGTTACCAAACATCGGAATGGAAAGTTGTTGGGAAATTTCATTTCCCTTCCCATGAGAAAGACAAAGGAATTACTTTCCTTTCCGTGAACCAAACGAGGCATTAGTGATTATCTAACTAACTAATACACCTTATAAATGGAATGTCAAAAGTAATAATAATTATGCTCTATTGTCATTTTGTCTCGTAATATGAGATTAAAATTTAAAATGATTGTTCTTAGCTCGATTCGATAACAATCGATTGTGTTGATATCTAAAATTAGATAATCTCTTCAAGATCGATTTCCACAAGTCCTCCAAATTAGGATGACCTGACCCTCCTGATCGTCCAGTATATCTATAAAATAAATAAAACTTATCAAAGTAACACTAGTATGATACCTTCTAAAGAGCCTTGGATATCTAAGTCGGTAAAGTATTAATGGAGTCTAGTTGAGATTTTGGTGTCTAAGATTTGCATACCTCATAATGGGGGTGTTGTACCCTTTTTGTAAAGAAAAGTTGATGTATGTCGTGAGCCTCAAAAAGTAAATTTAGGGTAAAGCTCTAAAAATGCAGAGTAAGTGGTCTTCAGGTAATCTTAGATTGCAAATCCTTTTGGAACCTTAGGCTCATGTTAGGCACATCGTCTCAAGAATCATGTCTTTAGCAATGAGACATTAACAAGAAAATGTATTAATTAGATGATTGTTGTAACATTAATCTCAAAAGAAAATTAATTTTAGCCTCCTGATGAATTAGATATCAAGTTGATCTAATCACTCATACCCAATCACTTAAACAAGCTCAAAAAAAAAAAAAAAAAAAAAAAAAAAGACTTCAAGGAAAGATCGAGGAACCGGTAGACTAGATATCAAAATCATGTGGTTATGATATTGACTCGATCACCCAAAATAAAGCATGCCCATTTTAGCACGAACAAAAATAAGTTTTTCCTCCATCAACTGAGCTCCTATATTCCATAATTTATGGAGTCTCCATCAACATAGCAAAGACATACAGTCTAGCCGCCATTAACAGTACAGAAGATACAGTAGAACATTGAGAAGGAAGAGAAGTTATCCACATACAAAGCAAACAGATCTACCAAGCTTCCAAAATTAAAACGCTTGACATTTGGTAAAGTTTGATACAGATTTACCGTCGAAGAATTATTGCAACAGGGAAGAGATGGAGCCAGGTTGAGTGAAACACTGAAGACGCTGCAAGCCTTAGTGGTGCATGAATATATAAACCCCTATGATTGATGATGGGGTTTGACTAAAGAAAATCAAAAGGATAAGAGAATAAAAATCCAATAAATAAAATAATAAAGAAAAGATAAATATAAACAAGGTGGGAGGGGTTTTTCACATGGGAAGGTGGAATATACACGTGCCTAACCTATTAAAAAAAAAAAAAAACGTGCTTTTACGACACGCATCAAGCAAAACGTGTCTGAATAATTAATTAATTTATTTTCAGGGATTATTTTTAATTAATATGGTTGGGGCTTAAAAAAACACAGAAAGAGACGAATGCGGGCGACCCTATCAAGGGTCAGGATTAAAGTTCGTGACGCCAGCGCGTAACACGGCCCCACCATTTTTGACCAACGACATTGATCGCCGAGTATTTGGATCTCCCCTAGTGGCGGCTGCTGCTTCATGGAACCTCCGAGAATTACATCAGTCAAAAAGTTTAGTTTGTGTTGGAGGATTTTTCCAGAATTACAGTCACTACTATGTCAGGTCATTTTTGGGAGAATGCAGGTAGCTCCTGTGGCAGGGGTTGGAGGCTTGAAGCATCTCTTGATGATGATTTGAGTACAAGTTTCTCTTGTTTTGAGAGAATGATGTCGGAGGTGGCATAGACTGTACTAGACTCAGAAATTTATTTTTGAGAAGCTAAAATATAAAACAAAAATAAATTGTACCACTATTAGGCTATTTGAAAAGTGTTGTTTTAGTTAATTAGATGCTAATGCCATAGACAAAATTAAGAGCTACATTTATTTTACTTCTTTAAACTTTATAATTAAAAATTATTTGCGTCCTCAAATTTTTAATTTGATCACATATGCTCTTGTATTTTCTAATATTATCAATCATAGCCAAAACTTATCTAAGCTATCAATGGTTTCATGGAATGTTGATATGGTGAGCACGCTTATACTATTTTTTGGCCTTGTGTCACTCAAGAAATACATTATTTATATCGTTAAGGCTAAAAACAGGCCGGAATTGACGCGTTACATCAACAATTCATGAAAAACTTGACGAATTAGTTGATTGATGGCTATGATTGGCTCCATTGGATAGTATGAGGGTATGTGTGATCAAATTAGAACTCTATGGGCACAAACCATTTTATGTATAAAGTTTAGAGAGATTTTATGCTAGGTGAACCTTCTTTTTGGATGCATATCACCTACATCCACCTTAGATGGCAATTGATATAGCACAAAACCAAACCTATCAAAGAATTTCATTAAATGACGTGGCTGTGCGCCTGTGTCACCTCATTCAACTACCACATAAAGTGAGATGCAGATGGTATCCAAAAAGATGGTTAACTCTAAAATTAACCAAATAAATACATCTTAACCATGGTGGTAGAATGATTTTTGCACTTCTGGTGTACAATTCTAGGCATAGAGCATCTCCAGTGGGAGAGTTTTTTGTCACGTGGAGTGCCTAGCAATCACTTTTGACAGATTTACTTTCTCCAACCCTTATGTCAAGTTTGACATGGCAAAAGACCATTCCCACAACGCTAGGACAAGTGGCACTGAAAATCCAAGACACGGGAGACACTTTGATGCAGTGGTATTCATCTGAACTGAATAATCAAAAGGTGGAAATGAGAATCATTCAAGAAAAGCTCAACGATCGCATGCATAGGCCTTATTCACCAGAGCAATACGAAGAACAAAGGCAGTTGCATGTAAAACACAGTCAACTTCTAGCTCAACAGGAGAAGTATTGGAGACAAAGATCTCGGGCAATATGGCTTAAGGATGGTGACAGGAATTCAGCCTTTTTTCATAGAAGGGCTACTAATAGGAAAAGTAAAAACCTAATCAGAGGGCTCAATGATGAACAAGGACAGTGGTAAGTGGAACCAGATGAGATTCAAAGACTCCTGCTAGCTTATTTCAATAACGTTTTCACCATTGAAAGTACCAACTTAGAGGCTATAGAAGCAATCATGCAAGCAACACCAACAAAAGTGTCTTCTGAAATGAATGAACATCTTATGCAGCCTTACTCTGATGATCAGAAATCAAAGATGCCCTCTTTCAAATGCACCCATCGAAAAGCCCTGGCCCTGACGGTATGTCCCCGTTCTTTTTTCAAAAATATTGGAATATTGTGGGAGTTGATGTATGTATGGAAATACGTAGCTTCTTGGAAACAGGTGACATGAGGAGAGCTACCAACTTCACTTATCTTTGCTTAATACCGAAAATAAAGAGCCCTAAAGAAGCTGCTTAGTTTTGTCCAATTGCTTTAAGCAATGTCATTTGCAGGATTTGTTCCAAAGTTGTTGCCAATAGATTGAAGGTGTGGCTACCTCATATTATATCTCCACTGCAGAGTGCATATGTGCTAGGAAGAATAATATCTGATAATACCTTGGTGGCCAATGAAGCAGCACATTTCATGCATAAGCTTCGTCAACAAGAAACTGGCTTTTTCTCCTTGAAGTTATACATTAGCAAGGCATATGACAGGTTAGAGTGGCCTTATCTGCAAGCTATCCTAACCAAGCTAGGGTTTCATCCGAACTGGATAGCCATGGTCATGAACAATGTGACCACAGTCAGCTACTCAATATTGGTGCAAGGAGAGCCAACTCCACATATTTTACCTACCAGAGGAATCCGGCAAGGAGATCCTTTATCACCCTACTTGTTCATTCTCTGTGCATAAGGCCTATCAGCTCTGATCACAAAGGCTGTGCAAACTAATATGATTCATGGACTTAAAATGTGCCTACAAGCTCCTATTCTCCATCATTTATTTTTTGCAGATGACTCCCTATTATTTGGAACATCTACTATTGCGGAATGTCATGCATTTAAACATGTTCTCAATGTCTATGAACAAGCTTCTGGACAAAGAGTGAACTTCCAAAAAAGCAGTGTTGTCTTAAGCAGGAATGTCAATATTGATATCCAAACCAGCCTGGCATCCATCCTTTAAGTAGAAAGAAAAGAAGAGCATGACAAATACCTTGGTTTACTATTGAGGGTGGGGAAATCCAAGACAGCAAAATTTGCTTACATCAAGGAGAAGTTGTTTAAGAAGTTAATTAACTGGAAATCCAAGATTCTAAGTTGTGCAGGCAAGGAAATTCTCATCAAGACAGTGGTTCAGACAATGCCTCTTTATGCTATGAATTGTTATCTACTACCAAAAAGTATGTGTGATGATATTCATCAGCTATGCGCCTCATTTTTTTGGGGAGACACAGATAAGAAAAAGAAAATCCATTAGAGAAGTTGGGAGAGACTTTGTTTAACCAAGCAAGAGGGAGGTATGGGTTTTAAAAACATCTATGCTTACAATATTGCTATGCTTGCTAAACAAGGATGGAGGATTCTCTCCAATCCACACTCTTTGATTGCTAGGTTAAAGGGCTAATTACTAGTTACTACCCTGTGGTTTAGGTCCAAAATCAATTCAGTCCCTGGACTTCTAATTTCATCAAAAACACCCCTGCACTTTCAATTTTGATCTAATAGGTCCAATTCGTTAATATTTTGTTATGAGTTCAAGTTATAGTTGGATTATTTGTTGAAAAACTATTTATTTTTAATAGTAGGACTCACTCCTAAATTGACTATGCAGGCCACCTCGACACCACATCATAAAACATAGGCCATATATGAGCCACGTTAACTAGTTAAATAACTTCAATTATTGGAAAACTAACAAATTGGACCTATTAGATCAAAATTGAAAGTGCAGGGGTGTTTTTGATGAAATTAGAAGTTCAGGGACTGAATTGATTTTGGACCCAAACCACAGGGTAGTAATCAGTATTTAGCCCTTATATAAAGCTATGTACTTTCCTCAGTGCTCCTTTTGGGAGGCTGCAGTTGGTGACTCTCCTTCCTTCTCTTGGAGAAGTATACTACAAGGCAGAGCTGTACTTAAAGCGGGCATACAACGGAAAATTGGAGATGGTGAACAAGTTGATATTTGGAGTGATCGATGGATTCCTGTGCAAGCCTCTTATCGACCTATCAGACCTCAACACACCTCTTTTAACAAAGTCGCAGACCTCATTGATAGCACAACTAGGCAGTGCAAAGCAGATGCAGTTCAAAGTTTATTTCCTAATGACATTGCCTCACGAATTCTTTGTATTCCTCTAAGTCGTAATCACTGCCCAGACCGGTTAATTTGGAGCCCGGAGAAGAGAGGACATTATTCTATCAAGTCAACGTATTGGATTGCAAGAGTGGAAGTAATGCAGAACACTCTTACCTCAACATCAAGTGGAGATCCATACAAAGACCTTTGGAAGAATATGTGGAAAGGTGAGTATTTGTGTGTGGTGGGCCTGTAATAATCTGCTTCCCACTCGAGAAAGCCTGCTTACTAAAGGGTATGAGGGAGACACCAAATGCCTTCTATGTGATCACGGAGTAGAAGATGTGGTTCATTTGTTCTGCAAATGTTAGATAGTGTCCACCATACTCTCGAATGCTCCATTTAATTTGCAAGCTACCATATTACCATCACTTAATTTCAAAGAGTGGATGCTGGAAAGGGCAGTAACATTGAGTTTTGACAATTTTGCATGATTAATGATGGTAATCTGGCTCTATGGAAGAACAGGAATAATAAGTATGTGATTTTTGTTACAAGAATCTATGTGATTTTTGTTTTGAGATTCCATATAATCCGATCACAAAACTAATAAGTATTTACTGCATATAATGTTTTGATAATTATGTTTCTTAAAATGCTTACATAAGAGATCTACTTACTTACTTACTTACTTAAAATGTGTACGGCAAGAGACAACTGTTATAATTTATAAATTTCATTCATTTGAACACAAAAGAAAATGACACCAAATCAAAAGGTAAGGTAGGTGAGTTTTATGTCAAACAATAAGCAGTTCTGGTAGAAACGTCTATTGTATCAAATTTCTAAACAATTTTACCTATGTAAACATGTCAACTAGAAACCGGAAGAGCGAGGATTTATATCCTTATCAACGAGAAAGAAGTAGAGTTGAAGTACCGACCTTGCACAACTGCCCTAAAATCTCACATTCGACCAATCAGCTTAGTGGTCAGTCCAAGCTCTGTTTATTTCTTTCCTCCGGTCAAAAGTCAAACAGTTTCAAGCCAAAGACATATGTTGCACGTGCCACACGGCCAAACTCTTACCCAAACCGAGTAAAATCTCTCCCGATTATTTCATCAAAATCGCCAAAACTCGTTTCGCTTCTGAGAAACTTCTTCACTGCTCTGTTTTTTACTCCCCCCAACTAAAATTCAGCTGAAATAAATCCCCATTTCCCCATCTTCCCCATTCCCCATCTTCTCCCCATTTCTTCCCCAAAAACCCAGTTCCCACGACCAAACCCAAAAAACGGTGCGTTTCATCTCTGCACATGACGGACTACCGGATACCTCCCACCATGAACCTCTGGACGGACGACAACGCGTCTCTCATGGAAGCCTTCATGAGCAACTCCGATCTCACCTCCTTCTGGGCCGCCCAGCCGGCCCAGCCCGCAACAACCCAACCCGCACACCCCCTCCACCAGCCTCAGTCCTCCGCTTCCACCTCCGACTATCCCCGCCCTCCGGCCGCGCAGTCGCAGCCTCCTCCGCCGCCGGCCGCGGCGCCGTTCAACCAGGAGACGCTTATGCAGCGGCTTCAGGCGCTGATCGACGGAGCCAGGGAGAGCTGGACCTACGCCATCTTCTGGCAGTCGTCGTACGAGATGTCCGGAGCTTCCGTGCTCGGATGGGGCGAGGGGTTCTACAAGGACGAGAGGGACAAGGTGAAAGCGAAGCCCAAAACGACGACGTCGTTGGTCGAGCAGGAGTACCGGAAGAAGGTGCTGAGAGACCTCAACTCTTTGATTTCCGGGGCCGACAACACCGCCGAGGACGACGTCGTGGATCAGGAAGTCACTGATACGGAATGGTTCTTCCTCGTTTCCATGACCCAGAACTTCGTCAACGGCGGCGGGTTGCCGGGTCAGGCTTTTTTTCAGTCCAACCCGGTCTGGGTCGCCGGCCCGGACCGCCTCGCCGCCTCGTCGTGCGAGCGGGCCAGACAAGGTCAGGTGTTCGGCCTACAGACTATGGTCTGCGTCCCGACGGCGAATGGGGTCGTCGAGTTGGGCTCGACGGAGCTTATATACCAGAGCGCGGATCTGATGAACAAGGTCCGAGTGTTGTTTGATTTCAATAACCTTGAAGTCGGTTCTTGGCCTATGTGTGGCGCCGCCGATCAGGGAGAGAACGACCCGTCGTCGCTGTGGATCAACGACAACCCGGCCGGCACCGGCACAATTGAAGTTGTCAAGGACTCAGTGCACATGGGTCCGGCGACTTCAGGACCCAGTACTAGTAACCATCAAATCTCGAAGCCGATTCAGTTCGACAGCCACCCTAGTTCGAGTGGCTTATCGGAGAATCCGAGCGCCGTTCTCCAAGTACAATCTCAGAGCAATCACCACCAGCAAGTACAGACGCAGAGCTTCTTCACCAGGGAGCTGAACTTCTCCGATTACAACGGCTACGACGGCAGCAGCGTCAAGAATTCGAATTCGAATTCTCATTCCTTGAAGCCGGAATCCGGCGAGATATTGAACTTCGGCGAGAGCAAGAGGACGTCTCACAGCGCCAACAACGGCAAGTTGTTTTCCGCCGAAGACAACAACAAAAAGAAGAGATCGCCGCCGTCGAGGGGCAGCAACGACGAGGGGATCCTGTCGTTTAGTTCGGGAGTGATTCTACCGTCGAGCAGCGGCGTCGTGAAATCGAGCGCCGGCCCAGTAGATTCCGACCACTCCGACCTCGAAGCCTCCGTGGCTAAGGAGGCCGACAGTAGCAGAGTTGTGGACCCGGAAAAACGACCCCGGAAAAGAGGTCGTAAACCGGCGAACGGCAGAGAGGAGCCGCTGAACCACGTGGAGGCGGAGAGACAGAGAAGAGAGAAGCTCAACCAGAGATTCTATGCTCTCCGAGCTGTCGTCCCAAATGTTTCGAAAATGGACAAGGCATCTCTGCTCGGAGACGCCATCTCTTACATCACCGAGCTCAAGACGAAGCTGCAAACGACGGAGTCCGACAAGGAGGACCTCCACAAGCAAGTCGAGACGTTAAGTAAAGAGCTGCAAGAGTCCCGATCGTCTCCGGGTTTGGACCAAGAGCTTAAAGGGTCTAATAAGTTGATCGATTTGGATATTGATGTCAAGATACTCGGATGGGACGCCAGGATTCAAGTTCAATGTAGCAAGAAGAACCACCCTGCGGCGAGACTAATGGCGGCGCTGATGGAGCTGGACTTGGATGTACACCATGCCAGCGTCTCGGTAGTCAATGATTTGATGATCCAGCAAGCCACCGTGAGGATGGGCAGCCGGATTTACACGCAGGAGCAGCTCAGGTTAGCTCTATCAGCCAAAGTGGGGGATGCCAGATAAAACGTAAACCACAGATGGCTGAATAAGTTATGGCGAGTTTGTTTTGCTTCTATCGGCGGCAGGGTGCGTGCTTTGGGACACATTTTATTTAAGGCTCCCGGCAAAGCAGCGGAGCTGAGCTGAGCTCTGTGATATATACTGTTCTATCCGCTTCTTCAGTAGATTTTTGTGATGTTGTTGTAGCATTATAGATCGAGTCTGAGATTGACTTGGACGAGCTTAAACTAGATGAACAATTTTCCATGTAGCTGTATTTGAAAACCCTGTGTTCCCCCATCCTTGTATCCATCATCGTCAATGCGTAAATATGTGTCATAAAATTTGAACTTTCATGGAGTTCATGAAAGTTCTCGCTTAGTGATGTTGTACTAGTAGTATTTTTATCAGGATGTAACATTGCAATCTCTTGGTTCCTCAAATTCAAACCTCGAAACAGGTTGAAGTTGTTTCGATTTAACCTGAGTTTTAAGTTGTTTCTGAGCTCAAAGAAAGAGACCCTTTCAACGCACGCCCGCCTTGGTTGGTTCAATGAATTCTCAGCCGTATCAGCATCTGACTGTAGGGGCTTTTTCAATGTTGAACTCTAGCTTGGATGGGTTTTGGTGGGGAATATTATTATTTTTCGTGCATTTTTCTCATGGGGCCGGGAATAAATGCCCCAAATTCTAGAAGGCAGAGTCTATTATACCGACACTTGCGGATGAAAAAAGGGTCATCTTTTGGATTTTCGATTGCCATATTTAGCCAATAAGAAGCAGCAGCATGCATGAATGAATTAATGAAGGTGATAATTAGTTGTGACAGATACAGAAGGGGATTAAAGCTGTGAACTTGAAGAAACCCTAAAAGTAGTTAGATCCTCTTTTAACTTTAACTGTGCCATGCTTTTTGCAAATGGTACACTCACGCTGCTTTTACCAGGTGATTAAATTCAACCTTTGATTCGATGATTAGGGTAAAAATGGTTGGTTTCCACAATCTTGGATTCTCAGAATTTACTGTTACATGTATCAACCATGGTTTCTGTGTCCAGGATCGACCTCAAATGTTGAAGGGTGCTCCACCATAAAGTTCTAGCTAGATATGATGTTTATACTTTATACAAAAAGAAATAACAAAATTTTGCCGAATATTATTTGGTCTCTTTTTTAACTACAAAATATCTGAACTTGACTTAGGAGCGGTTAATCACAACAAACGTGATTCATTATTAATTAGTTAGCATGACATCGATATTGTTCTAACTTAACGACTTATCTTACAAAAGAGTGAAAGACTACGATATGATCAGAAGTAGATCGTTCATTCATTAATTATAATTTTCATTCTTACAAAATAAAATAAAAAGATCTTTGAAGAACTTGTGAATCAAATTCAATCCTACTGCTAGTGTATCCAGAAAGTGACCTCTTGATCATGTCTTTGCAAGTTGCATATGCCTATAGAAAAAAAAAAAAATCAAATTCAAAGAAATTTACTAAACATGATGCTTGTTAAGCTTGACCCCACTCTTACTTATTTTGAACTAATTAACACGTGTTGTGGTGTGGATGTCCAAATCAAGCACACCCTTGTGATAATATCAGCTCAGCCACTTAGCTTGAAAGGCTTCTTGGAGATTAAGAAAAGAAGCAAAACTGGTCCCAGTAGAGAATTTGGGGAGCTGTATACCATTAACAATTTCAGTTATCCCAACCCATGCCATCACACTCTCATTATATTTTGAAGAATTTTTGTCACTGTTTTTGTTTTGTCTACCTGGATGGTGGAAGGTAATTATGATTCTTCTGTTGAGAGTCTTGGGACTTTTTTTTCTTATATGATAATGAGACTTACCTCATGCGAATTTATTTTTCATCTAGTTGCGAATGTATATGCATGCATAAGATTGATTGATAATATTAAACTTCGGGTCACTTAAACTACATAATTATTATGTTTTCAATGTGTCATATCAAATTAGATTCGAGTTACGTCAGTCATAATTTGCCGAGTGTTTAGACTTGACCAATGAAATTGATGATTTATTGTGAATTTAGAATGTCGTAGACCTCAGTCAAAAATTTACGATACTAAACTGAAATTAGTTCTTTTATACACTAAATTTTCACATCAGTTGCTTTTATTTCCGGCTATATGATTCAAGATATATTCGGTTGCCCTCCATATGGAAAAAAAAAAAAAACAGTTTGTTTAGAGAGGCATGTGACTCTTCAATCGGATATTACCATGTGCAATGTCTTGTCTTGGTTTTTGCTAAGGAGGGGACTGAGACTATTATCTTTTAGCACGGTGTTCTTTTCATACTTGATGAATTCTCTGTGATTATTCGACTCCTCAACATGGAATTTGTTTAAGGGACCTAATTTCTGCATGTTTATTCCAAAAAAAATACATTGGCACGTTTGGGATACTTTATGTCACTCCCAAGATGGATGGAGGCTTCGGTGTTCCTCATCTGTAGGCTCTAGCTTTGCTTAACTTGGCACTCCCAACAAAGATATTTTGCGGGGCACCTGAGATGGATTTGATTAATTTACAGTTAACGAATGATTGAGTTCAAAGCTAGCCATAGCTTTGTTAAATGAATTAATGTAGAGAAATATGTTTAATTAAGATGAGTAGTAGACTCTGCAAAAAGGAAAATCATATCTCTTTATCTCTTGCTTTGATCGAGACAAGCTATGGTACTTGTGGGTATCTTATACACTCATTTACAATTATTTGAACAAAAAATTACAATTATTTGAACCAAAATTACAACATTGAGAACAAAAGTTACCATATTCATTTACACTATTTACATATAGTTAAACAAAAATTACAACATTGACAACGAATTTGTTCAAAAGCTTGTAACAATGTCGTAAGAGGTGTAATTACTATTATTAGAACTAAGATTACACAAAATAGGACTCAACATTACCACTCTGACAACAAATTTGTTGTCACTTTTGTAAATGTGGGTATGAGATACCTACATGTACACTAGAATTTCCCGCTTTGATCTTAGCGGACGAGGGTTTTGAACTTGGGACATCTTTTATTCTTCTGCAGAGAAATACCACCGTCCACCGGACGTATTAAGTTCTTCTAAGAAAAATCATCTTCCAGCACTTAGGTTTCTGATTTTGTACAATCGCTATTCGCTACCAGTCATATACTTTATCAGGAATATCAGCAAAAGAAAATGAGAAAAATATAAAGGTTGTTGTCCTATTAAGTTTTGATTAAACGAAGCTGGAGGCCACTGATATTGTACTTAACGAAGAAACCGAATAAAATTGCTAGGGAAAGGTAGCAATGAGTAGATTTTATAATCGAACTTAATTTACCAGGTAGCTAGGCAATCTCCTTCATCTGAATTTTTAATTGATTGGGATCATCTGGAAGGTTCTTCATTCCCTATTAATTAATTTCTTTAGGATAGGAAGGAACTTTCAAGATGAGCTTTCTTAAGATAAAACAAGTATAGATCCTAATTGAGATGTATAGAGCAAGACCACTCAAACTACAGTATTTATTCCTAGTCGAAAAAAAAAAAAAAAAAACTACAGTATTTATTTTAATGATGAGATTCTAGTTTCAACATAAGCTTGTTTAACAGTTATCATATAAGCGTACTAACAGCTTGAGTCTTTCAATTTAAAGCAATATGGTCTCAAAGATGATCGATTCTCCATCCATGGTCTCAAAGATGATTCTCCAACCATGGTAGAGCTTCATATCTTCCCAACAAGAAATTACAGATTTTCAATTTAATTAAGAAAAAATCAAGCCGGTGAATTACCAGCAATATGACTGTTATCAAAATATGTTATGTGAGACCAGATTCCAATAGGGCATTGCTTCATAATTTCAACGATTGATGCCAATATGATGTTATTGTAGGCCTGTAGCGTTCCTTGATCGACACTTGACAGACGAGAGTTCCTTACTTGGGCCTCGGACTCAAGATTAACATCGTTAAACTCAGCATCCGAGGTGAATTGGAACACATGCTGTTTTCCCAAATTTCCGCTTGTAAAGGAGAAGGAAGCATTAATGATGAGGAAAGGATCACTAGCTTGAGCTTAAAGAGACAAGCTAGTGTACTGGTGGGTATGAGATACCCTCATTTATAACTATTTGAACAAAAATTTACAAGTATTTAAACCAAAATTACAACATTGAGAACAAAAGTTACCATATTCATTTACACTATTTACATATAGTTAAACAAAAATTACAACATTGACAACGAATTTGTTCAAAAGCTTGTAAAAATGTCGTAAGAGGTGTAATTACCATTATTAGAACTAAGATTACAACATTGACAACGAATTTGTTCAAAAACTTGTAAAATGTCGTAAGATGTGTAATTACCATTATTAGAACTAAGATTACACAAAGTAGGACTCAAATTACAACTTTGACAACAAAATTTGTTCTCACTTTTGTAAATGTGGGTATGAGATACCCACCACTACACTAGAATTTCCCGAGCTTAAAACCAGTGACACCTTAAATTTATGAATGAGTTTGAGTTGGATATATGGACATAATACCTTCAACTTTACATTACAGATTGTTTAGTCTACAAAGATATATCTACTTGATCTCATGAATTATGATTATCAATTCAGACTCTTAATTGGTGCAAGGCTTTTTCTTGGCCGGTTAGTTATGCAGAGAAAGATCACGGGATGTTTAAGCTCAAGTGCCTTTGTGAAGGTTGCTTCTCAATAGCTCCAAGCCTCCAAGACTCCTCTCTAAACTTTTGCTAAAGACAAGTCAACCCTGTCGAAAATTCATAGCAAATACTTATTTGAAATCCTCTTTTAATCCTGTATACTTCATATTTCATAGGTATAGATAATATGCACAAAACAAAATTTATGTGTTATCGATCTCCATTGCGTGAAAAAGAAGTTCTAAAGATAAGACCATAGAATGTGAGACCAATTTGTATTAATTTTGTAAGTATAGTTATATTGCCTTTTAAATGTTAATGAAGATATAGCATACGTAGTAAGTTGAGATTTTTACATACAAGTGATGTGTCCGATTTTTTGTTTTCAAAAAAAAAAATGACAGCAGGATTCACATGTGACATGCTGTATGGATAGGATTTGCATAAAACAGTTGTAAACAACACTTTTTTTCGTTAAAAACTTAAAATGGACTAAACCAAGTTTGATTGATTGAAATCAGCAATGTGACAGCATATAAACCTAACCTGTACCAGTAACCTATTGCAGTAATCTAATTGGATAGGGATATCATTGGTGACTGGCCCAAATTAGAACTGGTTAAGCTGTATTTCCGGGTTGGCATTGCCCTAATCCAAATCCAAAATTAACAAAAATAACATTTGGTTGTTATTTGATGGTTATTATGCCAACCAATATCAGTTTGCCTCCAAGAACCAACCCCCTTGAAGCATTGACATATTTCATTCTCCTTTATCTCTTCTCCCTTCATTCCATTACAAAAATGTAATGGTGCCTTTTCCATGATCATCTCCAGTTAAACCCTGTTCATTCCCGTTCCCCATATGCAAACCTTGCCTGAAGTCGAAGGCTTTTCCAACTTCTGATTGTTGAAGAGCTTTCTATCTAGGGCACACGAGATAAATCATAACACACACATCGTAACCATGAGCCTTAATTGCTTGACTTGCCAGGTTCTGCAGAGGACGGATTCTTCGGGCTCCGAAAGGAACTATAAACAAGGCAAGGCTCAGAAGGCATGTAATAGGAAGCTATGCTGTGTAAACATGGACAGAAGCTGGTCCGGAAACCTAACTCCGCCGCCTTATTATGAGACAATAGATCATAGGTCAGCTCCTTTGTTGGGTGAGCATGGCAAGAAGAAAAAGAATGCCCAAAAGGCGGGGCATCGCAGGCTTTGTAGCACAGGTGGAGTTGCATATGAAGGGAGCACTGAACCAAAGTTGGTTAGGAGCGCTGGAATGAGAAGGGATTGGAGCTTTGAGAATTTGGGACGGCTCAGAAAAGAAAGCAAAGGGAGGAACTTATATTAATGCACCGAAGTTTCTCTAATTCATGTTCCTTGTTTTTACTTTGCATTTTATTACTTTATTTCTAATTCCCTTTGCATGTATGGCGGGTTGATATTGGATTATATATGGTGGAGATCGATTTAAACATAGTTGTAATTGAGCCTAAAAGTTCCTTATACAAAATTGCTTGCTTTCATTTTTTTCTTCTTGAATTTTGGATTAATTACTATGCTCACGTTAGAAATAGCTATCTCTTAATATTAATGAAAGGGGAATCAGGAATCCAATAGCCATATTGTGTTTGTTATCCTCATTGCAACAAATGAATTCATAATATATTGAATGGCCAGAATCGCCAGATTTTCATTTCATGTGCCAGAGATTGAAGAAGGCGTTCAAAGTTCGGAAAGTCCTTATCACCATTCTCCTTGATTCCTAGTATTGGAAGGGAATGAGAATGACATTTCCAGCTAGCAAATTTCGCGAAACAAACTCTAACCTCGAGTGTAATCCAAGGATCAACCTTTTCATCCAAGAATCAATATCCTAAATTTCCAATTTCATTCCATTCTCATTGTCTTAAACAGTTGCACGAACCTTGAACCAAACGTGTTGGCTTCAGAAATTATTGACTTGGAACATGAAGGGATAACCTCCAGACTCAAAAATGGATCCTAGGAGAGTTAATTTTTCCAGGATTCCGCACAGAGTTGTAGATTGGACATGATTAATCTTTTTCCAACTTGTTCACCCTTGAATGCCCTGATATTTAGAGTTCCAACACAGGCTTTCTAAACATCTACATTTTGTGAGTGCTTTTGTGGAAAACAACAAACCAGTACTATGTGATATGTGTAGACACATTCTCTGCCATATCATTTTCCAAACAGATCAATGCTTTTACTATAGAATATGATGTATATTGGATTAAAAACAGCACCCATTGAATAAATAAAAAAAAAAAAAATTGAAACACACACATAGATCTAAAAAAATAAATAAATAAGAATTGAAAAGATGAAAAACACACACACGGATTCGATAATCTACAGCTTGTTTAAATCCATTCAGGCTTCACTCCCCTATTTTCATCACAACCGTATCCCTAACAGGCGGTAAGAAGAAAAAACAAATTTCATTAAATGATGATGATGATGATGACCTAAGATATTATATAAACATAAAAAGCCATTACGCCAGCTTAAAGAAGATGCTGATAGTGGCACATGCTGAAGATTTCTCTTATATGGAAGGAACACAAACACCTCAGAGTAGAACTCCTATCTACAAATGCATGTATATGAAATCATGTGTAACGAAGTTCAGAAACAATAAAAGATGCAATGCTTTCTAATAAGCAGAAATTCAAATCCCACGAGTCTTTAGAGATGATACATTTGATAACAATCCTTATATTAACAATACTTCAACAACAGTACTCATACATTTTGATACTTTAGACTACTGATCTGATTCTCTAACTAAAACAGTACAGAAGTCCAAGAATGGTTTTCTAGCACTGTTAAGCTTACATTTCTGCAATTCAACATTTACCGACTAAGGAATTAGCTGCATACTTTCCCCATTCCTACAATGTCAGTAAGAGCAGAAGTAGAAGAACTTACACAGACAACGACTACTGTTTACCATCCCGTTTGATGGAATGGCTAGGAGTTATCTACCCAAATCATAAACTTACCCTTCCATCAAAATAGGACAGTTAGGCGTTATCTGTCATCTGCTTTAGTTTTTCTTCTTTCTTGCATCAGCTTTCCAATCTCTTCTCCCCAGTTTAGGTCTATTCATTTCACAGTTATTTTGGTCAACAGATACCTCTGAATACATTTCACTCTCAAATTTTGGTTCTGCTGTAGTTCCAGACATGAACACGGTTTGACTTACACTGGTTGACATCAAAGTAGGGACAGCATAAGCATTAGCTGTAACTTCAGGATTCTTAGAAACATGAGCTCTCCTTGCATCCTTTTTCCAATTCCGTTTGCAGTGCACACGGGGTGTGTAATTGCTAACAGTTTCATTAAATTGCACTTCTACATCTGGTGAAGTTGAGGGCTTTATAAAGCTGGAATTTTTCAATTCTGCTTCAAGACGCTTCCGGGCCCTATATCTACGTTGTCTTTCTCGGTTCTTCAAGCGACGAGTGAGAATGTCATTACGACCCCTGGTGCGCTCTCTTTGATCAATAGGCTTCATTGTAATACTATTCTGTGTTTGAATACTGTTCATACATTTGCCTGTTTCATATTCAGAGCAAGTGTAAGCATGGATTAAACAAAGAAAGAGTGCAAAAGATTACTCTTCATGAACAATGTTTCCCCATCTGACAGTAACTTACCATTAAGGTTTGGCTCGCAACTGGTGGGAACTCTATTAAATTAAGATCCATTTGAATGAAAGAAAAGAACAGCATTTACTCAGGGGATTGACTTAGAAAAATATAAACTATAGAAAATTAACAAGTACAGAAAGCCTCGAACAAAAACAAGATGTCAAGTACTAATTTGGTCAAGAGTAATAGCTAACTATATCTTTTAGTCAGCACATATGCAAGATGTATAGGTGCAAATTTAAGTGATTGGGAATTAAGCAAGTTTTAATTTACTTCAAGAACTAAAAAATAGATTCCCAAAAAGGAGCATATCGACAACTTGCTTTAAAGTGGGAAAGACCCTCAAGTGACCTTCTATTTTGTCCACTCATCTGCAATGCAAATTGTCATATATTAAATGCTCGTCATGCTATGAAGTGGAAATCCAATGTTCTACACTTTCAATATGTGGAGACTCTCTTAACTTAAAATCCCCTATCCTATTGAAATGGAGCATCTACAACAATATTTGTTCAATTTGAACTCTTACGAGTAAACCCAAAATGCATAACCTCAGTAAGCCACCCACACCAGATAATATGATTATAATTTAAAAGATGCTCCTCCAAATAAAAACAGGAAGAGGGATATGAAACTTGGGGTTTTACCATCAAACTAGGATTCAATTATGTTTAAATCCAATGCTGGCAGCTTAGTTCCATTCTTAGATTCTTATGCCTTCAACCCTGTTCAATCTTTATTGTCTTTTAGTGCAACAGAGAGACAATCCAGATATGAACGTCAAACAGCTATAACAGCATCGATCTCTATAGCATCCCCTTTCAGACTAAAAGCAGTCCTTCATGTATGTAGACATGTAGTTTATTGTTTTCTGACCCGGAACTCCTGGAGTAATGAACATTTCATTAAGCTATTTCATTCAATAATTTTAAGAACTGAAACACAAAGCTGTGTTACAAGGACGACAATTAATAATGAACATCAATATAATTAGTTACAACCTGACACAATATATCAAACTTAAAATAAACCATGACATTAAATAGAAAGGAAATCAATGATATCATAAAACACCCCATAAAGCAACCAATTTGGCAAAGGATGGCTACAGCATAGCTACCAAGAAGCTTTAGGAATGCTGGTCACTACATAGATAGCCAAAGCCACTAATCTCGGTGCAATAACATATTCTATAGTCAATGCTTCCAAAGGATATTACATAGATAGGCGCACAATACAAACTATACATCATGACTTACAATGTCGATTTAAATCAAGCTAGTGGGCAGTAAATACCACAATCCAGGTCTCAAAGGATTACCATTTCACAAATCCCTTTTCGAACATTCAAGAGCCAAGACTAATGCACGTTGTGCTTGCTTAACAAAGCAGTTGGGAACCTTAATAACAAAACCCCTCTCACCCATTTGCTTAATTCACAGTTCACTGAAGCTAAAAGCAGAGACCAAAACATAAACCCTAAAACAAAAAACAAAAAATATACTGAATTTTCAGCAATTCTGCATTCACCATAACAAAATTCAAAAATTGATCATTGCATCTTACTCCAATGGAATTTAAAACCCTTCCCAATTGATCAATCCTGAAGCATCACAGTACACAGTTTACTCGTACCAAAAACGAAATCAAATGCAAGATTATGATATACACAAAGCAAGAAACCAAGGGTTTGGTGTTTTCTGAATTACAGAAAAGATGGGAGAGATGAAAGCACGTACCTTTAAGGGAAACGGAAGCAGATCTGGGTTCGATTGTAGAACCAGAGTGGTGGGTTAGGGTCAAATTCTTGAAGAAGGGAAAGGGGGAGGTGATTAAGGCAGTGATACGAAACGAAAGGGTTCAACTTTTTAAGGCAGGGCAGGCAACGCCCGCGGCCATTTGCATAGGTTTCCCGAGGTGCTCTCCCACGTGTTCAACTGCTCTAATTAATTCCAATCACAATGGTGGAGTTTGGGGTTAATGTCACTACTAAGGGATACCACCCTTTGCAATTTTTTTTCTTCCTTTTAAGCTTGAAAATATCAAAAAGTTAAAGTTTATTATCCTTGGACAATAAAAGGCATGTAAAAAAAAAATCAGAAAAGTAAATTTCAGTTTGATAAATGAACCGAACTAGCAAATTCTTTTTTCATCGTGTTTCGATGGAAAAATTATTCGATGTGGACACTACATAAAAAATCGCATAAATTAAGAACTCCAAAACAGATAAACTTAAAATGAGTATAAGCTTAATGCCAGATGTAGCACAAGAACACCAAAACAAGTTTGGTAGACCTTGATTTTCAAGCTAAAGAAAGGTTACCCATTGGACAAATTTATTTTACATACCTGACATTTACACTCTCAATTATTTGTATTTATACTCTTTTAATATCATCGCATGTGCCTATATACTCAGTGGCGAACCCTGCATTTTATTTATATGGAGGCATATTGTCATATTTTCTTTATTTTAAGCTGTTGTGACTCTGTCAATGGGCATATGTTAATATTTAGACTAAAGTTTTGTATGCTAGCTCGTAGATCATTAATTAACTCCGCAGCAAACAAAAACCCAGCGAGCAAATGAGCCCTCACTTTCCCTCAGCTAGGTCTGCAAGTGTGTATACTCACTAATTTTAATTAATCTTGTTTAATCATTGATCTTACCCTCAATAATCGGTGAGCAATATGAGGATTTACTTTGGTTTTCTCCTGCAAACATCGCATATGCATACAGTAGGCTAGCCGTTGATGCGTTTGTCGGGCTTTAATGATCCTCTATGGGTGAAGATTTTATGATAGCACTGATCGATGATAGTGGACCAACCTAACCGGTTGGTCATGAGATAATGCATTCCCTTAAGCTCTCATGAAGTACCAACATGGCAACAGTACATTCTCAGGGCTATAAAACATTTCCTAGGCATTAGCCTTGGGGAAGATATATTTATAACTCATCTTCTATGTTCAGTTTTAGTATTTGAAATAAGTGAAAAAAACACATAAAAGCTTGAGGCGTCGAGTTCAAAGATTAAATGTCAGTCATAGAATCGGTATTTTATACTAGTTGCGCTTAGCGGAGACTGTCTCGCCTGTAAGATGAGAATGGAGAAGTTCCGCTAGCGGAGTTGCGCTTAGCGGAGCCTGTCTCGCTTGCAAGATGAGAAAGGAGAACAACCGCTAGCGGAGTTGCGCTTAGCGGAGCCTGTCTCGCTTGCAAGAAGTTCCGCTAGCGGAGTTGCGCTTAGCGGAGCCTGTCTCGCTTGCAAGATGAGAAGGGAGAAGTTCTGCTAGCGGAGTTGCGCTTAGCGGAGACTGTCTCGCTCGCAAGATGAGAAGGGAGAAGTTCCGCTAGCGGAGTTGCGCTTAGCGGAGACTGTCTCGCTCGCAAGATGAGAAGGGAGAAGTTCCCCTAGCGGAGTTGCGCTTAGCGGAGCCTGTCTCGCTTGCAAGATGAGAAGGGAGAAGTTCCGCTAGCGGAGTTGCGCTTAGCGGAGACTGTCTCGCCTGCAAGATAAGGGAGAAGTTCCGCTAGCAGAGTTGCGTTTAGCGGAGACTGTCTCGCCTGTAAGATGAGAAGGGAGAAGTTCCGCTAGCGAAGTTGCGCTTAGCGGTGCCTGTCTCGCTCATGACGGTTAGTATTCCTGCCTTGTGGATAGTTACTTCGTATAGACGCTTCATCTGAAGGCTCCCGACACGTGGCTGACATGTATTGGCATGGGTTAGCGTGTGGAACAACGTCCCCGCAGCACGCCCGTCTCCTCGCCATTAATGCGAGTAATTATTGATTTTGTAACCGAGGCGACACCTCTGTTAATCCAGGGAGTTAGTGCGTTCGTGGGGCACGTGTATGACCGTGGTGCGATGTCGTTTTTCAGCGGACGACCTAGATTGGTTTGATGTTGACATAAAAAAGAGGGAAACCTGGAGGTTTAACATTTTGTACTTTTACCCATTATCGTCTTCCTCAAGCCTTGTTCTGAGATCCGAGAAGATTCTGCAATCTCCGTGAAGCTGTCGATCTTTGGAGGACGGAGACTTCGTGAAGCGAAGACGAGAATCCTCGAGCATACCAGAGTTTCTATCCTTGAGGTTGGTAGCCCAAATCTCTTCCCTGTTGTATTTGGTTTTTTGTTTGCTTCTGTCGATTTCTGTTTTTTTTTTTTTTTTGTTTCGAAGTGGTTTCTGGCACTCTCCTGTGTTTCTAAGGGTGTAAAGTTGTGTTTGGGGGTGGGTTTTAGGTGTTTGATAGGAGGTTGAGGATTCTTGCCCTGCTAGATGGTCGAATCTGGGTTGGAGTGTGTGTTTTGCTCATGTTTTGGCACTTTCTCGGTTTTCTGGGTATGGGTGTTCTTGATGTTCTTGGGAGGTTGAGGATTCTTCCGCTAGATGTAACGAAACATTATACTGGTTCCCTTACCTATAAAAGGGACCCCTCCTCCCACTTAAACTCCATCCCATTACATCTCTTGTAATCCCCTTTGGGCCGCAAGGCCCAAACACACTAGTTAAACTTTCAAGTGGACGTAGTCTCCCGCTAAGGCGGGAGACGAACCACTATACTTCTTGTGTCTCTCTCTTCCTCTCTCTCTCTTTCTTTAACGTTAATTAGAGTCTTTGGTTTCTAAACATTAACATTTAGTGTCGTATCTTTAGATAATTTATTTATACTATTATTAAGAGAAGAGAGATTGTTCTCCATAACTGATTTTTTTTTTACCAATTTACTCTTTATATATTAAAAGATTTTGAATTAGAAATAATAATTGGGCTAATAAAATTAGGGCTGGGCATACTAAACCGAGTTACTGAACCCGGTCCGATCCCGAACCGAAAAATGGCGGGACGGAACGGGACTGATTTTTGAAATTGGCGGTTTGGGCCCGTCCCAACCCGAACATATAAAATGGGACGGGCTTCGGTATCATATATTCAAACCCGAATTGGGCCCGGCCCGTACCGAATTATATAAATATTATATTTATTTTGATTACTTCTATTTATTTGATATATGATTGGTCCATTTCCAAGTCTATACTTCTAGTATAGACTTGAGCACACTGAATGCACGCTCTAACGGTCAACACTCATCAACAGCTCCCTGTATCAGTCATTATCTCACACTTCGATCCCCAATTCTCTCACAGTCTCATACTCTCACTCTCATAACCATCACCATCACCAATTCACCATCTCGTCTTCGATTCACCAATTCGTGACGATCATCATTCATCAGTCATCACAGATTCACCAATTCAACATCACAGTTGAAGAACTTGATGGCTAGAGGGAAGAAGGTAGTGGCTCGACCTCGACCAACAGCTTCTGGTCTTGAGGATTCTTCCACAGCAACATCACCATCTTATCCTCGAGCTAGTGAAGCTTCGACAACACAACAATAATTATTTCAGCAGATTGAAGCTGGTAGTCAACCTCGGGCTACTGAAGGTGCAGAAGCTGCAAGTCAACCTCAAGCTCCTAAATCTGTAAGTGAGTGTCCTTCTACTACATCTGGTATCAAACGTAGTTTTGTTTGGGAGCATTTTAAAGAATATGATAAAATTGAGATTCAGAAAGATGCCGAGGAAATGATATTGAGATTGTTCATAAACGAGCTTATTGCATCTATTGTCCTACGGGAAAGGTAGGAGATTTTGTTGTGGATAGTAGTAAGAATGGGACTTCTTGTATGATTAGGCATATCAACCAGAATTGTAGATATTATCCACCTAATGTGGATAAATCTCAGAAAAATCTTGTTGGTGATAAATCTAAGGGTAATAGATTGACCACAGTAGCTTATAACCAGGAGGATTATCTAGAAGCTTGTGTAGAGAAGATTGTGATTGATGAGCTGCCTTTTAGTTTTGTGGAAAAGAATGGGTTTAACAGATTTTGTGATAAAGTCTGCCCTCTATTTGATGTTCCCTCTAGAAGGAAACTGTGCAGAACCTTTCTAGGTATGTATGACACTTCAAAGAAGGATTTGAAGAAGTATAGGTTGAGTCTCACCACTGACACTTGGACAAGTCTTCAAAATGTCAATTCTATGGTGCTTACTGCCCATTTCATTGACATTGATTGGAAAATGCACAAGAGGGTTATTAATTTCTGTGTGATTCAAAATCACCAAGGGTCAACTATAGGAAAGCTTATAGAGTCATGCCTTGAGCAGTGGGGGATTGAGAAGGTGATGTGCATTACAGTTGATAATGCATCTGCAAACAAGTTTGCTTTAGAGTGACTTGTTTCTAAGATGAATAGGTCTTCATATTACCAGCAAATATTGAATGGTAGGTATATGCATGTGAGATGCACTGCTCGCATCACTAATTTAATAGTGGGGCATGGGTTAAAGAGGTTGTAGAAGTCTATGTTGGCAATTAGGAATTCTGTGAAGTTTGTGAGATCTTCTCCAAACAGGTTGGATGCTTTTAAGAAGGCTGTGGAGAGACTCAAAATTCCATGTAGGGGACTAGTGTGTTTGGATGTCCCAACTAAGTGGAATAGCACATATCTCATGCTAGAAGCTGGTTTAAAATTCAAGAAGGCTTTTACTTTGATGTTGGAGGATGAGGATAGCAGCTTTGCAGCTTACTTTAAAGAACCAGAGGAAGAATATGATGAGGATAGGAATGTAGTACCAAGCAAGAATAAGAGAAACATGGTTGGACCACAAGAAGGTGGAGATTGGGATAAGGCAGAAGTGTTTGTGGATTTCTTGAGGGTGTTCTATGATGTCACATTGAGGGTTAGTGCTTCATTGCACCCTACTGTGTACACAACTTTCCATGATGTGATTACCATGGAAAAAAATATAGAAGACATGTTTGTTCTACCTGGGTTTGCAACTGGAACAGAAACTAAGCAGGTGTTGATGGACATGGCAGGAAACATGAGATCCAAATGGTTGAAGTATTATGGATCATTTCATGAAATCAACCACATGGTGATCATTGGCCTAGTATTGGATGCAAGGTTCAAGTTGAAGAATGTGACTCACATCTTCACTTGTGAAGGTTTAGATGAAGATGAGGTGCAGAGAAGAACATTGGAGATTAGAAACCTTCTTAGGGCTCTCTATGATCAGGTATTTAACTTGTTTGTTCTATAATTTTCAGTCTTTTACTTGGTTTTAATTGGATATTAATGAGCTGCCTTTTTTTCTTTCTTAGTATGTAATCCATGTAGATGGAGGCAGACACATGGTGAGGCAAGGCTCTCCAAGCTCTTCAGCTAGTACTCTTACAAGCAGAAGCAGCAATAGTAGAGGAGGTGTTAGGGGTCAGCTCCTCAATGATTGGAGGAAGGTTGTACAATCAAGTGCAGAGGCAGTGGTGTCTCATGAAGTAGATCAATACTTGAATGGTCCATTGGAATTCACTGATGATGAAGACTGCTTTGACATCTTGTGTTGGTGGAAGGTCAATGGCCCAAAGTTTCCAGTGTTAGAAGCAATAGCAAGGGATGTTCTTGCCATTCAAACCTCAACAGTGGCATCATAGTCATGTATTTCAACAGGAGACAGGGTTATTGACACATTTAGGAGCTCATTAACTCCAAAAACTGTGGAGGGACTCATTTGCATGCAAAACTGGATGTTAGGTGATGAAATTGCAGAAGTACAAGATGATTGCACCATTGAAAACATAGAGTTTTATGAAGCTGTTGAGCATGGTATAACTTTCTGTCTTGTTTTTAGTTTTAGGCTCTTTTCATTTTCAGTGCTTTGATTTGTATCATTGAGAGTTGAGAGTAATTTTTTATTTTTGCAGAGCATGAAAGCACTACATCTAGCAAAAATGTGTGTCCTGCTCCAGTTCCAAAAGCTAAAGGGAAGGGAAAGTCTGTTGCAGCTGGTAATGTAATTGTTATCTAAACTGTTTTAGTTTAGTTGTCTTCAATTTTTAATGTTGTCCCAACTTTATAAGTTTATGTTATTGAATAATGAACTGTAATGGATGAAGTGTGCACATTGGAGCAGCTTGTTTTCTTGATTTCTTGTAATGCAGTCTATTAATTTTAAACTTTTAAGTAGTTTAGTTGATGTGTGAAATGTGAACTGAATGTGAAGTTCATATTTGCTACTTGTTCTCTTGTTATGCAGACTTGTAACTTGTTTTGCAGTTGTGTGTTTTTTTTTTTTTTTTGACTTTGTCAAGGAGAACCCAAAGGCTTCCTAGGCCCAAGATAAACCCCTTCAGCGCATGTGAAATGCTCCAACTGTGCATTGCAGCACAGTGCCTCGCCACTTTGACAGTTGTGTGCTTGTGTATACTTGAATTGTAATGCAGAAATGCAGAATTTCAGACTACCTTAAGGGTGTTAATGGCTTTTACAATTTTACTCTTGTAGTGTTTTTATTTTCTTGCTTGACTTATTGAATCAGATCAGCCTTGATTTAATGATTTATTATGGAATGATGGAAAATTGGAAATCATTGAAAAATGTGAATTGAATTTGATTCATATTTCATAGTTCATACATTCATTGATTCATAGGGTGGAATGATGGAATACTTCATTTGCAAATGTGCAGAGTTGAAGAGAAAGCTATCAGTTTGCAAACTCATAAAATTGCCCAGTTTGCAAACTTTGAAAGCCTTTTTTTTTTTTTTTTTGTTCAGTCCCGATTTGGGCCCGGGCTCGGGCCGAAACTGACCGGTTTCGGTACAGTCGGTATCAAATCTCAAAAAGTCCCTTACCGGCCCGTGCCCAGCCCTAAATAAAATCAATTTACAAATAAAAATAAAAATAAATGTACTGGTTAGCTCAGTGGTTAAAGCACCCACTAACTAAGATCCAGGTCATAGGTTCGAGTCACCATGAGGGTAGGAGTGAAATCCTTTGATCATCTTTTAACTGAAAACGTGGTGGACTTTTAAAAGGAAACTCCCACTATTTTTAACTACCTCCCCACACACTCTTTAGAGCTTTAGAGGAGGAAAAAAAAATCCCTACACATAGGGTGTGCAGACCCATGCTAATTTTATTTTATGGAAATATGAAATTTTGTTATTACTATTATAAAGCAATTAAAAACCAATTAGACAACGTTACACTTACACCAACATGGTCGATATTTTCCGCTGTATTTACAGGGAGTCAGACGTCGTCTACAGAAATGGAGAGGCAGCTAGCAAGTAGTGACCATCATCAGCGTCATTTCCGTTTATATTTTGACTTTAGAAATGAAATTTTGGCCAAACTAATATTGATATTATTATTAGGAGGTTATTATGAACACGAATCATCGCAAGCGCTTGGTCACCCTTTGGCCCCCACTTCGTCCCTTCCTCCCTCACTCCCCTTGTTTCATCTAATTCCTTTCATCCATTCATTCCATCTTTGACCGACTCCAACAACTGGGTCTTCAAACCCCTTTGCTTGTCTCTTTACCCCGGAGTAGAAACGATCCAGCTTTGACTCTTCTTTGCCGTATCACTTGCTCAAGTCAAGCGTAATTTTCTATTCCCCTCTTTCTCAATTCCGTTTCTTACTTGTCTCGCCTTTCGTGCTGTTTTGAACCCTACGAGGATTGTTGTGGTTTTGGTTGGGAGGTTTCCCAATTGGGTTTTGTGTTTGTGGTTCTGATTTTGGTTGGGTTGTTCTCTGTTTTGTGAATTGGATTTTGGGTGTTTCCTGTTTTGGGGGTTAGAGCTACAGGGAAGAAAGTCAGATTTGTTGTTTGGTGGTTTGTTGCTGGGGTGTTTTTTTAAGGTTAATTGTATCTGGGATTTTTTTTTTTGTTGTGTTGGAGTCAGCTAAGAAAAGGGCAGCTCTTGTGCTTGATTTGTTTGAATTTGATTCCTTAAGCAAACTGGGGTTGTTTTGAGCTTGCTTGGTGGGTATGTGGCCAAGTACGTGTATTTCATTTGGTGAAGTTGTCTAGTGTGATTCAAACTTCTGGCTTTTGAGCTTCAAGTTTGAATCTTTGAACTCCTGTGCTGTTGTTTTGAAGCTTATGAATGGTTTGACTTTGTGGAGGCATTCACAGAAGGTAGATTGGTTGGTGGTTTGAGTTTGTTTGCGTTTTCTACAAAATGGATAACTCCACAAATAGGCATACTGATCATTTGGGGGTGAACAAGATTGGGAAAAATATAAGGAAGAGTCCTCTGCACCAGCCCAATTTCGGTAATGCTGCTGCTAGTGCTGCTAATGCTGTGAATCCTGCTAGGCAACAGCCTCAGCCTCAGGTGTACAACATAAGCAAGAACGACTTTAGGAACATTGTTCAGCAGCTTACTGGTTCGCCATCACAAGATCCTTTGCCGAGGCCTCCCCAGGGTCCGCCCAAACCCCAAAGTATGCGGTTGCAGAAGATCCGACCTCCTCCATTGACACCTATCAACAGACCTGTAGTCCCACCTCCAGTCCCTGTACAGGCACCCCCGCCGCCCGTTCCTTACAATAATGGCTTTGTTAGGCCTCCCCATTTTGGACAACCATCACCAACACCGATGCCACCGTTTCCACCTGGAGATTCAATGTGGCCGAATACAGCTGAGTCTCCAATCTCAGCATATATGCGGTGGCTTCAAAGTTCAATGCTGGATCCAACTCCAAGGGGAAACCAGCCTCAGCCTCAACCACAAGGTCCAGGTCAAATTCAAGGACAGCCACCATCAACTGGTTTACTTCCCCACCCATCCATGCCTGGGCAACTGCCCCCAAGAATGAATGGCCCTGTACCACCTGCGCCTAATCTCCCATCCCCGCAAATGGGTGGTCCTCCACTGTTACCCTCTCCAACTTCCCAGTTCCTATTGCCATCCCCAACCAGTTACAACTACTTGTTATCTCCACGGTCACCTTATCCATTGCTTTCACCTGGGACACAGTTTCCTCCACTGACCCCCAATTTTCAGTTTTCACAATCAGGGATATTAGGTCCAGGGCCTCAAGCCCCACCTTCTCCAGGCTTTTTATATCCATTATCTCCTTCAGGGTTTTTTCCCATTTCAAGTCCACGATGGAGGGGTTAATAGCTGTCTCAACAGTGTTGTGCATTTGGCTTCCATGCTTGTTACTGAGCTCGTTTTTATGTAGATTCGTCTACTTGTTAGAGCTTCTGTTGTGAAAAATGTATTGTATACTGGTAGTGTAAGAGGTCCTTTCGGCGACTTGTAGTTCATTTGTGTTCTCTTTATTTGTCTTTTGACACTCATTCTGCAGCTAATCCTAAATCCTGTAACAGCTGCTATCTTTTTTTTTATTTTTTCGACGAGTTCAATTTAGGAAATATAGTGAAGATCATCAAAAGGGCAATTGGGGAAGATTGGACAGGAGCATGAGCATAACATGAATGTTAGAAAGACAGCTGTAACATGAAAGGAGGTAGGACACTTGAATTACATATGTAGGCTCTTTAGAAAGAGTTCTTGTAATTGTAATATTTGAATTAAATCTTAGTTTGATGTTGAGTTCTTCTGCAGTTAGATTTTCGTGTTAGTTATTTCAGTATTGTTGTACCTTTTTTTATTCAATGAAGGATATCTTGCTCGACTCCACTAATATGTTGATGAAATGGTTTCTCATTATATTGCTCCTTCACTTACCTGTTTCAAGTTTGTGAAAGAAAGTGAAATGAATGAACTGTAACCTTATTCAGTTATCTGTATTCATTATTTTAGAATAAAGGTTATTAGGAAGGAAAGTTTATCTAGACAAAGGAAAGTTTTATCTAGATAAAGGAGTATATTTAACATCTACTTAGCATACTCACTTCAGATACATTCTTAGTATTCTAAGCATTTTATTTAGTTTGAGATTAATTAGTAGTGCTTCTATGTAAAGATGAGATTTGCTGATATTCTGACATTTTATGGTTTCCTACTGCCAAGGGTTAAATATTTGCAATATTGCATGCCTGCATTCATGTAACCTTAATTCTCATGATCTGACTAGTGGTAATATCTTGATGAAGTTTTGAGGAGCAAACCTTCTTGGACTCGTAGTTATGAATTCTCTACTATACAGGGGTCGTATAGAGATGTTGTAAAATGTTAGAATGGGTCTGATGGCTTTTGTATTGATAGTAACAGGAGCATAACCAGAAAGCACCTCTTTAGAGGTTTACCATGAATCCTTGCATCTTGGTTCTGAAATTCAACTTTCCTCACCTTTAGGTATCTGCGCATTGAGGAAATTTAGGAACCCAGATGAAGTTGGAAGTTTTAGAAGTTGGAAGCTAGATAGAAGTGCAGCAGCCACTTTTCATTTTTTCCGATTACAGGCTACACTTAAATTGATCATACCTAAACATCATAATATATGCCTTGGCTAACATAGTAACATAGGGGCGTAAATGCTTAACCTATCATTCCGCAGATTACATATTATTCTGAGCCAGTAGATGATGCAGGACAAGTGCTATTTAGGCTCTGAAATGCTTTATATTATTGGTTGAAGCAAGGGAAGGATAGAAATTAAACTAGAAAGCCATGGTTCTGTCCTTAGGCATCGCCCAATGCTTACTGGACTCATTCTATTCAGCTCCTTATTATTGCTACATGAATCACTGAAAGTACCTAATATAACTCGATAAGAATAACAGACGCAGTGTATAACCTAATTAATGCATTGGTTATTCACATAGGAATACCGATAGACACTGAAACTAAAATACATATATAGACTCCTAATAAGATGGTGCTTGGCACCTGGATAGGTTCTTTATTATCCTTGGAATAGGGAGAAGTCGATTAAGGCCATTCAAAGAATTTGGAGTCCTTTGCAATCACCGGTAAATATTGACCGAAATAGGCTGACAAATTGGTCGGTATATATAACATTGCAGTGCAGTGCAGTGCAGTGCAGTGAAGGCCAATTTGTAGAGGACTTCTGTGTTCATTGACTTTCTAGAACTCCCAAAAGCCCTAGCTCTCTCTTGCCGTTTCAATCTTGGAGTATCCGTGGATCTCAAGATTTAAAGTTTTGCAAGGAACAGGATGAGCATGGTTGGATTTGATATTGGCAATGAGAGTTGCACTGTAGCCATGGTAAGGGGGAGCAGTATTGATATTGTCCTCAATGATGAGTCTAAACATCAAACTCCAACTCTAGTTTGTTTTGGAGACGAGCAGGGAGTCATTGGGTCAGCAGAGGCTGCAGCTTCATCTATTATGACTCCCAACTCAATCTCTCAGATTAACCGCTTAATTGGGATCCTGTGTTGCAGAGTGATCTCAAGTCGCTGCCTTTATTGTTACTGAAGGGTCTGATGGGTATCCGAAGAAAATCAATGCACCAGTTGTAGACTGCTGCATTGAAATTCCTCTTTATTTCACTGATCTTCAAAGGAGAAGTGTTATGGACGCGGCCACAATTGCCAGCTTGAAACCTCTGTGCTTGTTTCATGAAACTAAAGCGTCTGCTTTGGAGTTTGGTGTTTACAAGAAGGATTTATCAGAAAGTAAACACAGCCAACTCAATGTTGCTTTTGTGGATATTGGACATGCTAGCTCGCAAGTTTGCATTGCTACCTTTAAGAAGGGCGTGATGAAAATACTAGTTCATTCATTTGACCAGTGTTTCGGTGGTAGGGTTTTTGATGTACTATTCCGGCATTTCTCTGTGAAATTTCAGGACGAGTACCAGATCAATGTTTTTCAGAACACCAGGGCCTGCCATCAGCTTCAAACTGCATGTGACTGATGTGAGAAGCTGAAGAAGGTGCTTAGTAATAAATCTGAGGCATCTGTGAATATCCAGTGCTTAATTGGCGATAAAGATGTTAGCGGTTTCATTAAGGAGGAATTTGAACAAATTTGTGTTCCTATTTTGGAACAACTGATGAGACCTTTGAAGAAAGACCTTGCTGAAGATGGCGATTTTACAGTAGAAGATGTTGACATGTTTGAGGTTGTGCTCTCATGTTCCTGCTATAATCAAGATGTTGAAACATTTTTTGGGGAAGGAACCTACGCGAGCTTTGAATGCGAGTGAGAGCATTGCCAGGGGTTGTGCCCTGCAATGTGCAATTTTTTGTCCGATATTCAAAGTCCAAAAGTATCAGGTCTACGGTTTCTTGCCATTTTCAGTTACAATTTCTTGGATACATTATTCTTGTAATCCCCAAAGTACTTTCCTTTTCCCAAGGGGAAATCCTATTCCAAGTCTCAAGCCTCTTGCATATAATGGAGCAGATACATTCTCAGTTGATGTGCAGACTCTGCAGTATGACGATCTTGGTGAAGTGCAGGCAGCACCCGCAAATAGTACGCATTCAATTGGCCCTTTGAAGTCTACATCAGGTGAACGGGTGAAAATGAAGGTGAAAGTTCGCTTGAATTTGAATGATATTGTGTCTATAGAGTCGGCAACTGTTTTGGAAAAGAAAGAAGTTCATGGGGTTCTAGAGGTAACAGAAGTTCGTGTGCCTGTGGCCGAATTAGTTTATGGAGGAATGACTGAAGCAGAAGTGCTTAAGGCAAGGAAGAAGGAGTTTGAGATGGCTTCACAAGATCGATTAATGGAGACCTGAGCGTCATGGGATTTTAATGAAACTTAAATCCTATATGCTTCAGTTGGATATGATTCATTTGCACACAGTACTGTACTCTTATCTTCCAGAGTTTCTACATATGATTTGCATAGTACAAATGTTGTTGCATTATGAAGTAAAAGAATGCAATTTTTCTTTGGCAAGCAAGCAAGACTAGGATTAGCATTGAACTGCAGATGAGGCATCCTGGCCAATTGTGAGATTAGCCGTAATTGGTTATGAAATGCTTGACGTTCCTTACCTTAGGATTTACTCACTGAAGAAATTACAGGGCATCTTCAACAATTACAAACTAAAGTTGAGCTATTTTAACTTGCAACACTACCCTAAAAGTCTATTCGAGCTAGCTCTTTTGAAATTTAAATCTTTAATGTTGTTGGTGATTTTTGCATAGTTATAAACTTATAATACTTCATTGAGCATCCTCCACTATTAAGCTACTGGGAAATTTGGCTCCGAGTTATATATCTTCTCTATGATTCCTCTAACACATTAAGCTAGCAACTAACTTGAGTTATAGCCGGTGTCTTCGAGTAGTTTTTTGCTCACGACTTTTCAAATATGATGGTCAAGGATCGGATAATTTTTTGCTATTGCAAATGCATCAATGAGATGAAGAGTTTACACTTGGAAATAAGAAAGTTTGATACAAAGATAGACCTGTTACTTGGTCTGATTTTACTTGGTCTACAATTGTGTGAAGTTAGTTCACTGCTGTAAGGAGTTGGTTCATCATTGATATTATGATATATAATGTATCATAAACTTTAAGGCCAAAAAACTTAACTTCTTATACATACATGCTTCTCGAACTATAGTAAAAAAAAAAAAAAAAAAAAAACACTTAAAGTTTATACGAATTGAACCCCACTTTCTTACATTTGCTTCAGCATGCTAGATACCCATGTCCCATCAAAATAATAATTGTTCATAGTCATGTAAATGGATTATATGCAATGATGAACTCCATTTCCACATTTTATTTAGAACTTTATGATACTACTCGTCTACTCATGATAAAAATGGGAAAAGATGGAGACATTGTCAACAAAATTTAGATATACCAACTCTCTAGGCTCTAGCAACCAAACCCCATTTATTCGTGAACAAACTCTTGGATTAAATGTCATGTTGCAAGTTGCATATATTTATCTTAATCTACGGCCTACCAAAAAGCCAATCAAATCGCTTTCTTAGGTTTTGACGTAAATGGTAGTACTAGATATCCTGGTGCTCTTCAGTCTTCACGTGGTATAGACAAATGCAATCAATGAATCAAATCATAAAAATCATCCAATGCTTGATCAGACTTTCAACCTAGACCGTTTGTTTTTGAGGAGAAGATAATTTATTAAATAAAAAAGAGAACGATCAAGCAAGATATAAAGTTAAACCCTATTTGAGATGAGAAAAGATCTAAAAAAATAGCATTAAAATAAATACAAAAGATAAAACAGAACGAGTTCAACTAAAGATTCGAAGACGCACAGTAGGTGTTTGATAATGGGTAGGATAGAGATCCTGGGAAATTGTGTGACATTTTTTAATCTTTAATTTCTTTTGTTTAGTCTTAGAGAGAGACCGAAGTTGCTTCCTTCTTATCAAGCTAAGAACTAACATAATTAATTTCAGATTGAGCATATATAGTGACTATAACCAAGCGATTTTTCTCCAAATTACCCCAACAGAATTTGGTTTGAACATAGAATTCTACCCTAGTAGAATCCATATCCTTAATGCCACCTAAAGTGTTAGTGGGCACAAAATTTTGCTCTGCTGTAATAATGTTGTCGTAGCATTTGAAACACTCTCCATAACTCACCACCGTTCTCTGAAGGAGCCTAGATTGGTTTAGAGGTATTAGTTCCAGTTCAATCGAATCCAGAGGTATTAGTTTTGATTTCTTTATCTTTCTAAAGACCACCTTTGAATGCACAATAGCATTTGTTAGGGAGTTGATGATGACTAAGATTTTATTTTTGTGGATGTGTTAGATTGCCTCAATTGCGGGTTTGTTTCTCTTAACTTTTTTTTATTATTATTTGAATAAGGGCCGGTGCGGCTGCCCTCAAACCTTGATTAATGAAACTGCAGAATACATGGAGGGGACATTGCGGGTTTGTTTCTCTTAACTTAATCAAGGGTTATTAGGAACAAATGTGATAGCCTATTACTTCACTTTCATAGGAGACAATGTTAAAGTTACACTCCATTTGGGATTGCCTCTAAAAATGATAAAAGTGGTTTAAATTGGATTTTCACTGCATTTGGCAAAACAAAAAATTATTAAAAAATAAAAAATTGAGTTATAGCATGTCCCTAAACATTACTTTTACCAAAAATATAAAGATTTTTCTCAAATATCAACTCCAATAGTTCCCCATTTTCATTCCCTATTTTAGAGAATCCTTAAATTTCATGTTTTCATCACCTATTTTCATATACTGAGAGCATCTTTAGCAATGCTAGCCATTTTTGGGTCAAATTTTAGCTAAAGTAGCTAAAAAGTCATTTTAGCTAGCCACTTTAGAATTACGTCTGCATCAATGCTCTTTATTTTAACTAGTTTTGAATTTATATTATTTTTTAAATGAATATTAAATAGTTTAAATGTTTTTATAAATTACAGAAAATAACTTAAAATGAATGTTTTAAATTATAGAAAGTCTCATCCCGCTCTCTATATTTATGAGCGAGATAGCTAAAAGATATAATAGAGAGTCACTTAGGAGTCTGGTGCAGCTGCTAAAATAGATAAAAAGTTAAACATGTTCTCCAAAATAGCTAAGGAGCCACAATAGAGAGTCTGCTAAAAATGCTCTGATAAGACAGAATATAGGTAATGAAAATAGTCAACATTACATCAATTATTTTCTTTTGCTAGAAATGCAATTAATAACTAAAGTCATTTAATAATTTATTCTTTATTAACCAATCAAAAATAAAGATTATTTTCAAGTATATATCTGGATAATGACATCTCAATTAAATCCTAAATGCATCTAGACATGATTGTGGCCAAAGGGAGACTTCTACAGATAATGAAGGAGAATTTCAAGGGATTACAACAAGCAGAAAGGTTGAAAACAGGTCTAGATACATTCCTTGATATCCACATTCATTCTTGGCCGAAATTGAAGAGATAAATCAGAAATTATTTATTTAAATTCGGCAAATATATAATCTCCCTTAAATCAAGATGTTAAATTGGAGGCTTCTCATTGGTTGGATGACATAGCAAAGCTGACGTGGAATTAATTGGTTGGTTGGAGCTATGTGGCGCAAGCAGATAATTCCTAGAAATTAAAAGAAAGATCCAGAAGCCCCAAACGTCTCCTATATATAGATGCACCCTGCAAGCCTCAGACACCACTTCTCCCATAATTCTAAACACAAAAAATTATCTCCATTCTCTAGTCTTCAGAAGCTCTGCGCGTCAACCAAGGAGGAGAAGAAGTCATGCAATACATCAAGATCCTAGCCGCCATCCACCCTTGTGTCGTCCCTAGAATGTTTTCATCACCTATTTTCATATACTAAGAGCATCTTTAGCAATGCTAGCCATTTTTGGGTCAAATTTTAGCTAAAGTAGCTAAAAAGTCATTTTAGCTAGCCACTTTAGAATTACGTCTGCATCAATGCTCTTTATTTTAGCTAGTTTTGAATTTATATTATTTTTTAAATGAATATTAAATAGTTTAAATGTATTTATAAATTACATAAAATAACTTAAAAGGAATGTTTTAAATTATAGTGAGTCTCATCCCGCTCTCTATATTTAGAAGCGAGATAGCTAAAAGTTATAATAGAGAGTCACTTAGGAGTCTGGTGCAGCTGCTAAAATAGATAAAAAGGTAAATATGTTCTCCAAAATAGCTAAGGAGCCACAATAGAGAGTCTGCTAAAGATGCTCTGATAAGACAGAATATAGGTAATGAAACTAGTCAACATTACATCAATTATTTTCTTTTGCTAGAAATGCAATTAATAACTAAAGTCATTTAATAATTTATTCTTTACTAACCAATCAAAAATAAAGATTATTCCAATGTAGCTAAATTTTAAGTAATATTGTTGGAACACATTTTAAAAATCATTAGGTAATGTGGCTGACTTGCTCTTAGGGAAATATTTTTTGGTTTTCTTGCACTTCAAGAAAGAGTAAATAGCTTATTGCCCTCTTAAGTTTTTTCATGAATGTCAATTTACCACATGAATTTTCAATTATGAGAAATGGCACCATAACTTTTCTATTTTGTGTTGATTTACCCCTATAGTTAATTTCTCATCGGAAAATACTTGCATCTGACCCCATATGTATGCATGCATTTAAACTCTTTCTTATTTACATACAGTTAGCAATCTAAATCCATAATTTAACCGTTCAAATGTTAAATCAACATTTAATAATTATCTCTGCAAAAAATTATTGCAAACAAAAATCGTTTACTCATTCGATTGCATCAAACAAATGAATAGCTACGGTGAAAGTTAACAGTCTCATGACAACCGTCAATTGATTTGATGTAATTGAATGAGTAAATAATTTTTGTTTACAATGAATTTTTACAGAGATGATCTTTAATAATTGATATAAGTTTTGAAAGGATAATTATGGATTTAGATTGTCGACTGTATATATATAAGAGAGTTTGGATGCTTACATACATACTGGTTCGGATGCAAGTATTTTCTCCTTTGCCATCAACTTTTCTATAATTCGATCCAAATTCATGTGAAACTCAACTTAAATGCTAGGCACGTCAACGTATTTTCGTCCTTTTCACCCCAAGTATGTTGGTTGGGCACGGTTCTAGATATTTATAAATAACGTGAAATCACACAAAAATGTTGTTTTGGGATGAAAACTATGATAAGACCTCACAGTTTATGCATATGAGGTGAACTTTTTTTTTTTCTTCAAACAAAGCTAGTACTAACAAATAGTAGCATTACAAGAAAGAGCAAATACACAAGCAAATCACGCCTAAGAGAACCTATAAACTGGCAGACATGAGAAATCACGGCCAAAGGTTCCACCAAGAACTGAGGCAGAGAAGTCCAACTGTGAGAACCTTCATATGACACACCATAGTTAGCCAGAACGTACATCTGGGGGAGCATTCCCCTCCCTAGAAATATGAGTTACACGCACCCACACATGCTTTGCAAGAGCCAAACAATTTAACCATCTAAACCGTAATCGCTAAAGAATCAGACTTGGAGAAGTCGAGTACTTGACAACCAATGTCGTTATCAGTTTCAATCCACAAGTATTGCCAAGCATACAGTATGGCTGAATGCTTCAATAAAGGCTAGAACCTCAGCGTCCAGAGTACTAGGAACATTAAACTTCGAAGCAAATGCAAGAACAAAAGCCCGGTCATGATCCCTGATTATTCCATTGAACCCAGCTTGCTGATGATTATGAAAGGACCCATCTATGTTGATTTTAATCCAAGGAGAGGGTGGGGGCAGCCATACCACTCTAACAAATTTAGGAGCACAAGGTCTCAAAGGAGAGAGCCTTAAAATATTGAAAATTGGTATAATGGAAGTGGAAGAAGAAGTGGAAAACACTAGCTTAGCATACTCTTTTAATGAATTAACTAAAAAGTGCATGAATCTTGTCTTACTGAATGTACCACCATCAAACCTTAGGCTGTTCCGCTCTGACCAAATACACCATAGAAGGTTGCAGACCATCATGCACCACAATAACTTCAAGGAGGGAGAAAGCTGTGAGATAAACCCCGATGAAATTAGCTCTTGCAAGGAGGCCTGATGCGGCATCGCAACTTTGAACATGTTAAAACACCACCTCTACACATCTAAAATTACTGTGCAATTCCAAAAAAGGTGTTACCAGGTTTCACAACCAGAGAAGCTGTTAATGTTAGAATCCGGGGGGACTCTAGATAACTATAAGTAAGAGAGAGAGAGAGATTGACACGAGATGTATAGTGGTTCACCTCCCGCCTTAGCGAGAGACTACGTCCACTTGAAAGCTTATACTAGTGTGTGTCGAGCCTTGCGGCCCAACGAGATTACAAGAGATGTAATGAATGTGTTGAGTTGTGGGAGGAGGCATTCCTTTTATAGATGAAGGAATACCCTTCCTCTACTTATTCTTCGATGTGGGACAAGTTTCCACATATTTCTAGTCTAGAAAGCCTAGAAGCATGTAGAAAGCTATGTTGTGGTGGCATCTTGGCAAGGGCGGAAAGGTGGCTTCCCGACGTCGGATTTGCGACTTCCGGATACCGTGGCGTAGCCTGAACATAGGGCTACACTATGGATGTCGCGGTTGGGCCTTGCCATGGTTCGTGGATGTCCCAAAGAGGGTGTTACTTATGCTTGGTGATGTAGAGAACTAGCTTGCTAGTGTAGGTATGAACAAGTCCCCGAAGTCCCCGAGTAAGAGTAGCTTCTTGGTTGGGGAGTTCAAATCATGAAGTCATCAAGCATAAGTAACATCCGAGAGGCGCACAGCCCCTACAAGTCCCCGAGCTCCGCAAGCAAGAAGGGACTCGCTATCCTGTATCACAAAAGACAAAAATTTGTAAGTGCATGTGAGAATGGGGCGTCGCCCTGCCGCATGGCGGTAGGTCATAGATCATAGACACGTGGAGCCCGGAGGCTAGACCATATGTAAGAACACGTGAAAAAGTGTAGTGCCCGGAGGCTAGACCACATGTAAGAAGCATTGTGAACCAAGAGCGTAATTAAAGCATGTTGGATAAGTGTAGCGAGTTAGGTGTTCGAGCAAGTTAGGTGTAGGCGCTGTATGAGCGTGCGGGGCGTAGCCCAAGCGAGTCACGGCCATGCTTTGATACCTAAGCGAGTCATAACCGTTTCGCAAGCATTTATCCGAGCATGTTTAATTGAGCTATAAGTGTCACAAGGTTCTAGATGAATGTCACATGAAAGTGAAATTGAAGCATGTATGTGTGTAGCATGAACTTGTAGGAAAGTTGCTAATAACAATGTGTAGGCATGCTTAAGGGTTATAGAGACATGTATAGATATATCAAGTGTGATATTCTATAAGCATGCTTAGAAGTAGTAAAAGCATGGTATTGGCATGGCATCAGCTCAAAATTCAAAGAGCGTAAAAGATAAGATGAAGTTACTTATCTGGCGGATGCGGGGTGTCGAGGACGTGCATCGACTCGTAGTGGAGGTGGAATGATTGAAGGTAAAAAGTGATTTTCCTTGCATACAGTAGGTATACCGCCCAGGGAATGCAGCGGAGGAGGTACCAAAGAGTGGGAGTGCAGCGTTGACTTGGAGCTGTTGAGTTCAGCGTTGACCGGGTCAACGCTGACCACGCACCCTAAGTGATCGAATTGACCACGCAGCCAATCTTTTACATCCCAAACATAAACAACATATGTACTGTGGCTGAAAGTTTCTGTTTTTGCTCCTATCCTCACCCCTCAATTCAAATGAGCCTTATGAGGAAAAGCTGCAGCGGTGCGATGCGGGGTCGGCCAGCACATGCACGGCGGAGTGGAGCCCGGAGGAAAAGAAGTGAAGCTCAGCGGAGGTTTTCCGTAGCGGAGCGGAGCTGTGTCTACAGCGGACCGAGTTCGAAGTCCGGCGGAGCGGCACTTTGATTTCGGCGGAGCGAAGCCAAGTTGGGCGCGCGGCTGCAGGCGGAGTGGAGCCAAGTCCGGCGGAGCTGAGTTTTAGGTGACCGGAGCGGTGGAGCGGAACTTTTGCAGCTTGCGTTGGGGCTGGAGGGAGCCAGCGGCAGAAGAAACGCAGCAGAGGAAGGCCGGTGCTGAGGTGCCGAGGTGACCGGTGCGCGCAGCTGTAGTCACTAGCGGAGGATCCCTGCGTCGCTGCACAGCAGAGGAGGCTGCAGGATAGCTGTGCGACTGCCTGGCGGAGCGGAGCTCCCTAGCGGAGGATCGGAGCGAAGCTTCGGACCGGTGCGTGCTGGCCTGGCTGCTGCTACCGCCGGAGGAGGATCTCAGCGGAGTTGAGGTTGGCGGAAGTTGTGCGAGTAGCGGAGGAGGGGAGAGCCGGGCGGTGGGCGGAGCAAGGCGCTGGGGATGCTGAGAAGGAGGGTTGGGCGGAGTCTGTCCGCTGATAAAGTACAGCGGAACAAGTCCGGCGGAGCTTTGCGGAGAGGATGTTCGAGCTCGCTAGCGGAGACCGGTCCAATGGACGCTGACCGAGCAGGTGGATGAAGCAACTTGGCCATGGCTGCTGGCATATCGAGGAAGGAGGAGCTCAGCAGAGTTTGGAGGCTCAGCGGGGGATCTGCAGCGGAGATGGAAGTTGGGCGGAGCTGCAAGTTGAAGTTCAGCGGAGATGAAGTCTGGCGGGAAATTTGAAAATTGGAGGGGTGCCCAGAGAAGTTGTCTGGGTGTCCTGAGAATTTTTGCCGCCAATAATTTTTTTTTTTTTTTTTTTTTTTGAGTTGGCCGTTGACCAAGCCTTGATGGGCGTTGACCGGCCCCGATTTGATGTTGAACGAGCGTTGATCGTCCAAAGCTTGTGGTAGGTGACGAAGCCTTTGTGTGTCGGCTTCCCACAGACGGCGCCAAATGTTAATGTTAGAATCCGGGGGGACTCTAGATAACTATAAGTAAGAGAGAGAGAGAGATTGACACGAGATGTATAGTGGTTCACCTCCCGCCTTAGCGAGAGACTACGTCCACTTGAAAGCTTATACTAGTGTGTGTCGAGCCTTGCGGCCCAACGAGATTACAAGAGATGTAATGAATGTGTTGAGTTGTGGGAGGAGGCATTCCTTTTATAGATGAAGGAATGCCCTTCCTCTACTTATTCTTCGATGTGGGACAAGTTTCCACATATTTCTAGTCTAGAAAGCCTAGAAGCATGTAGAAAGCTATGTTGTGGTGGCATCTTGGCAAGGGCGGAAAGGTGGCTTCCCGACGTCGGATTTGCGACTTCCGGATACCGTGGCGTAGCCTGAACATAGGGCTACACGATGGATGTCGCGGTTGGGCCTTGCCATGGTTCGTGGATGTCCCAAAGAGGGTGTTACTTATGCTTGGTGATGTAGAGAACTAGCTTGCTAGTGTAGGTATGAACAGAAGCAAAAAAGGCATCTAGAGCACAGATAAACTTTGCGCCTTTGAAGCAACTCATCGGTAGCAATTCACTTATGGAGGATCTTCCAAGAGCAAAGACTTTTTCTCGGGTGGATTGCTGAATGCCAAATTAAAGAGCCCTAGGACAACATAGGGGAAGATGAAGGCAAGGCTAGGTAGGCCTGTTGTGAAGTAAGAGTACCAGAAGAAGTCTCTAATCAGAATACTTGATCACTTGTAGGCTTAAAGGGAAGCACATTGGAAGTTCACACAGCTGCAATCTCAGGAAAGACCTGGACAACTATATCTGGCAGCTCCCACTTACCAGGTACAATGAAATCACTAATTTTGTTATCCAGGTGTGCCAAGTCCTGAGGATCCAAGTTGAAAGCTTCACCCAATATTTCCCCCATCCAGTTATCTTTCCACAATCTAATATATTTTCCGTCGCCAATTAACCAATGAAGCTTAGTAAGAAGAGTCCTCCAAACTTGCTTCAGGCCTAGCCAAACTAAAGATTTTTATAATAAGCGCATGGCTGGAGGCCGGCAGTGAGAAAACGATCATGAAGAAAAGTGGTTGAAAGAGACACTTTGGAGACCACATCCCACCTTTTTTTGAGAAGCAATGCTTGATTTAATGCAAACAAATTTTTCAAATTCAAGCCTCCCTTTTCTTTAGATAGGCAGACTTGGTCCTATGAGACCAATGCAGCACCATTCTTTAAAGGATCACTGTTCCAAAAAAAAATTCGTACGTTGCACCTCCTTTAAAAGAGACCAGGGCCAAGAATATACCTGGAAGCTAGGAATAAGCAAACCCTGGATAAACGAGTCAATTAGCTCTAACCTAGCCGAATGAGAGAGCAACTGTCCCTTCCAAGAGGAGAGCTTACACCTCACCTTGTCCACTAGAGGCCTCAAAAACTCAACTTTCAGTCTACCTTGAAAAATTAGGACGCCGAGGTATGGAAACGGTAGAGTTCCCATATGAATATCCAAGGTACTGAGAACAACGGCTTGCCTGGGGAGTGCAAACTTGCCAAGAAAAAGCAAAGACTTGCCTTTGTTTATCCTTTGCCCTGAGTTAGCCGCATAGTCCTCCATGAAAAGATTGAGAGCATTGAGACCCTCCGGGCTAGCCTACATGAACACCATTACATCATCTGCATAAAGTACATGTGAAGGAGAAAAACCCATACCCGAAGAAGCTATGCAATCAACCATATTCTCAACCACAAGCCATGAAATCCCTCTACTCAAAACTCCTTTGCTAGAGAAAAAAGAATTAACGAAAGTGGGTCGCCTTGCCTCACGCCTCGTGAGCAGGTAAAAAACCCACAAGACTGACCATTGATTATAATAGAGAGATGTGCCGACTGAAGCACGCAGTGAGCCTAATTAACAAAGGTAGGATCAAATCCAAAAGCACTGAGAACCCGGAGGAGAAAAACTCAATCCACCTTGTCAAAGGCTTTAGCAATGTCATACTTAATAGCAATATTTCCAAACTTACATTTATGATCTAACAGGTTCATGCACTCAGAAGTAATAATGATGGGATCAGTAATCGAGCGACTTCTAATTAAGTCACTTTGATTAACAGAAATAATTCTTGACACAATTTGGCTCAGACGATCAGCAAGTAGTTTAGTGATTATTTTGAACACAAAATTTGCCAACGCAATGGGTTTATAATCTGAAATACCTTCAGCCTCAAGCATCTTCGGGATTAAGATAAGCGAATTAAAGTGAGGCATAATAAACCCCGTCTCAAAGAAACTCCAAACCGCAAGAATCACATCCTGTGAAACCATAGACCAGCATGATTTATAGAAACACCCCCCCAAATCCATCCGGGCTCGGAGAACTAGTACCACCCATTGAAAACATAGTTGAAGCAATTTCTTCATCACTGGGAATGGAAGTCAAAGAAGTATTCTCGGCAATTGTAACTAGCTGTGGGATCACTTTCTCTACTAAGCCAGTGTTGATGACACTCTGGTCTCTGGAAAAAATGTTCTAATAATGCTGAACAATGTAAGAAGAAATGGAAGCATGATCCTGGAAGATAACTGTACCATCAGACAAAGTGGTGATGGATTTATTTAGCCGACTAATCTTGACCATGTTGTGGAGGAAGGATGTATTGCGGTCACCATCTTTGAGCCACCTAACACAAGCTTTATCACGAAGTAAGGAGTGTTGCAGCGAAAGCTCATATTGGAAGTGAGCAAGTGCTGCATCTTCATGTAAAAATCTATCCTCCGACTGCCCCAAGCTTGAAATTTCTGCTTGAATAGTATCAAGAACCTGTCTAGCTGCCTCCACCCGAGCATGCACATTCCTAAAGTGAGTAGCATTCCACACTTTAAACAAGGACTTCAAAGCCCGCAATTTTGGAAGATAATATAAACATTGGATAGCCATAAAATTGCAAAGAGCTCCAAAACTCCCGAACAAGCTGAAGGAAATTGGGATACTGCAACCACATATTTAGGAACTTGAAAGGTGGACTATGTGAGAGAGGGAGCCTTGAGAACGAAAGCTTGATTGGAAAGTGATCTGAGGTTGACTTTGTCAAGGTTCTACATTCCAAAGTTTGCCAAGCCTCCAATCAGTCATTGTTTCCCAACGCTCTATCCAACCTGACATATGTAGAGCCATTAGACCAAGTAAAAGAGACGCCAATGGTTGGAATGTCCAATAATCCACAAGCAGTACATATCTGCTGGAAGTCCATACAGGAGGTCACATTCGAAAGATTGCCACCCCTTTTCTCATGATCCCCTAAGACACAATTAAATTCTCCGAAAACCTCCCACGAGCCATGAACATGAGTAGACCTAATTGACCTGAGATCCTGCCAGAGAAGCCTTCTGATCACAATAGAAGTTTTTGCATACACTGCCGTAAACACACAAAGAATACCATCCAGCGAACATGAGAAGGTAACCTATTGAGATGATGACAATACAGTAGGCTGGAGAGAGTCTTGACACAGAATCTAGAGATTAGGAACTTGCAGTCTCTTATCATTTGTAGCAAAAGAAACTAAACCCAACGACCTCCAAAAAGATTGATGGATAACATCGATTAGAACAAAAGGTTCATATAAAGCAACAATCAAAGGACGATGTAAACAAACCAAGTATGAGCCCGTTGGGTGTCATCGTTAGCAATACCACAGGCGTTCCAATATATAACTTTCATTAAAACATTTTATGTTTTTCTCCCTTCTGTATGAGAGCACGACCAACGTTTATTTTACAAACTTCTACCATACCATTGGATTTATTGAGTTGCTTTTTAAATTTTTTTGACAACACTGGCGTGAACTCACCCTCTTCCAAGCTAGAAGAAGAAGTCTCAGCATTAACAGAAACAGTCTGAATCATTTTGTCCTTCGAAGCTAAGTTTGGATCACCATCTTTTACATCCATCTGTTTATCACTTGCAGAAGAAGGTACAGCAACCAAACCAGACGTACTTGTCACGCCCCTGATTTTTAACACAAATAAAAATCGATATATAATCCCATAATTATACATGTGTGGTGGTTCAGCCATCAATACAAAATACCTGGAAACTTTTTCCCTTTAAACCAAGTACACATTGATGCCCTGAAACCCACTATGTCAATATTGACCCGCTCCACAGAGTCATATATTACATAAGCTTACGAATTAAATTGTCACCACAAAATAAAACGTAAATGCTCCTTAGAGCTTACTACACAACGGAAGTCTTTATCAACGGTAAAGTCACAAAAATGGCTTCCTACCGTAAAGCTCCAAAGACGCTACCTCAGCTTCAGCCACGATTATCCTGACCTGCAGGATTAACCCCTACACCATTGAATAATGCACCGGGTTGCCACAACAAACCTGGTAAGCTTATGAAAGCTCGTATGAGTAACTCAAAACAACCACTAAACAACTCACACCAAAACTAAGGAAAACAACTCACACCTTGTTTTCTTTCAAATCATGAAATAAGGAAAGCAACTCACACCTTAATTTCCTATACATCGTATATAAGGAAAGCAACTCACACCTTGTTTCCTTAAAATACAAACTCATGAGTTAGATGTAACCTCGCCCCGTTACCCCATGAATTTCATTGGCAGACATACTAGAGCTCTAACTGAAATCGTAACCAATCGTCCGGCCAAAGACGTAATTACTCGATATACTGCCTAAGGTCACCATTTGACCTTAATTCCTCGGGCCTCACTGTCCCTCAGAATAAAACATTTAAAGGAGTCACTCAGGACTCAAAATGTTACACAAATCTCAATGCTTTTCAAAACAATAGAAATCAACATTTCCACAATCATTTGTTTTCCGAAAAGCCATACCCAAAACAATAAAAAGCACCATTCAAGCATATTGTTTTCATCAATCAACAAAATCCACAATTACATATATATTTCACGTAAATATATATATACGTAGTCATCTGCTCAGGAATGCCTACTAATACCAACTATAGTTTGCAGTTAATAAATAACTCTCAAAACGATAAAGGTACTCCGTTCGTAAATGAACCTTGTGAGATTACTCACCTCGAAATTCCCGCTGCGTCTTCAATACAGAATAAAGCAGCTCAACCACAAATTAACCGTCCAAGAATACTTCATCAAGTACCTAATCACATACGGTCTCAACTTAGTAACGAATCACAAACTATTTAAGTTCGAAACCCCCGTTTTGAACTAAAATCCCCAAAAGTGACGCCAATCGAGGCGAAACCACATCCGAGACCACCCAATGTCTCCGGAATACTTCTACGATCGTTGTGTCAAAACCACAAGTCGATCGAACGCTCAAATCCTCATGGATCAAATCATCGAACGGTTCGAAACCGTAAAAATCACAACATATTCATACGATCTCCAAAAATTACATATTATATATCGAAACACTCGTATCAACGAGTAGATGATATATAAAACTAGAAACTATCCATTACATGGTCGGAAGGCCGCCAAAACGCCGCCACAGTCGGTGGCACAACCACCACCGGCCAAAACTCAAAACTAGATTAATCCAACCGTCCAAAATGTCAAGAACCAAGTTTAATACCTGGGGTTCAAGCCAACTCGGCCTAGATCGCCGCCACAAGCCGCCGTGCACTGTTCACCGTGAGTTGATCCGATTCCAACGTGAATCGATCAAAACTAACACCATGGATCGCTTGAGGAGGCTCCTACGAACTCAAAACAGGAAGCTTGAAGCCACGACGTCGCCGGAGCTACGAATTCCGATCGGGTCCTACTGCACTCAAAAGCTACCGCCTTCGAGCGCCGCACACGGTGAGAATCATCGATAGAGGACGTCATAGGGAGGAACGCACGGTGGAGGCGAGTCGGTCTGGGCTTGCTTCACCGGTAGAGGTCGCCGGAAAAGTCGGGTCGGGTCGAACGGCTGAAGAGAGAGAACGGAGGTTTTGAAAAATTTCTGAAAATGGAAGTTTCCAAAATGAAAATAGTAAGTTTCCGAATACGGAAACCCCTATTTATAGAATTTTCCCAAACTTCAATCGCTCATAACTTTCTCATACGAACTCCGATTTTCACGTTCCACATGTCCACGAACTCGCATCGACGCGCTCTACAACTTTCATAAAAGAAGTTTTCGGAGAATCTCAACGTATCAAAAGTCAACCTTGAACCCCCCCTAAATCCACACTTTTCGAATAATTAATTGTCCGAAACAATTCCACTTCACATACGACATACGAATAAAGCATAATAACAATAATTCGTACAACTGGTCCATTATTAATTACTAAAATTAAATAACGAAAATCCAGGTCATCACAGTACTATCCTCCAACTGTCCATTATTCAGGTCTTTGAAACCGAGGCGGAACATTGTCAAATGTTGAAGCTTGATCCGATAATTGCTAGAACATTAGTTCCGCAGCGGGTTTCTTAACGTCATTAGTATGTAAAGGACCCGTGTAGTCTAACATCTGCTCCTTCTACAAAGTACCCCCAAACCAGGCAGTCCCTGATCATTCGGGCGGCCCGAGCGACGGCGAGAGGCACCAAACTGCCGACTTCAGGGCTGTGAGCGCGTCACATACTGACCACGCTATGGTGTATCAGTAGGAATGGCCGTAGTTGAAACCCTGCAACTCTCACTCAGGTGGCCAACAAGGCTACACTTGGAACATACTGATGGAAGGGCCTTATACTCTATGCCCAACATGATGTGTTCTCCATTAATACGGGTTACATAGAGCTGTTAAAGAAGCTGCTAGGATAGGTCTACATCCACAAAGGCCAACAGAGTGGTCTGCAGTTTTTGGGTCGTGCTTCAAAGGAACCCCAACACCTTTAGCAATTTCGAAAAGCTTCTGTGGCTCCCAAAATGCAAAATTCAAGTCCCAAAATCTGACCTAGACCTGTGCAAAGGTATTTCTGTACGTGGAGGGTGAAAAGCTTAGCTACCACTTTATGAAGCATAGAAGTCCTTGCTGCAAACTCACTAAACCCAAAGACCAGATGTGTTGCATGTCCTCCAAGGTATGGAACTGCAACATGAAAAAAACCCCTTCCAAGGGGAGAGACTGACCAATTGGCTAGGTTAGGCCAAAGACCCCTAAGATCCAATTCATGTGATTTTAATGGGGGGGGGGGGACTTTGATGGCAGAACAACACGACCTACCGAATTCGTTTTGCAACGATCAAGCCCCCTGAGATAGGCTGCTTCAGAAACCTAGACGGACAAAAGATCGTTCTCAAGGGAAAGAGAGGGGAGGTCATCAATGTTGAAATTTAGGGGCGCGGGGGGAGGATTGAGAAGAGAGGCAAAGGTTGGCTTCACAGGGGTAGGGGGCTGGCATGCCATGCCGCCGACGAGAAGGCCAACAGTCATTGCGTTTGATTTAAGGGTTTTAGGGTTTCTCCGTCGCTCGCCGTAAAAAATGACAGCAACATGACTTTAGGTGGTAAATCGGCATATATTATAAGAGATTTGATGCAATTTAACTAAATTAAGTTGTCAAGGGGTAAATTGACAATCATGAGAAAAATTAGGGAGTAATTTGACCAATAATTTGACCATTATGCCAGAAAGAAACACTACAAGTTTTTTTTTACATAAAACACTTAATTTTTTTTTTCAAATATTCTATGCGTTTCTAACAAAAACTGCTTTCAACATAAGCAAACATGAGCACATTTTTGTTTTTTGTGTTTTTTTTTCTTCAAATATTCTATGCCTTTGGACTGCTAAGCATAGTGTGAGACCTAAACTGGGGAGGCAAGGCAAACCATGGTCCCCTCCGCCTGCTGGATGGCTTAAGGTTAACATTGACTGATAAAAGTACTTGTCAGGGAGGCCTGGGGATAGTTGTTCATGACTCTGACAACATGGTGGTGCCTGGTGCTGTTGGTTAGTGCTCGGATGTATTGCTGCCTATTGTTGTGGAGGCTTTAGCCAGTAGGCTAGCCTGCAAACAGGTAGTAGAAAACTGTTTAGTACTAGTGATGTTTGAATCAGATTGTTTGTAGCTGGTTTAGGCTATCCAAGCTGAGGCATAGGATACGTCAGAGCTCGGCAGAATTGTTGATGACATTTCTTCATCTATTTCCTCTCTAGCTGGTTCTTTCTTCTCTCATGTTTATAGAGAATCAAATATGCTAGTTCACAAGCTAGCCAAATATGCTTTAGTTTCAGGATTGCAGATTTCTTGGAGTGGGCATGTCCTTCCTGAGCTTGGCAATTTCTTTTGTAACAACTAGTTTTATCAATGAATTATGATGTCTTCTCTTTAAAAAAAAAAAAACAACAACAACATAAGAAAACACTTCTAATAAGTTTCTTCTATTTTTTTGTATGTAGTTTTTTATGGTTCTTTTTATCCCAATGATTGTTATCATTTTTTTACAAGAAAAAATTCATGTCCAAAACGAGTTCAGATTTGTGTATCCACATTTTCTTGTATTTGTATACATTAAATTAAAAGTTGAAATTATAACAACTTAAAATTGTGCATTATTTTCAGCCATCAGATTTACTTGTCCCTCATAGTCTGTTAAAAACTATCCATTAAGTGAGCATGCCTACATGTATATAGTTTCAAGATCTTAACCATTTCATCTTTCATGTTGATCATATCTACAAAAAATATATGTACAGAAAAACCCACTTATTCATGCAATTACATTAAATAAATTAGCAATTGACCATCAAAACACCAACTTTCTCTTTCTGACGGCCTCAAATGGACGTGTCGTTGTTGTATTAACAGTTGAATTGCATAATAAATGACATTTTCAACTAAAAAAAAATCTATTAAGATGAATATAATTCAAATACCAAGAGCAGTAAAGCACTGGCAGGCTGCTGATACACTGAAATTAAATGTTGATGGTGCTTACTTGCCACAGGGAACACGAGGTGGTGTAGGTGGGGTCCTGCGTGACTCAAATGGCCAGTTCAGGGCTACCTTTTGTCAGCCGGTATGCCATGTTAGCTCTACACAGCCTACTGAGTTGTTGGCCATCAAAGCAGGGCTAGACTTGGTCCAACATATGCAGCTACAAAATATCATAATTGAAACAGATTGCCTACAAGCAGTAGCCGACATCACAAGCTCAGCTCCCATTTTGTCATCGTTGGGCAGTATACTCAATGACATTCAGTTTGCAATGTGGGGCATTCAAGGAGTCCAAATCAGTTTTGCCCCACATTCTTGTAATAGAGTAGCACATAGATTAGCTAATATTGCCTATGAGTCTGAACAAGGAGAGATGTGGTTTGATCACATGCCGAGCTGCATTCTTGACATTATGCAGCAAGATTGTAACCCTTCCTGATTTTATTAATAAAGTTCAGTACTGTTTCCTCAACAAAAAAAAAAAGTTTGACTACACAAATCTACACTAATTTGGATGTGAATTTATTTTCAGTTAAGGGTGTGCTTCAACTTTCAGGTTCCTACTAGAATGAAAAGCAATAATTGAAGTTACCTAGTGTGAGAACCTCTGCCTTCTCTCTACAAAACCCAACCGACTAGTTTTCCTTCTCCTCCCCCCTCTCTTGCCAGATCTAGATCGTTTTCTGATCTGGATCTCTGGTTTGAGAGTTGGGGGAGCGGCTTTTTCCAATTTACCGGCTTTATGTTTCTCTCTGTCCGTTTGTTTCTGTCCGTTTTCTTTCCCTCTACCGTCTTGGGTAGTTTTGCTCGGAGCTTGTCTCCGTTTCTGGCCCTGTGGGTTCCTCTTGTTCCCATTTTTCCTTTTTCCAGTTGTTTCTTTCTTCATCCTCTTCCCCTAGTAGTTCTTTCTTCTGCCATGATCGGTTACTTTGCTCCTCGGAACTTTTTAAGTGGGGTTTACTCACTATTGCACTGGGTGATGCTACAAGAGGCTGTGTACCTTTCGGTGCCTGTTTCTTTGGTCCCTTACCGGATCTCACCTAATCCTTTCATCCGGTTTATACCGGTTGTTGTTGTTCTGGCTACTTTGTTCTTGGCAGACTTGGTTCGCTGTGGTGAAGGTGATGTTTGCAAATACCTCTGGAAATCTGATGGTTGGGACATTGAATTCGATATGGGTCTTTCCTCTGCGCTTTCGATTTGGTCGGATTTGGTGGGTCGGCTACTTTGTGGTGGTGCGGCGGTCTCATCCTTCTTGTCGGCGGTTGCAGTTCGTTCTGGTTCTGTTGTTGTTTTGCTTTGTTGTTTGCTTGGGGCTTTTCGGTCCTTGTTGTTGGTTTTCTTGGGAGGTTTTGGGTCTCTCTGTAATAGCTTATTTTATTAAATAAAGCTTGCTTTGTTCAAAAAAAAAAAAAAAAAAAACTTTCAGGTTCCTAAAAAAAAAACGTAATGAAGGGAGCAAAGTCTAAAGAAGTTGACAAAATCAACCAACAGAATTAAGCCACGAGGCTGTTGGCAATCATGAATTCATAATAGGATATTATAATATGCTATCCATATATCCAACCTAACATAACACAGACATCCATTCACCCTTATTTCAAAAAAAAAAAAGACATCCATTCACCCAATAATACCTTCCAATCCAATCCCTTCAACCAGACATTTCCAAACCCGACGTTGACTAACTGCCCTCTCACTTTAATCCCAAATCAAATGTGAACGCGCCTACACAGTCCACCTCCACCATCTATATATGATGATGTCATAATTAAACACTCGACCGCCCAAGAAGACGGTCATAACCCATAAAAGGAAATTTTGAGTGTGATTTTCAGTTTTCAAACTAGGCTGAAAATAGAAATAGATATAGATGGAAGGGGAAGCAGTTAGTTAGGTGGTGGTGCCAGAGAAAAATGCCCCCCTCTTCTTTTTCTACGGCCGGTTTCAGTTTCGGTAAAAGCTTTCCTTAGCTGGACCCCCAACCTGTGCTACTGTACTGTCTTAGGTACTATCTAGCCTCACTCTCTGCCCTACGTACCCTTAATTTTGTTTTTTTTTTCATCACATTGATGATTGATAGCATTGGTATTGTAAAGAAAAATAATTAAGGTAATTTGCTTAATTTCGCTATAATCAGGTACTTTTGATCCCTCAGTATGGCCGATTATCAAAAATTATATTGTTTAATCACTTAAAAATATGTTGTGTTTTGACTTAATATATTTCGGTAACTTGACTCATTTGAGTCTAAATTTAAAAAGAATTAAAAATGAAGAAAGTAAATTTAAAATAATAATCCAAATTTGATGACTAACCATCACACAAATCCCTTTTGACTTTATTGTAATATGTTATACTTAAATGCTCAGATTCTTTTCCAATTGAAAAGGAAGATAATAAAAAGAAATTAAAGATTAGAGATTAGAAAATTATATTTTTATTTATATTATAAATTTTCATGAGTCGAGTTTTAATACACATTGAGTTTTAACAAACTCGAGCTTTCTGTTTTCAAACCCGACCCGAATGGTCGGTTTCGATCCGGATCGAGCCGGTTTCTCGGTCTCTCGGGTCAAACCGCCCAGCCCTATCGGTATAATTGGGTGTCAGTCACCCACTTATAAAATATATTTTTTTTTTTGTAGTTTTTTAATGTGTAATATTTCCTCTCCAACACTCGAATATTTAAAAAATCATAAGAACTCAAATTAAAGACTTTATGAGAGAAAAGAAAAATCATGCTTCTTGCAGTACTGTAAATTATCTCTATTATTGCGTACATGCATGATAGACTAACCTAATCGTCGTACGTGCACGATAGACTATGTTGTCGGGTATGCTTAATGCGACTTCACTTTCTTGATCTAAAAGTCAATACACGATGTATGATGGCCTAACACAATGACTTCAATTCCCACCTCATGCAACCAAGCTAACCGATTACACTGCCTCATTATTAGTATTGCATTGTCTTTCTGTTTTGCATCATTATTGTTGATTTTCATCCCAAAGGAACTGACAAGTGATAAGGACCCGGAGTGGAAGCAGCAGAGATTCTGATACCATTAGTACTTTAGTAGTAAATATCAACATGCAATTGCTACCTCATGAAATATTAGGCAGTGTCAGTTCATTGAACCTCATCTTCAGCCTTCTCCTTTTTCTTTTTCTTTTTCTATCTTCCGCTTAAATTTATGGTTGGTCGAGTACACCGAACCTTGAGAAATTGTTTCTTTCACTGTAGAACATGGTGACCGGTGTGCCTATATATTAACAATTTAACATTTTAACCGAAAGGTGCATTGTGAATTGTGAAGGGAAAAATTGTGATTAACTCTTAGAAGGCCAAAAAGCCCCATTCATCGCAATTAGTTTCTTAGCAAAGAGTCAAAAGCTTAGATTCCAATCTCCTCTAGGAAAAACAATAAAATATAAGTTATGATAATTGCCATCCATCGATATAGGTGGAAAGTGAAGTAGACTCTCCGACCGCCGGTTTGACGCACCTTGTTAATTTGTCTTTCCTTGTTGATATTTAATTAATAAAGACATCTGATATTCTTTATTAAGATTATTACAATATTTCAAATGTAACTTGAAATTTAGATTTTATATCCCCTAATGTGTCTTTCAAATTCTAAAATAAACAATGAGTGTGCGGTTGAACCACCTAGTTAGATTGAGTTTCAAATCTTTTTTCATAAATAAATAAAAATTACTCTAAATCTTTGGTCGTTCACCTGTTAATGTGCAACAATCAGGTAACTCAGGAACACTTCAGAATTTCAGAAGACAAAAAAGTATATTGCAAAACTACGATAGAATAACACATTTGGAGTAATTGCTGAATCCAAAATATTCACATGCGTCCTCGAACTGTACATATTGACTGGAATGCCCCTGACAATTCCGAATTCCCCAACCATGGCATTCCGGTCAATCCATTAAAATCAAGGACATTTTCGTGATTCAACAAAAAAAAAATAAGCAGAGGATACTTACAAAATTAAAGCAACAAAGGAAAACAAAATAGAATGCCCAAAACAAACGCCAAACAAAAACTGTGACTTTTTTTTGTTGCGTCTCTCGCATAGATCAGACCTGGAAATTAGCGTCACCGTCACGGGCCATGGCTTCCGTGACCGACGCCAGCTTCTGCAGATTCAACCTGACCACCGTATCGGCGAACAGCCGCGTTTCCTCCTCGCTATTCCCCTCCGGCACATCCACCACATACGATTCCAAAACGACCGTGCAGATCCTCCCGTCGCGCTCGAACCCATGCACGGTGGTCACCGACCGGTAATTCCTCAGCCGGTGCTCTCCCCCTGTAATACTGAACCCGGTGACGTGTCGGTCATCGTCCAGCAAGTCCAGCCTCTCCGTGCTCGTCGCCGCCGGTAGCCCCGAAATTACATTCACCTCCCTCGTGCATCCCACGCTCATTACAATCCCTTCTCTGACCGTGCAGCTCCGGATGAAGTGCTTGTACGTCTGCGGCCGGTCGAACCGCCGCACCACACTCCACACCGTCTCCAGCGGCGCGTGGACTCGCTGCGCCAGTAGGGAGGAGCAATACCCCGGGCCTACCCGGTACGTGTGGAACTCGGCCACGCAGGGCTTCAACTCCTCGAACTCGGACTGAGTCAACCCGGAGGGGACTGTGAGGTGGTGCTGCGACCTCTCCGGGTCGCGCTCGGCCGCCATGGATCCCTCTGCTGCTGCTGCTTTCTCCATTTGGTAAGAGAGAGAGAGAGAGAGACAAGGAGAGAGAGGGGGGTTTTGTGAGGCGGGGGGTGTACTTTGTTAAATGGGAAGGGCATTTTGTAGGTTGATAGGGGTAAAATGGGGAATTCAAGTGGGTTTCTATTAAAATTTGAGGGGTAAGTTTGGGAGTAAAGAAATGAATTTTTTTTTAAGCATAAATGGAAAGGTGTCAACTTGGTGATGCAGACAGGTGGCGTCTGTAGCTGACCTGGCTTAGCTGCAAGCCGCGCTCCCCTGCATGTCCCTATAATTTTATTTACATCCTTCTTATTTTTCAAATTTTGTTTACCTAGAGGTCGGCACGGCCCGATACGTTCCGATTTACCCTTGAACTGAAACTCAAAATGGATTGGTTTGGTTCGGTCCGTTCGTTTGCTTTTTGATTAGGAAGACGATTGTATTTTACTATTTGCATTGGTTCGGTTCATACGTTTCAAATAAATATACAACAATCGTCACGTATATCAACTCACTCGAGTTTGTAATTTTTCATATTATATGCGAATAAAATACATATTTACATTTTTAAAAAAAATTACTTCCTTACTTCATAACATGAATTCGTTAAATTTCTCATATTTTTGAAGTCCAATATATTATACACGATTTTTATGTTATTATTATTATTTTGGTATTTTACACATAGTATTGAAAGAATGAATATAAATTAATACTTTAAAATTAAAAATTAGTTAATTAATCAATTAAAAATATTTTGTCAAATTTTCCAACGAACTATTTGATAATACATGTTTTCACATACCATATATGTTCTATATTTTACCAACTATACGACCCACGATGCCCTAATTGGGGATGAAGGTGATGAAGAGGTCTTAACCACATTTGATATTGGGCATTTAGAAGTTCAAGAAGAAAACTAAGGGTCAATGTGCTCAAAAGCGTGAGAAACATGCATGTTTATGACGAAAACCGAATTATATTAATAATATTTTTATTTTCTTTTTTGATTCTTCGGTTTTTATCCGTTTTTTGGCCCACCTATTAATTAGAATTTAGAACAATGAGCATGGCCCTATGCGATCTGATATTTTATATTTTGGAAGTATAGAAGATGTTAGTGAAGCATAACGATTAGTGCTTTCTTTTCAAAAGTGGTTGAATGCAGTACATATTAAATCAGCCTCGCATAAGTTGGTTCAGATATGACTTACCAAAAAAGAAAATTAATTCAGATATGTACGAATAATTTTAAACTTATAAAGAAAAATCAATAACAGAAAATATATGTATATAGAATTAGCTGAGCTCAAAAGGTTTTTTGTTTTATTGTTGAGGTGAGCAAGACTTGATGGATTATTCCTTAGACTTCGGAGAGCTTAATATTGCTCGAGAGTGTTGGAGCTTGCGTGGTTTCCCCTTTCCGAAAGTAAACGTCCCCTTCATTCCACATCTAATCCAGCTATATATGCAGACCATTCCCTATGGATATACATGACTGCCAGCTAGGGTTTTGTTTGGTTAATGGAGTACGTAGAGGCTTAGAAATCGGTATGAGATTTTTTATGATCGTTCGTCGTCGTTAAAATCTGTTAATAAGCACTCTCCTGAACATGTGCTACATTCTATATGATAATGATATTTTGAAAAGGAGTGAGAATGAAAATTTATCTTTGCTTCCATTGAGTTTGTCATTTCTATCCCTTGAGAACAAGGGCAAAGTTCAATTGAGGTCGGTACGTGTGTGTGTGTGTGTGTATATATATATATATATCTTATCCAGAGCGATGTCTTAGGGTTTAGGGTCACTTTTCGGTCTCATATCCACATCTCGACCGTTCAGTTTTTAGATATTAATGTATAGATCATCTCTGCAAAATTTCAGTCAAATTGATGGTCGTTAAGACATTGATAACTGCCTTAAAGCTAGTACGGTTTAGGTTAGACAGATTTAGTTCGTCCATTGATTTAAACGAGTTAGATACCTTATAGATCATCAATTGGCTGAAATTTTGCATAGATGATCTATACATTAGCACCTAAAAACTGAACGGTCGAGATGTGGATATGAGACCAAAAAGTGACCCTAACCTCGCTCTGAAATTTCAAAGCGAGGCCTCGCTCTGGATATATATATATATATAACAAAGATGGATTATCACTTGATGACAATGCAATTCTCAAATTTGCCACGACAATCAAACTTAACTGCGTGCATGGACATATCACACATGGATCTTAATTAAATGGAGAAGAGACTACGTGTGTTCGATTTGTTACAAGTTCATATTATGTTGCATGTCTTTTAACACTTTGGCTCTCTCTTAAATAATAGTATGAGAGTTAAAGTTCTTTATAGTGCCTACAATTTCTAATCGTTGCAAGCAATTCAAGCTCGATATAAGCACGTTTGGTTTTTATTTTGTTTTACATGTTTTTGTATTGTATTATAAATGCAATCATATTCCTTCTTGTTTCGTTCATATATAAATAGTAGTGTTCACTTCATTGAGTAGTATCAATTGGCACGGTTTGTCGTTTTACTTTTTCAAGTACATGGTGAACACAAAATCTCTTGATGATTGAAATCATGAGGTCGATCAAGTCCTCTTCACTATATTACATATTAAAATGAAGGTGTCAAATTGACTTTAAAGACAATAATTATCTATGTCTCATATTATAATTATAAATACCGCATACCGATGAAAATCTATATTGTTATAGTTTTATACTCAAAGTCTCAAATTTGAATCTTCTTATAATAACACCAACTCATTTTTATAGTCGAAAATAATGATCGTATATAAATATAAAACATATAGACATAAAGAATCCAACTATGTCTTGGTAGCCAACTTTGCCCACGACTGCTTGCTCCATCCAATATTTAAATATGTTTCCACTTTTGGTTATGTGGTTCTTGTTTATTCCTTTAAATCCTCCTTGACCATGTGGAAAGTAGAAAAAAGAGGATATTGGATGGGTGCAAAACTGCAAATTGACCATGCCTCAGTTTCTTCTTTGGTGTTATTCTCTCGCCAATGAATTTTTAAATAACCCCATTATAATTGATAGCTAAGTAATCAATTAAAAACACAGGCTCGACCAATGGCTTGCAGTGAGAGATGAGTCGAGCCATTGGAGGCTAATGACCACTCATTAGTTTCATTCTATAATATAGCCAGCTTTAGCTGTATTCACCAATAATTGTCATTTCAAAACTCTGGTATCCGAATCTGGAGCACAAAATTTCATGACCCTTTTTGCGGTTTAGGTTAAGAGAAATGGAAGATCGTTCTCCAAGTTCATTTTATATATCAAAATAATTTAGAGAGTAGCCTAGAAGATTTGAGAGCACAGCTCGGCAACCATGTGTTTTATAATGCTTGTGTCTGGTGGTTTCGATGGGAAAAAACGACTTTGTTTGGTCCCGGATTATCGTTGAAATAAAACCCTAAAATCAATCATACGCTAGTAGTAGCGTATGATTGATTTTAGGGTATCTCAAGGTTTATTAATTTGGACATTTTTCTTTACAAAAATATGAGATTAGGTACATGAGATTGCCAAAGTAAAGTCTACACATACGGTGCCTAGGAAGGAAGAGTAAAAACAAAAAGCCAGAACAGTCATTTGTCTAATCTTTAGTACATTCAAAAATCATAATTTATAAATTTGATGTTTCTTATGAAAAATCAAACAAATAGGAAACCATTTAGCTATGACCTCAAATAAAAATGATCAAAAGTGTTTCTAATAGAGACATGAATGATCATCATTGTTCATATCAATTATGTGCTAAGAAAAAACACCACAATTACTTGGCCATTAAATTTCGTGGGTCTGACATTACCAACTTTGGTAAGCCCATATTTAGTCCCACATTGGAAAGGGGAAATGAGGCAAGTCCTAACCCACACTATATATACATGCATCCAGGGCCGGTCCTGACTTTTTAGAGGCCTGAGGCAAATATTCATACCAAATTAAATCCAAAAACACTAGTAGAAATAAAATAAAAAACATCTACATTGTATTCTTAAATAATTAAATTAGAAATGACATTAGTAGCAATGAAAAAACAAAAACAAAAAAAGAAAGTTGTTTAATACGAGAAGAAATCAGAAAAAGAAAAGAAGAATATGAAAAAAACCCTTTTAGTCTCGAACCTGGGTGGTTAAAAGGCCACACAACACACTTGCCACTATGCTAAAGCAGCATCACGTAGTTAAAATGGCAAAGAATTAGTTGGACTATATATATATATATATATACAGTCCGTCTCAGGTGCGGACGTCCGTACCGAGCGGACGGTACAGATTTCCTGTTTTCGACCACTTTCCGGCCACATTTTTACATCTTAACCGTTCAGTTTTTAGGTCCTAGTGTATAGATCATCTCTGCAAAATTTCAACCAATTTGGTGATCGTTAAGGCATCCAAAACTGCAATTTTCCATTATAAATACGAACGGTTCCGGTTCGACAGATTCGGTCCGTTCGTGTAAAATGCAGTTTTGGATGCCTTAACGATCACCAAATTGGCTGAAATTTTGTAGAGGTGATCTATATACTAGGACCTAAAAACTGAACGGTTAAGATGTAAAAATGTGGCCGGAAAGTGGTCGAAAACAGGAAATCCGTACCGAAAATTCGGTACGGACGTCCGCACCTGAGAAAATTCCTATATATATATATATATAAAATTTCGGAGGCCCGCCAGAGACCGGTGGCCTGAGACGGCTGCCTCAGGGCCGGCCCTGCATGCATCTCCTCTTATTTATGGTAAGCAACTATCCTTTCTCTACCCTTGCTGTGTCAATATTCTCAAAATATCTGACTCAGACATTGGAGAGTCATAGGCCAGCAACCCTGGTATATCCCTTAACCTTTGTTCATGATTAACAAGTAATAGACCTCAAAGAGTAATGTTAGGTGAACCACCTTTTTGAGTATATCACCTGCATCCCACCTTACATGGATGCTAATGTGGCAGAAAGACCAACCTATCACGTACATATATTTATTAAATGACGTTGTTGTGCCACATTAACTGCCACGTAATGTGGGATGCAGGTGATACTAAAAAAAGTGATGCACCTAGCATTTTTCAAACTCGAAAACGGTTTGCCCTCTCGGTGATTCTCAGTTCCCCCACCGGAATCCGTAGAAACAATCATGATAATCAAGTGGTCATAAGATTTCCGATGTTGACATTTGCAAGGGACGACACTTAGAGATTAAGAGTTAGAAAGGTCCATTATGTTTTAGTTCTGATCGGAAGAAGTCCCTTTAAAGGATACGTACTTAATTACTCCTATATAAAAATGGATCGAGATCCCTCCTGAAATGGGAGTACTCTAGGGACTTTGTCTAGGAGTACAAAGAGCCTTGCCGGCTTGCCCTCTTAGAATATCGGATATACGACAATACAAGAATGTAGGGTAGAAGTTCGCTCTCCTATGCGTCTCCCATGGGAATGCATGGAGACGCCAAAGTAAGTTAGATGGTTAGATCGAATATTAGATATTGATTATTATAAGCTTAATAATAATCTCATGCATGTACGTTCATATTTCAATTTAAAGGAAACTAGCTAGCTAGAGTACTTAAATTCTTTGATTTTCAACCAGATGATGAATAGGCTAAAAGAGAAAAGAAGACTAGCAGCCCAATATTTTTAGGTGTGGCCAACTAATGGGAGGGATTCTCTTCTTCTCAGTTTTGAGAGATTTTTCATCCTTATTGGCCCTAGTTGTCTTCTTCTTCCTATGTTTCTGTTGAGCAGGAGAACTTGAAGGCTTCTTATTCTGCTTTGGGTTATTCACTCTATCGGGTTGTTCCTGCAAAATAACCCAACATTAATTATTCCAAAAGCACCATTAAAATTCAATTAGAATGCGTCTAAGAGAATAATTTGATGTGACCCCGGCCCTAAAAAGCTTCATTCATGAACATTGCAGAAAATATGGACATCTACAAGCTTTCTATGTGGTATATTATATGTTGTCATCATCCACTATAGACCAAATTTATATGCACACACATTATTGCATCCAACTTAATTTGTAAACTGCCAAAAGGAAAAACCCAAACAAACTAGGAAGTTTCCAAATTCAAACCAACATAGGAGGTTGAAGCAGTAACATGTTAACTGACGTAAGGCAAAATTTTCTAAAGAAACCCTTGATAGCATGAAAATGTTCTACACTGCTATAGCTTTTATGTCTTGATATGATGAACTAGCTAGCTCGATCTAACGCACGCACCAAAAGACAATATTATCAAGTAAATTTGTCGTAGACCTTTTCTTAATGGAAGTGAATTTTTCTCCATTATCAGGTAGTAATGTGTTGATTAATTAGTTACCTGAATTTCAAGCCTAGTGGCATGGACTTGGGAGAGTCGTTTATTGTGAGCATGAAAGGGAATATTGGGAGTGAAAGTTGGGAGCGAGCAAGATGATTCGCCCTTCAATCCGTGGCTCCAGTAGGTTTCACCAGATGATGCCTGTGTAGAAGTGCTAGATGAGCTGCTTGATTCCTTCTCTAAGCACAGCTGAAATCACCACAAGTGATCGAATATGACAACAAATTATAAGCAGCAAAACAATTCTACAGTGGATCCTCAATCTGGATTGTTCATAATTAATCACCATGAACAAACCTAACGTAAGTCTGAATTAGCTTATTGGAGTCTTATATGCCTAATATTCCATCTAAATAAGATGCAATTTGGTAATTAACCATTAGTATCTTGATGATCAATAGTACTCAAATAAAAAATTAGATTCATATGTTTTCAATTTTGCAGGAAGGCAAGTATTATATATATATATTATATATAACTCATCAAAAGAGACATCATGTATGTTAATTATTAAACTCGATCTAGTGCAATTACTTTCCAAAATAAATAAATAAATCTAGTAACAAATGAGAAAGAGAACCTGAAAAAGCCTATTTTCAAGAGCTGCCACTCGATCCATGAGTGAGCCTTTGAAGTAAGTCTCCTTCAATGCCAGATCCACTGGCATGCATTGCTTCTTCTTCAGTTCTCCTCCAGTAGTACTAGAACCATTGTTACTCTCCAATTTCGCCGAATTTTGTTTTCTTTCCAAATACTTCATCTAAATCCAATTACACGTACATTCACACCCCAAATTGGTCATGAAAGAAAAAACTATAATTAGAAAAGAAAAGAGTAATAATAGTCATAATTAAGTGGTGGATGAACTTACAAGGAAATCCAGATGATCCAACCTAGAAACCAAAGACTTGGATGAACTATGATCCGATTGTGCCTTATCATTCATTTTGATTTGCTTGAAGATTTGATGAAATAATAATTATGGACCGAGTCTATTTGAGCAAATCTCTCTCTCTCTCTTTCTCTCTCTGTGAACGTTTTCTCTGAAAGTGAGAGAAGCCTTCTGCGCAAAAGCGGTTATGAATTCCCTCCTTTTTTGGTCGACGGATTGAGAACACGTCACTCGAGTTTGTTACATCACGTCGCGGAGATTGTGATAATGAAGCACGGAGCCCAGTTGAAACAGTAGGGAGTTTCTACGTGCACTAGCAAATTTTCTTTGCAATTTTTTTTTTTTGGGTGAAAATACAGAAGTACAACACGAATATTCATGAAACACTAAATAGGACAACTGGTGCCCCAATCAAATGGTGCCACTAAATGTTAATTTGTCAAAATAAACTAATAATGATTCTGTTATTTTGAATAATAATGAACTAGCTTCTGGCGTTGTTAGTTGTGATGAGCATAGTTTCCGCTCTTACCTGGGGCTAGAAGATTTCATGCCACATTGTCCCCTCAAAACTGTTTGAGAAAGTCTTCTCCAGCATCTCCAACAGTCTAAATTAACTGATATGTGAACAAAAGAGAATAGATAAATATAACTTTTGCTTTACCTATGCATGATTCACTAGCTAAATATAGGTATTCATGAACTAAAGTAACATTTAACTTAGCTATACGGCTATATCTAATATGTTGGATTTTAATTTTGCTACGAAAATAGTTATATATAGCTAAAAATCGAATTTAACTACTCTGTTAGAGATACCCAACTCTTAATTGAAATTTCAAAAAACTCCACAACTAAAATATTTTTGGAGTCCTTGGGTTAAGCTGACAAATATAAAAACTGTAACTACACTAACCATCGCGCTAGGTTCAGCACTAACCATTCTTGTCTTCTTATGTTTTAAATAAGTAGTGCTTCAACCATCAATGATAGTAGTTTATTGATGTAGTCAATAAAAAGCACAGGAGATCTTCTCTTCTCCTAAGACAAAACGGTGAAAGGTTGGGGCAATGATCCTTGGAAACATTTAATCCTTCCTGAAGCCCTTGTCACGACTTGCTTTGGGCTAATGGGTTGATCTTCCATGGTCATCTATTCCTAGCAAATGTGCTTTTCTAGGTCATGGCTCTAGGGATGTCTTTAGCTTATGAGGAACATTGGGTGCAGGTATTCTTTTTTTTCTTGGCCTGGACATCTAAGTTTATACGGTGTGTCATTGATTCAAGGCATAATAATTAAGCTTTCTAATCAAATATGAGACGATGAGATGAAATTTCCGATGCTAATCTCAGAGCAACTTCAAATTTTAAGTTTGGTCATTGACGTACTCTCAAAACATCCGGATTGTTTTAATTTGAATTTTGGAGGTCTTGTGACGATTTTACAACCTTGCATAGCAAAACTCACTAGTAAGTCCTATTTTAGTCATGCACAATATCCATTTGCTACCTGGCATAACATAAATAAAGGTTGTAGTACGTCGTGGTTGACAAAAGAGATAAAGGTTGTAGTACGTCGTTGTACAAAAGAGTCTTTGGAAGAGTTCAAGCTAATGGGTGAAATTAAATTTGATAAAGAACATTTTTTGTTTTTATTGTGAAAAGAAAATACGAGTTACGAGACATAAAACTATTTAGTTTAGTAATATAAGTAGCCACTGCAAGTGACCTAGTGGTTGAGCGTCCTAATTGGGAACTGTCATACGTGCTAGGCATTGTGCTTCAATGCACAGTTGTAGTATTTCACATAGGGATTAGTTATTGGGCTTAAAAAACCTTTGGGATACCCTGACATTGTTAAAAAAAAAAAAAGTTTAGAGATATTAATCTTTCATGTATAAGTGTGTGATTCTGAGTTTGACGTACGAATCATTAGAATTGTAACAGAAAAAAAGTTTGACTAAAATACTTTCAGGTTGAGTGTATTTAGTCCTTAGGTCTAGGAAGTCTTTTGGATACCCTGACACTGTCAACAAGAAAAAGCTAGGTGATAAGTCTTTCATATGTAAGATTGAGAATCCAAGTTTGACTTACGAATCACTAGAATTGTAACCGGAAAAAAAAAGTTTGACCAAAATACTTTCAGGTGGAGTATATTTAGGAGTTGGTTCAACTAGTTACCTCCGAACTCTCTATTTGCGTATGCCACCATTTCATTCTTGGTCCTATGATTTTAGTCAAATTGCAACTTTACTCTATATATTGAACTTAATTATTTTCATTCATCGATATGTTTTTAATGTGTGTCATCCACTAACTAATTTTTACACATTATTTGAAAAACCCAAACATGTAAAATACATTTCATGTGAAAAACAATTGCATCTCAATCCACAGGTGAGAAAAATGATGAAATTGATCGAGAGAAATGCATCCTGTTTTTCAAATCGACAAAATCCTGAAAATTGGTAAACAAATGGATCTAGTTGCAAAGCACAGAACATGGTTATCCAAACCGCAATATGAAACAAACAAAAGGGATCAAAGCGCAAATATCCCCTTATTGGCGTCCCTCCCTCACAGAGGCACATACAGACACTCCTCTAGTTTAAAAATGTACGTTCCCAAGTTCCCAACTCGATTGGAACCCAAGCCAGTCAGTTAGAGAGACAGAGAGAGTGGCTGTGATTGGCTTTTCCTTCATATCATTGTCGCCAACCACACTCACTCCTCATCTGAATCCAATCTCTCTCTCTCTCTTTCTCTTTCTGTCAGCCACACCTCTCTTCCTCTTCACTCATTGACAGAGTTGGTGAGTGTCTTGTTTTTTTATCAATCAATCCCATGTGGTTCTGAATCTCCAAAGATTCATTCCCATCTTGTCCAATATCCACTGATTCTTTTCCCCATTCATTTCCTCTCATTTTTTTTCTGTATTGGGTAATCTTACCCACCTTTTTGTTTGGCTTGTTTTTGCATTTCTGGGTTTTCATGTCATTAGTTCTTAGTGATGGATCTAATGCTTATTGGGTTCTTGCAGATTGGACCATCTTGGACTCTTGATTACTTCCAAAGACCTTTTCTTTTCAGGTGTCATCACATATTTTTCCAGTAAGATTCTTGCTTTTGCGGTTTTTCAGTTTGTTGTTGATTCTGTCAAATGCGTGTGCCTTTGGTTGTTCATTCATGTTATTGATAATCGGATTAAAGAAAAAGCGAAAAGAGTTGGTGGATTAAAGTATGTTAATGACGATACATAGATTAAAGATGTATTCTTTAGTGATGAAAAGTATACAATGATTCTGTATTCTTTGGTGTGTGTCCTAAAGAATAAATTTTGGGAAAGGTTTTAACAATATAAAGGGTAAAAGCAGAACCCTTTCGTCTCCTCTATTTCAGCAATCACTCGCTGAAAAGTAAAACAGTTCTATATCTTTGGTATTGGATTTTGTGGTGCTTGTTGTAGTTTTTGAATGCATATCTACTAGCTAGTTGTGAATGCCAGTCAAGACATGAAGTTGAGCAGTTAAGTCTTGTGCACAAAAGTATGTATGCTTCTGTCCTGCAAACAGAAATGCACACACTATGGTGCTACATGGTTTTCTGCTTGTTTGTCTTGGTCTGGTAAGAAATGATTGGAATTCAATTGTGATGGAAATCTTCAAAAAATAATCAACTGTGAGGGTGTTGTCATTTGCATTGGAAATTTATGTGCTGATTATCTTTTTCCAGTGATTCCTAATTATTTGAGAGTTATGTGATGTACAGTTTGATCTCTTAATTTGATGACTTCCTTTCGTTGAAACCTGGCTTTGGTAAGCAAGAAGATGGAAATGTGTGAAATCAATAATCATTTTATAGCTTTTGATGATCTGTTGAAACATGCATTGTTAATGGCATCAGTATGTTTATCTTCCAGGACTATTTCCCTATAACTGGCCATATGTAACTGACTTAATGGGCTATTGGCCTTATGTAACCGACTAATGGCCATTATTGAACAGTCTATTAGTTCAGGTAAACTAAAAGGGCTAGTTTGCTTGAACATGAAAAAGGAAATTGTTTAGGGGTACCACATGTTTGCCATTGCCAGGCTTATTTTACCGTAAAGCTTAAATATACACTAGCTGCCAGATAGGTTGGTAAAAAATTATAGTGTTTTAACTCCTAGGTTTAAGCTAGTGATAGGAAACTTTTTTCTTTCAGTCATTCCTTAGCAATTTGTTGATCTGTCATTCTCTGTGTTTGTTTTTCTTGTCTAACCTTCAATGAAGATTCAAGAGTTAGATTTTTAAAGGAGAGCTAATGTTCAAATTTTGAGTCCAGGCGAGTGGGGGGAGTAGGGTGCGGGGAGTCTAAAAACTAAGTATGATAAATTTGGTTTAAGGAAGATATGTTTTGGCAGCAAAGAGTCAAGTCTAAGTGGCGCCTAAGGAGGGGGTATATTTTACAGCTTGGCTTTTGTAGGAGGAAGTAAGGAACAGAAGATTTGCAAAAACTGGAAGTAGGAGGTGAAGTAATAAAGGACGCTGACTCAGTAGAACAAGATTTGATTCATTACTATGAAGCTAGAAGGTCATTGGAGTCCAATTTCAGAGCAGGATGCGGAGTTGTTAGAAAGGACATTTAATGTGGAAGAATTAAAAGGCAGGTTTTGAATGCAGTAGAGACAAATCACCGTGTCCCGAGGGCTGTTTCTAAAAGCACTAGGACAAGTTAAGTCGAGCGTTGAAAAGGTTCCGGAAGAACTTTACAGCGTTGAGTCTTTAATACATGAACAAAAGAAACTTGCTTAATTTCAAAAGAAGGCAGACTAGCTAAGGATTGAGAATCATAGGCCTATCAGCCTGGTGATTAGATAGTATAAGGTAGAAGTGAAAGTGTTGGCTTCAAGATTAAAAGATGTACTTGGAGGCACTATCTCAAATGCACAAGGAGCTTTGTTAGAGGAGGTCAGATTGATGTAGTTTTAAGGCCAATGAAGTGGTGGAGGTGTTGAGGAATACTTAAAAAAAAAATGAAAAAGGATGTGGCTGACATGGAGAAGGTGGCTTGGGCTGTTTATATTCTGCTTGGAAGGCCAAGAGTAAAGTGTGGTGCTTCAGAGGAGTGAGATGGCGTGACTCTCTATCACCTTTTCTTTTCACTTTGACTGTTGATGTGTTGAGCAGATTACTAGAGAAGGCAAAGGAGATGAAGCTCTCGAAGGTTTGGTATTGGGAAGGGAGACAGTTGAGGTTTGCATATGATACTATATTTCCATGTCCTGATGCGAGCAAAGCTGTTTTGTTCTTCTGTCAGTCTTAGATAGTTTTTGTGGGAATGTGGTTTGTCTGGTCTGGAATTAATAAAGCAAGATGCTCTTTGTGGGAATTTATTCGGAAGATGGTAAGTGAAATGGTTGGTTAACCTATTTGGATGCACTGTTGGGCTTGCCCTCTGAACACTGGAGTCTTCCACTTGGGGGGTAACTCTAGACCACTGACCTACTGGGACTCAGTTATAGACTTATAATGAAGTTATGAAGACTTTGTCTTTGTTTAGAATTGGAAAGGGGTGGATTTAAGGATGATGATGAGGAGCTTTCTGTGGAAAAATATTGGTGAATGTAGCAAAGATCATTTATGTAGATGGGAAGGGGAGGCCTGGGAGTCAGTAAGGGAATTGGCAAAGTTTGGCTATGCTGGGTAAGTGGCTACCAAGGTTGCCCTCTGGAAAGCGAGTCTTTCTGGAAATTTTGATCAAAAGTAAATATGTATTAATGATGGATGCAATTGTGGTGGCAAGAGGTTCTAGTCAGAGTTTATGGAAGGACATTTCGCATGGACTTGATAACATACAGGTTGCAGTCAGGTTGCAGTGGGCAAGGCAGATGAGTAAGGTTCTGGGAGGACATATGGCTGGGGGGTAATTCTCTGAAGTGTTCGCATATCCTACGCCTTTAACGTATTTAGGTATCACAACTCAACAATAGCTACATTTGTTGATCCTCGCATAACCTTCGAGTTAGGATTTTGGTCTTAGAAGGAATTTAATTGAGGCAGAGGTGGTTATACTCTTGCATGCTAACACTACTGGAAGGTGCTCATGTTCCCCTTTTAGGAATGTCTCTCAAAGGCAGAGATTAGAATTTCACCGGTGTATTTCTTGTAAATCTTTTAGCAAGTTCTTGGAAGACCTTTTCTATTTCTCCAGCTTTTGATCAGATCTGGAAAGCAAAAGTTCCTCCCAAGGTTATTATTCTTGCTTGGGCTGTAGCATTGGTAAGGTGAATACCAGTGGTAAGGTAAAAACTGGGTTTATCTCCTAATTGGTGCATCATGTGTAAGGTAGGGGAGGATGTGGATCATATCCTTCTTCCATGTCCAAGTGCACTAAGGTTGTCTCTATGGTGTGCTTTTTTCTGTGGGGGAAGACAAAATTTATGGGCAAGCTTGGTGCTTGCTGTTATTTGAGTCATTTGGCTGTAAGATATCAGAGAATTTTTGAAAACAAGGTTGAGCTGGTGAAGAGGATATATGGGACAGAGTAAGTTTTGGACACTCCTTTGGGCATCTGTCACTTCCGAGGAGTTCGGGGTCTTCTCTTTCTCGGCTATTATTGTGGACCACAAGGCTGCACCACACTAATGTCTAGGAATTAATTATTTAATGCTCTTGTAGGTTTGCTTATTTTCTTAGCTTTGGTTTCTCTCTCTCTCTCTTAGCTCTCTTTGTTGTGTGAAGTCTCAAGTTTCCCTACTGTTTCTCTTGTGTTGATTTCTTGTCCACTGCTGTTTTTGTTTTTGTTTTTCTTTTCTGTTGCTTTCAAGTGAAAAAAAAAAATGGAAAAGAGAGAAACCTTTACAACTTCCATCCAATCTAATTGATAAGCATGAGATCATTCATTTCACAAATAAGACATATAGATATAATTCCGTGACTGCTGATAGTGATTCGAAGGAGAAGCTATATGTTTTCAGAAACTTGGGTGAGTATTGAGTAATTCATTTTCTTTCTTTTCCTCATATAATTCAGTTGTCACCTTCCAGAAAGTTCGAAATTATAATTAAATGATGGGAAATCTTATTGTAATGGAGAGGAGTTTCTGGTTGGTCTGCTTTTCTGATTATTATGTAGTGTTAAAATGGATCTTATCATTCATCACAGTGGAAATAAAGATGTATTCATTGGATGCAATGCTAGCATGGTTTGGTGAAATTGCTTTTAATTCATGTGATGAGTTGTTTGAAGATTAAGTTTACCTTTCAGGAGTTTCTTTAATTAGAAAAAGTAATAAGAAAACTAACTTTTCCTAGTTCTCTAGCAGAAATTTGTATCTAGCACTTTCAAACACACTATTTGCATAAGGTTATCTTTACAAAATGTTGTCTTTACCAGGCTATTTTAGATGTTCGCTAACACGAAATTTCCATGATTATAGATCGACAAATGTTTACTTCTATCCAAGGTCCTTATATATTGAATTCATTTTCCCAGGAGCAAGTATGTTGACTTATTAATTTGATCTGCAGATGGCGGATGTAGCCAAAGATCTAGCGTCTGGGACTGTTGGTGGGGTAGCGCAGTTAGTAGTCGGGCATCCATTTGATACCATCAAGGTTAAACTCCAAAGCCAGCCTGCTCCAGTCCCTGGACAACCTCCTAAGTTCTCAGGTGCTATGGATGCTGTCAGGCAGACATTAGCTGCTGAAGGCCCAAGGGGTCTCTACAAAGGCATGGGAGCTCCACTTGCCACTGTTGCAGTCTTCAATGCTGTCCTCTTCACAGTGAGAGGGCAAATGGAGACTCTTTTGAGATCTGAACCTGGTGTGCCCCTTACAGTTGGCCAACAGATTGTTGCTGGGGCTGGGGCTGGAGTAGCCGTGTCCTTCCTAGCATGCCCCACTGAGTTGATCAAGTGCAGGTCAGTGTTATGGCTCTTTTCTTATAAAAAATGAAAAATTATGGCCCGATCTTGATTTGTAAGTTAAAAGTCTCCTACTCGTGCCAATATTCCCTTTCGCAATATACTCCACTCTGAAAAGGTGCTAGGGACAATTTAAAGTAAACGATATTCCTCGAAAATTTTAGTTGATAACTAACCTACCTTAATCATTCCTTTCCTTCCTCTTTTGGATTTCCAATAACTAAACTGATTCATTCTTTTCATTCACAGCATGCATAATTTTATATCCATATCTGTTTGTCATTTCAATAAGGAAACGAAAAAAGCCTCTTATATATCAGCTGTTTGGGTTTTCTATGGTAGAACAGATTGCAAGCGCAGAGTGCAATGGGGGATACTGGTGCTGTTGCTGTTGCAGTGAAGTATGGAGGGCCAATGGATGTGGCAAAGCAAGTACTTAGATCAGAAGGGGGTGCAAGGGGTCTCTTCAAGGGCTTGGTTCCCACAATGGCACGTGAAATACCTGGAAATGCTGCAATGTTTGGGGTCTATGAAGCAATCAAGCAGTTTCTTGCTGGAGGTCAGGATACTTCTGGGCTGGGAAGAGGCTCTTTAATGGCGGCTGGAGGTTTGGCTGGAGCAGCCTTCTGGGGCGCTGTGTACCCTACTGATGTTGTCAAGAGTGTAATTCAGGTAGATGATTACAAAAATCCCAAATTTTCTGGTTCAATTGATGCATTTAGAAAGATCCTGGCCTCAGAAGGAGCCGCAGGCCTCTATAAGGGATTTGGACCAGCTATGTCAAGAAGTGTTCCAGCTAATGCAGCATGTTTCTTGGCATATGAGGTCACAAGGTCAAGTTTGGGATGACAAATTACTTCGGTACTAGTTGGATGTGGATTACTGTGAAATTTAACAATTCTCTTTATTTTCTCGTGCAGAAGCCATTTTTCTGTACATTGAATTTATGATTTGGTACTAGGGTCCTCCATACTTTGTAATAACGTATAGTTATCTTGCCAAAAAAAAAAAAAAAAAAAATTTCTTTTTCCCATCATATGGTTCAAATTTGAGTACTAGTTATACCTTCCTCTTTTTGTTTTTTGGAAGGCAAACAACTGAATAAGAAGAGTGGCACTGAAGAGCTAAATTGATGAAGGAGAGAACATGTTGGTAGTTGATTGCAGTACAACACCAAAAGCAATATGGGCATACAAAAGCCACTGTATTTTACAAATCTATCTTCCCTTTTTATTATCCGATATCGACTAGTTGAAATTGATACGTCCATTTTTCCCACCTCACGAACAACTTTCAGCGACTCTAATGACTCCCTGCTTTCGAAGTCCCTTTCATGATTTCGTCCAAAAGGGTATTTTGGAGTCTGTTGGAGAGAGCAAGAAGAAGCCATTTGTGATTCTATTATCATACTTGAACCAACCTTCATTTATGGATTTGCTGAGTCAAGCTGAAGAAGAATTTGGATATGATCATCCCGTGGGCGGTAGCGCAATTCCTTGCAGTGAATTTAACTTGCAGCTCAAGTTTTTGACTGAATGATGAAATGAAAATGGGATCCAACTTCATATTCAAAAAGCATCTGAATTTCAGGCATGCTGCTGAGTCAAGATGAAGAAGAGGCGAGCCTATGATTGGTTGTCAACCAAATCAATTCACCTCTGTGTGCATTACAGATATTTTGCGAATCCATATGTATAGAATCAGAGATTTTAAGCTGTTAGCCTGATTGCCAATCCATAAATTTAAGACATTCCTGTGTGCATTACAGATATCACTCGAGTCATATTAGCTTACCAGATTCAAAAACAAGTAAATTGGACTGCTTACAGGTATTATGATACCCGAGTACTCACCTACTTGTTATATTACATGTCTTACCATGTAATATTTGAAACCAAGTGAACAGGACTGCTTACAGGTATGAGTTACAATGATGAATACAAAGAAGACAAATGCAACAAGATGGCAGCAGGCTAGGGGACATGGGCACTAGGAAAATTTTAAAAAGGTATAATGAAATATTCTGTTGTTCTTAAGTAGCAGCTTCGGTGCAACTGATAATTGAAGTTTCTCAGCAGAAATGTTTCAATGGCAGAGTAAAAGATGGAGTACATCAAATAAGGATTCACCAATGTTCCTAAAATATACGGTTTTCGAATGAAGAGCTTGAAATTGATGTCCAGAATTTTAAACATTATTGAAAACTTCACTTACTTTCAATGAATACGAACACTAACAAGGGTAGCAATGAAAACAAGAGTACAGGGTCAACATGCTTTGCAATATTCAAATTTACTCACCAGACAAAAGGAAAAAACAAAGTTACATTAGCAGTAGACTAAGGGCCTTGGCTGAACCAACACCAACATATGCATTGTGATCTTAGCTCTTTGAACTCAAAGAAAGTTTTAACTAGGGCCAACATAACATTAAAAGATTCAAGTAATTGAAAAAGGCATCTTATTTAGGTAAAAACAGATTCGACAGTTTACAATTAGGAATGAACAGAAAAGAAGTAGAGCCAAGTTGCCTACAATGTCAGAACATATTAGCCATCTTATACTAATAACATTCCTGATGGGTTATCTGAGTTTCATTATTCAAACAGCTTTAATGTAAGGCAGACGATAGTTCAAACAAACACAAGGAGAACATAACAATAGAAGAGATTCTCAGGGTCATTTCATCATAACAGCTCTGGTGCTCACAACACCCAGTTATTCAACCAATAAATTCAAGACTAGCAATCTCTCAGAGGCATTTCATCAAACAGCTGGCGAGCAAGATTTTAGTTTGTCTATGCATTCACTGACGATTCAAAGTCACAAAAAGCAAATGGAAATGAAGAAAAACGAACGAAGACCCAGAAAGCAGCAGAGGTAGTCTACCTGGAACCAAAAGATGAAAAAAAAATCCCAAAAAAAATTGGACCATTTCTCGATTTATGCGTGTCATCCTTGCGCAGGGGCCATGCTAATCTTCTCTGTATCGTTCCAATTTTATCGGATGTCCCCGAAGGGACGAACTCTCTTGTGAGGTCTCCCTATATGAAGTCTAAGAGGAAGGCGCTTTTCTTCGATGTGGGACACTGAAAACAATAATAAAAAAGCGGTAGTCGTGTCGTGTCCTCTATCAGTGAAGCTTAAAACTGACCAATTATGACGGCTTATGGGCACGTATCTAGATTAATGGTTTTGCAAAATCCTTATATGGGTGTCAAGATCTGGTTACCAGCTTTTCTTCCCTTATAATATGATCCACTCAAATCGCTTCAAGAGAGATGGTGAATCAAGATTTAAATGGATTAATACCACAATAACCAATAATAAAATCCATTGTTCAATGTGGCAACCCAACTTTTTATTCCTTTCCTACTCTAAGATTCAAATTTACACAATATATTAAGAAGAATATATATCATGATTCCTTTCCAGTTCTCGTCCAAACTGGGGCAGATAAGGAACATGTGGAGCCTAAAAAGAAACGGGGCCGGCCTCTTGGAGCCAAGAACAAGAATCCACCAAAAAATAAGAAGTCTGATGCTGTTATGGAACCATTAAGGTTGACCTATCCTACTTATTCTCCTTGCCCTATTTCTAAGGGTAGGGGAAAGTTTAATTTTCAATTTTATTTCTGTTCTAGCTTACAAATTATGGGTTCTTTTTACACCTAGTTAATGAATACCCTGGAGTACCACAATTGAGTGCATTGACGAAGGAAGATTCACAGTAGTTTTCTCTGTGTTGATGGAATTTTTATAGTTTGTAGGCTTATAAATAAGTGAGCTTCATTGTACTAGTGGATGGTACTCGTATTCCCTTAACTGCTTGACCACTGATTTATGGTACAAGCATTTAGGCCTTATTTGTATGTGCCATTCTGGCTTTGAGATTAAATGAAATCTCTATTACTCTGTCAAAAAAAAAAATGATTGGTCATCTATACAAGAAAATGAGGAGTATTAGAAATAGGTATTAGAAATAGAAAAAAAAAAAAGAATCACTACTAAATTTGTGCTTTTCATCCTTGTGCAAAGGTCATGTTAATCTTTTTATTATTTCAAATTTGTCAAATGTTCTAAAAATGAGAATATGCAAGAGATGATCGATATTTTACCATAAAAGTTTTACTATTTTACCATAAATTACATCTTTTGAGTTTTACTTTTGAGTTTTACTACTTCATTATTACTTTTACCATAATTTTTTTACCATTTTACCATAAAATACATCTTTTGACTTCTACTGCTTCATTATTACTTTTGACTTTTACTGCCCCATTATTACTTTTGACTTTTACTACTTCATTATTGCTTTTACCATTTTACCATAAAATACATCTTTTGACTTCTGTTGCTTCATTGTTACTTTTGACATAGAATATAAGTACTAGAAAAATATTTCAATGCGATACTTCAATCATTTATTATTTATTTCTTTATGAAAAAAAAAGTAGATAATACAATCATAATCTACATTTTGTGGTGTTGTATAGTATTATATTCTCCAAAAATATAAGTAAAGAAGATGCTTCTAAAGCTTTTTTTTTTTCTTTTTTCATTTTTCATTTTTGAGAATATAAGGAGATGCTTCTAATGTACTAACTACAAAGTGGAAGCTGTGTACATACAAGAATGAGTAACCTTTACTTTCATTTTACTGTTTTTTGTTTTTGTTTTTTCCCACTAAAACCTGGAAATTGAGAGAGGAGAGGAATAACAACATCATTTTTCACTATATTTATTCAACTTCTCCATTTTTTTAGGAGAAAAACAGAAATTACGACTTAAAGCCTGTAATACAACCCGAACTAAACTTGTCAAAATTAAAAGTTGATTTTGATTATCATCTAGGTGGGTGAGTGCAGCGTTGATTTTGATTTGCAGAGGAGCAGTTTTAAGCAAGGCGGATCATTATTCATTATCATCTCCTTGATTATTAATAATCAGCAAGAGACGAGGACATTCCATGTAACTTTCAGGTTTACATAATGAAAGTATTGCTAACCAATGTATCCATAACAAGCTAACTAAGCTAACTAAGCTATAATCATACAAGACAACAAATATATGCATGATTGAAATGTGAACCGGCAAATATTTGGTTTCTTTTCAAGAACTTAGGATACATGATTTCATACGGGAAGGAGGGAGCGGAGAGGGAGAGATCTCCTCTTCTCTGAGTTCAAATTTGGACGAGAACTGGACGCTCCAGATGTCTCTGTTACTGCTCTCTGTTTTAGGTCGATGCCTTCCCCGTGAATTGTTTAGCAATACTTATTCAATGCTTGTTGATGTGTATGGGAAAGCAGGACGCGCTGTTGTGGATTAAGGGGACTTTTCCCGGATTAGGTTACAATGAATACGGTTGTTCGGGCATTGAAGAACGCAGCAGAGTTTTATAAGGATTGGTGTACGGGGCGGATTGACCTTAATTTGGATTCTATGGGTGATTCTGTGATTGGTTCTGTTTCGGAACCTATTAGTTTTAAGCATTTCTTGTCCGCTGAGCCCTTCAAGACTGGTGGGAGAGTTCCCTCTTCACAAATTATGACCTCAATGGATACAGAGAACTCTGTTCAGAAACCACGACTGACATCAACCGTTTGATTGATTTGTATGGAAAGGCAGGGCGTCTGACTGATGAGCCGACCGTGGAGGTAAATTAACATATTGTAATTTATTGCAAAATTGCACAAGTAATGTAATACATTGTCGCAACTGACAAGGTTCTGTCCTTGCATACTAGTAATACAAATCGTACTGCAAACAGTATAACTAAATTAACATATTACGTCTCCAAAGTAGCATCAACACCTCTCTGAATTGCCAATTCAAAACACACCAATTAATCATTTTCAAGCTCAAGTGGTCTACATGAGCTGATGAGCAGTGTTAAGTAGATGATTGAAACTTACATATTTCAGACATAATTGAAGGAGATAAATTTTCTTGTTCCTCAGTCTATTGACTCATTTGCAAATTATTGCTGTGCTCATGTTGTATGAAGAGCTTTTTAAAAGATCCTCATCTTCCCACTTAGCATCAATCAAGTCTGTTTATCCTACAAGGGAAAAGTTTATCATGGTAAGCATTAAAGCATAATTTTTTTTTTGTCTGGCTAACACAATACTGCAAAATGTATGATCTTTAAAAAGCTACAACCAAGAGAATACATAGTCAATAAGAATTACAATATGTAGATTTCATAAGTTTGTGACATATTACCTGCTACTTGTGAATAAAGAAATGAGATGTGTCCAGAGTATGAGATATAAAATCCATCCGTCATTATAGGAGTTAGCTCTACCACATGCCCAACATGCCAATCAACTCATCTTCATTGTCTTCTTCCTAGCATGATTCAAAAATTTTGGTAAAAGAAATATCACTGATGAATGAAAATGATGATAAAGTAATCTGGGGTTCACATCCAAAATCAATTGGCAATGGATGGAGTGGCCCAAATCCTTATAAATCTATAGGCAAGGTCCCATTTTTCCCATGTGGGATGTATATATTCTCAACACGCCCCCGCACGTGTGGCGAATTTTCAAGCCATACACGTGGACAACTTTGGATGACGTGGAGCCCGTGTGGCCGTTAGGCATGCACACGTGGGTAACCCGCTCTGATACCATGATAAAGTAATCTGAGGTTCACATCCAAAATCAATTGGCAATGGATGAAGTGGCCCAAATCATTATAAATCTATAGGCAATGTCCCATTTTTCCCATGTGGGATGTGTAATACCCCGAAAAATCCAAATTAATTTCCGTGGATTTTTAGAAATGATTTCACGATAGTGGGAGCGAGTACGAGGCTTGGAGAAGTTATGGAATTAGTTCGAACGATTAATTTTCGAAAACGAACGTTATTTAGGAGGTCTCAAAAAGTGACTTTTTATACATTGGGAATTTGGGAAAACTTCATTCATGAAAGTTGTAGAGCGCGTCGATACGAGTTCGTGGACATATGGAATGCGAAAATCGGAGTTCGTATGAGAAAGTTATAAGCGATTGAAAATCGGGAAAATTCTATAAATACAAAAAAAAGTTCCGGAAATTGCATTGGAGGACAGAAATTTCAGAAACCTATATTTTCTCCCCAATTCTCTCCCGAGCCCAGATTTGTTCCTCTCTCTTCCACCGGCCATATCTCCCTCCACAGACCTCCGATCGACTTGATTCCAAAAGTATTTTCATTCGCCTTGAAGTCAGTTAAAACTTCCTAGAAGACATCAAAGTGAGAAAAGAACCATGGAAGGTGCTAGGAGGCCGAGAAGCTGCACAGCTCGAGCTGGAATTCGCCCGATGCTGCTCTTCCTTCACCGGCCGATATCTCTCTCATCCAACCTCGAATCGAGTTGATTCCAAAAGGGATTTTGCTGGGCCTGAGCTATATTACAACTTTGTAGAAGACATCGAGGGGAAATAATCAACGTGGTAGCCGCTACAAGTCGAAGAACACGGTGCAGTCGAGCTGGAAATCACCTCCTTTCCCCACCGTCGTTCTCCCTCCTCCGGCCACCTTTTGCCGTGATTCTTGAGAGGATTCTGCACTTCTGAGGATGTAGATCATTTCCCCTAAGGTGGATTGCATCGATTTCATCTGTGGAGATCGAATTGGAACGAATTCAAAACTAGGATTCTTCGGGTTTCAAACCTTATAAGGTAAAATTCTACTTTTTGGCTTATAATCTGACTTTAGTGTAGTTATGAAAGTTTCAATTCGAGTTAAGATGAAGAACTTTCGTGTTGGGAGTTTTGTCTAATTTTGACTTTGGATGGGTGGCGGTGCCGCCACTGTGATGGTGGTTTCCGGCGACCTCCGGCCACCCCAAGGACAGTTTCTGTCCATTTTTGTGTTCTACGTGTCGATACGATCGTTTGCATATATAATTCATAATTTTTGGATATCGTATGATTAAGTTATGAATTTTTAAGTTTCGATCGATTTCGATCGTTCGATTTGTGATCTGTGAAGATCAGACCGTCCGATGGACTTGTAGTTTTGTTATGTTGATCTTATGACTGTCCCAGTGGCTTTGTGTGGTCATGGGCGAAGATCCGACCGTTGGATCTTCGTATAATTGTGAAATAGTGATTCGGAAGGCGATTCGTGAGAATCTAACCGTCGGATTTTCGTATAATTTTGAGGAGATGTTTGTTAGAGTGATTCAAGAAGATCTGACCGTTGGATCTTCGTGATAATTTTGGAGGATGATCCTAAGGGCGATCCGTGAGGATCCGACCGTTGGATCATCATATAAATTCGATCTGGCCGTTGGATCATCATTAAATTAGAATCCGACCGTTGGATTTCCGTATATGTGTGGTTTATGAATGATTGCTAAGTTAAGATCGTATCTGACTAGGTGATTGACGGTTTGAGTTAGTGGACGATTGTGGATCGTATTTTGAGCGGAATTGAAGACGCAGCGGGATTATCGAGGTGAGTAAACCTCACGTGGTTCATATTACGAACCGAGTACTTTTAATTAATTTATTTTTTGTCGTCATTGTGTGAGCTATAGTTGGTATTAATGGGCATTCCTGTGTGAATGTCTATCTATATATATATTATTTATGTGAAATAATATGTATTGTTGAAATTGTGAGATATTATGTACTGTTATGGTTGTGTTGAGTTTATTGTTGAAAAGCAACAATATTGTGAGAGGTATTAAATTTATTGTTGAGAAACAATAAATTGTTGATTTGTTGAGATATATTGATCTGTGGAGATCAATAGGTCACGGGGGTGACCATGGCATCTATTAGTGAACCACGCCCTTGTACCGGGTAGGTGGAAACTAATAGCATTAAATTGTGAACCACGCCCTCGCGCCGGGTAGGTGGAAACGATCAGTTAGAGCTCTAGTCTGTCTGCCAAATGTTGAGTGACCTTATGAGGGTAACGGGGAGTGACTCATAAGTGTATAATATTTATATATATATATATTTATATATATATGAGAGTGAGAAAGTGAAGTGGTTTTGTGGTGATCATTGTAATTGTGATGTTTCTACATTTCTATACTTGAGTTAAAGGAAATGTATTTTATTAAATCAACAGTTCTTCTTGTTTACTCATACTGGCTGTAAAAAGCTTACCGGGTTTTGTGTTGTTGCAACTCCCGGTACACTATTCAAATTGTGTAGCGGGTAATCCTACAGGACAGGAGAACCAGGACGGTGATCGTGCGGTTAGAGCAATTGTTAGAGTTTTACAGCAATTGTACGTTGTGAGGTGTGTTATGCTCATTTGAGCTTTACAATATTGCTTGTGAGAGTGAATTGTAATAATGAACTCGAAGTTTCGAGATTTGGATTTTGTAATTGTAATTATTCATGTTTCGGATTTGAATTTATTATTCAAAATTCGGGGCGTGACAGGATGTATATATTCTCAACAAATGAAAGTATTGCATTCAATTGACATACTTCACAGAGCTCCTATGTCTGCAACTTTGGTTACTGCTAGTACCATGTTTTTGCGAGAATAACCAAAAACAAGAGACTGTAGACATGGTTAATTACAAAAGTTAGCATTGAGAACATGAACCTATACCAAATACCTTTGTATCTGACTGAGCAGCCTTGAGAAATCTCAACATAAAGACATATGGAGTAGGTGTGTTAAGACGAAACTTCAACTAGGGCTGGGCAATTTAGCCCGAAAGCCCGGAAGACCGGCCCGACCCGTCACAACCCGACCCGTACGGTCCGGGCCCTAAAATTTTTTCACGCGAAACGGTTCGGTCCGGGCCTGAATTAGATAAAGACAGTCCGGGCCCGGGCCTGGTGTTTTCAGACAAAAAAAAGCCCGTCAGGCCTGTATATACCATTATTATGTATTTTATTAATTAATTTATTCTCCTTATTCTTCTCCCACGCGTCCTTAACTTCTTATTCTTCTCCCCACGCGTCGATACTCTCCTCCTCCTTCTTCTAAAAAAAATACTCTCTCCTTCTCCAGTTCTTTCTTCTTCGGATCTTCCTCTTCCGCTAGACGACCTCGCCATCAAATCCTCACATTCGCTCTTCTTCAAGACCCTCCAATCTTGAGGCTGCGACCTCGATTTCAAGAATTGATTCTTTTGGACCATTTGCTTCTGCTTCTTGGTTTTCGTGCCCTCGCCGTTTTGGTTCTCACCGTCTTGGAAATCGGTGGTGTATTTTTTTTTCCGGTGGAGGAGAAATTTGATTGCTTTGAACTCTTCTTTTGGGGCTGTCAATTGGGTGGAGGTAAAGTTTTGTTCTTTTGCTGCTTCTTGGTTCTGGGTTTTGTTTTGTTCTGCCCAAATTGAAAAGGGAATATCTTGGAGGTGGGGTTGATTGTGGTTTAGATGATAGCTTCATTCTTGTTTATTGTTTTGTTTATAGCTGGGTTTGGATAATTTAGTTGCTCGCCGACGATCCCAAGATCAGGTTACAGAGGTACGGCCAGCTCACCCATGACTCCTCGATTTCAAGCTCACTGACGATCGTAAGATCGGGTTTTTGCAGAAGATACAGACCTAATTCTCAAATCTGAAGGAACTGGTGGCTTTGATTCAACGGATCGATGATTGCTTTTACTGATTGTTTGATGCATGTTTTGATTTTGAATCTTTGTGTAGTTTATGTTGAAATCTGAAGGAAGTAATTTTATGTTCTTGGTGTACTGAGAAGAATTCTGATGGATTTTGACTCTGATAACGTTTTGATTCATATTGCAGTATTGTAAATTCATGTTCTTGGTTTCAAGTGACTTTGAAGTGGGAATTGCAGAAATTGCAGAAAACAAGTATTTGGGCCCGGAAGCCCGGCCCGAAATAAAACGGGCCGGTCCCTGTTGGTTGCAAAACGGGCTTTGGGCCCGAACCGTAAAAAACGGGCCGGTCCCGGGCCCAGCAAAAATTTAGTTGGACCCGGCCCGTGCCCAGCCCTAACTTCAACTTTTTAAGAATGAGCCTCTCCTGAAATGCAAAGATTTAGTGTTAGAAATGGTGGGAGGAAAACTCTAAAATGTGGAGAAGAGATGGTATTGACTACTTATTAATCATAGGAATGAAAATCCCTTAATAGTACAGACACATATTTCCTCCAAAATGTGGTGAAGAGATGGTATTGACTATTTATTAATCATAGGAATGAAAATCCCTTAATAGTAAAGACACATACCATTCCAAGCACCTGGTCTCTAGTGTATGACTCAGCTGAGATGCTAATCAAGTCTTTGACCGGTATTTTTGCAGAGCAAAACAAACCAAAGCAAATCATATGCTGGAAACAAGCTGACATATTTAACATATAAATATAAAAAATGATTAATTACTTGTTACTCCTCAAACTTTTCCTTGACAAACAGTTTGGTCCCTCGCCTTTTAAATTAAACTGAATAGTCCTTATTCTTTCTAATTCTCACATAACAAGTCCACAATAGGTCCAAAATGACTATTATACCCCTCACTTCCTTTTTTAATATTATTATTATTTTTTTAATCCCTTTTTTATTTACTCTCTCTCTCTCTCTCTCTCTCTCTCTCTCTCGACAAGAAGTTGGCTCCACCCCAACCTCCCCAACTTGACTGGCAACCGAGGATTGAAGATCAGGGATGAAAAAAAAAAAGGGTCTACGCCGGAAAGTGCGGCTTCCGGCCGCCACTCAAAACACCACCACCACCAAATGAAAGACAGGTCGACAATGACTCAAGCCCAGGCAGGATCGATGCATGGCATAGATCCCAGCCTCTACAAACTCGCCTCAAATCTTCGACGCCTCTACTCTCCGGTTTTCTTCGACTTCCGATCGCCGCCTCGCCGCTGCCACCATCACTCGACCCAGCAAACATCAGCCATCTTACCTTTGAATTCTCACTAGCCACCGACGCTAGATGACGCCGCAGGCGCTGAACCCCCCTCCGCTCCGCCATGAACTTTGACGGTAGAATCCTTTCGTCTCGTGTTCTTGAATTCTGGACTTGGAGGAAACGATGAGATTCTGTTGGAAAAGGGGAAGCTATGGTTGTGTTCTCTGTTGAGCTTCGAGCCAAGGCCGAGAGTGGCTCCGGCGAGAGAGAAAGTTGAGAGAGTTTTAGGGATTTTGTTTTCAGGAAGGGGGGGGGGGGGGGGAGAGAGAGTATAAAAAAGGGGAGAAAAATTTAAAAAATAGAGAAAAAAAATAAAAATAAAAATAAATAGAGGAAGTAAGGGGTATAATAGTCACTTTAGGTCATTTTGGACCTATTGTGTGAGAATTAGAGAGAATAAGGACTAAATTGTTTAATTTAAAATGTGAGGGACTGAACTGTTTTCTGGAGCAAAGTACAGGGAGTAACAAGTATTTAATCCTATAAAAAAAGTCATGCAAGTTGAGATACTGATATATACCCTTGGATGCCAAAAGTCCTCATACTTTGATGCCAACAAGAGTGCAGTAAGATCAATTAATTGCATTTCATTCTTCTTAATTGGGACTTCAGAAAGATATTGGTCTAACAATGTCACCATGAGATAAAGTGTTTCTTGCATCAGATCAAATTTGAAGTGTACCTATTCCCAGATCGGCATACATTAGCATTGCAAGAGAAAGGTAATACTCATCTACTGAACAGAAGTGCAAGCAAAAGAAAACCAAGCAAGACAAAAAGAAAAGAAAATATAGGGAAGCAACAGAGTGTAAAATAAGTACTTCAGTTAACCAGTTGACCAATATGCCGCACACATGAGGAGTAATGTCTGCCTGAATCAACATGAAACAACAAATGCACATGTTGAAAGGGAATGAAATGTTACCAACTATCAAACTGAAGGCAAAATGACACCTGCAAAATGTAGTAGTCCTTGAACCTTCTAGCAATTATACGACTAACCAATGGCAACAAACTGTACAATACCAAAATTATAAACAATTCACGTCAACCAAATTTGGTTGATTGGGGTTTCAATTTGGGTCTTGACTGAGATGAAAATAAAAAATTATGTTTTAAAAGTAATAGATCTTATTCAAGAAATAAAACAAAGTTATGTTAAAATCTAATTGAGGGGAGGGGTTGGAACTTACGAATTGCCATAGCAGAAAGTTGACAATGGGTAACTGTAGTTCAATTTGACATTTCGCATTCACGTACTAGGCCTGCCCGCTGCTCGCCGTCCTGCTAATAGTTCACTCATATCTTCGAACTAAGATTAAACATACAAAAAAAATGTTAACCATGAAGGCATCAACAATAACATAATCATTAACCCCCAATTGAAAAATAGAAACCCTAACCCCCATTTTTACAATCTGCTACCCTAACAAATTAATCCCCAAATTAACATAGTCACTTGTAATCATATTGAGAACGCAGAACTCAAGGCAAAAACCTAGAGCCAAATCACCGAATGGAAGAGGATATGAGTGAATGCGAATGATATGAAACCAAATCACGGAATGATAGAGGGAAAGAAAAAGAAAATAGAAAGAGAGAAAGGAAGGAAAGAGGAACGAAGCCATACCTTACGTTCTACAACCGAATGGAAGAAAGGAGAGAACGAGTGAGATGACGAGAGACTGGAATGGTTGCTCGAGGCTTTTTTGTTTGGTTTTGTGCAAATTTTTAAGTTTTAGTATAAGGCGTTTCCTTTCCTAGATTTCTATGAGGGGAAACGTGCCCGCTCTTCTTTTTAAAAGCCCGCTTTTCCGTTTAGAAACACGCTCTCTCGTACTGACCTAGTTTTAATTTTTTCATAGCGTTTACATGCAAAACAGCTATTATAGATTGAATTAATAGCAGTTGGTGAAAAAATGCTATCATTAATGCTATAAATAGACACTTTTGTTGTAGTGATTGTTTCTATTCTTTTTTGGTTGGTTTGATTAGTGGGTGTCAATGGTCTGATTTCTCATAGTGGCTCTCCTGTAAACCTTTGTTTGTTCAGGATAGTGGCTCCCCTGTTTCCATTTTTTTTGTTAATTGTCTGCTACTGTAATTTGTTGTTCAGGATAGGAGAAAGAGAAGGTTGTGTGAATTAAATAGAGAGTAGAATTTAAATTCATGGGCTATTCTCATAAATTGTGTCTGACTTTTTCTCTGGGTCTGAAATATCAAATAGGACAAACTGTACGGATCTTAACTTCAGGAAATAGAGCAATTGTAAATTTTTACTGTAATATCAAAGACAATTTTTTACTGTAAATTTTTTTTTTCTGAACAAAAATTTTCAGAAACAAAATGCAATAATTTAACCCTAGGATGCTCATATATAAGGGATTCTCAAGAAGAGCCCCCTCAAGAAGAGCCTCTCAAGAACTGCTACAAGGAGCCTCCGGAGAACTGCTACAAGGAGCCTCTGGGTTTTGCAATGGATCTTGGTAAGATAAATGTTCCATTACTAATGTTTCTGCATATATGGGTCTGTTTATTGAGTTGTGCATTTTCTCAAACCCTTGCAACTCTACAGCCTCACATGTCTAGGATGGAAGAAATGGATTAGTTTGCCCTATTTAGTCTTTGGTAGGTTTGAGCCTGGCCCCTCTGATATTAAATTAGACTAATGTTTCTGCATAATATGGGTATGTTTATTGAATTGTGGATTTTCTCAAACCCTCTCAACACTACTAGAATTATGTTAATAGACATCAGTCCAGAACCGATGTAAAACTAAAATCCGACCTATCTCTTATCGGTCAGACACTGATGTTCAGGATAACAACCAACATCGCTTCTAAAACACAAATCGATGTATAATCGTTATAATCATCATAATTTTGTATGTTAACTATATTTAATTCTTCATATTTTCACATTTTATGCTTAATAAAGTATATGTAGAACAATACCTAAGTGAACATTTAAATCGATTACAATTTCAGAAATGATGTCTAATACTCTTCTAGACATTAGTGTTCAAAAACTATTATTTGTTCTTGGCCATTTTTACTTGCATTTTGCCACCTTATTTTCCTAAGAACGATGTATGTGCCTTGAGGCAACATCGGTTATTTTATTAAGAATGATGCGTTCTTTTACACGGGACATCGTTTTTATTTATGTAAAACGATGTTTACTGGTTTTGTAAGACCTCGGAAATTCGTTATTAAATTCTAATGGTTTTTGGGAATTAATAAAGTGTTTGTTTGAGCTATTTCGTGGTTCGAAGGTGGAGCGGAAAGTATTTCGAACAATTATTCGCTCGAAATGCTTTGATTCAAGGGTTGACTTTTTATAAATTTAGATTATGCTAGAACTTCCTTCATGAAAGTCGTAGAGCGCGTCGATACGAGTTCGTGGATATGCGGATAGTGAGAATCGGAGTTCATATGAAGAAGTTATGGCCATCGGAAAAAGTTTCCATTTTGGAATATATAGGAAAAATCCGAAAAAAATGACAGAAAATCAGAATTTCCGAAAAGGGAAACTCTTTCTCTCTCCTCTCTCCCGACCCCAGTTTCACCAGCCACCTTCGCCTGCCGTTTTCTTCCTCCTCCGGCTACCAATCAACGAGCCGTTTGTCCCTATCTCTTCGCCTCACTCCCATCTATAACTCTGCGAAGATTCACGACGTGGGTCGGCCCGTGCACGGCGCAGCAACGCCGACAAGTGGTGGCGGCGCTACAACATTTCGCCATCTTGGAACTCACCATTCCGGCCAAATTAAGAGGGGAGACCAACTGGGCTTTGTTCGTCTTGCCATGCTCTACAAACTCACCAAGTTTCACATCTCAATTCAACCCGAGGAAGATGAATTTCGGATTTGAGCGATTTTGGGCAATTTCGCCCTATTTATCTTTGAGGTAAATTTCGAGATGAAACTTGTAATTGGAGTCGAGATGAAGAACTTTTGTGTTGGAAGTTTTGTCAAATTTTGACTTTGAGCCGGCGGCGGCGCCGCCACTGTGGTGGTGGTTTCCGGCCACCTCTAGGGCATTTTCTGCTCCTCATTGTGATCTACTCGTCGATACGAGCATTTCGATATATAGTTTGTAATTTTTGAAAATTGTATGAGCAAGTTATGAATTTTCCAAGTTTTAGGGTTTTCGGTTCGATCGGTTTTCTATCCGTGAGGATTCGGCCGTCCGATCGACTTGTAGTTTTGATATGTTGATCGTATAAGTTTTCCGGAGACCTCGGGTGGTCTCAGATGAAGTTTCGCCTTGATTGGCGTTACTTTTGGATTGTTGGATTGATTTGGGAGTTCGGAAATTAATTGTTTTTAGTGTTTTGGATACTAAATCGAGGTTGTATTTTATTAGGTGTTTGACGAAGTTGTTTAGACGGATTGTTATGCTTGTGTATCTCATATGGCGTATGAAGACGCAGCGAGATTTTGAGGTGAGTAAATCTCACGTGGTTCATTTATGAACCGAGTTATTTAATGTCGGAATTGATTGATAATTGTAAATCGTTTTCGAAAATAAAGATTTGTTTGAAATAATATGAGCTCGATCGACTATGGTTCATAGGGCTACGGCTCACAGGTAAGAAAATGAATTTAAGTATAAAAATGAATTTCTTGGTTTCAATACGTATGAACTATAGTTGGTATTAGTAGTCATTCCTGAGAGGACGACTATGTATATATATATATATATATATATATATATATATATATATATATATTTATGTAGAATATATATCTGGATGGTGTGGCAAACAATATTTGTGATATGTAGATTATTGAATTGAACAATTACTTATGTCGGAAACATATATGTATTGGTAGAATTGTGTGATGCAAACAATATTTGTGAGTGAGTTCATATATTATTTTGGGGTATGACTTTTTGGGAAACAATATGTTGTGGGAAATGGTATTTCTATTGTTTTGAAAAGTGTTTGAAGATGTGGGAGTCACAGGTTGTAATTTCTCCTTTTGGTGATTTGAATAACGTTTTGGGTCTAGTGAGACTCGTTTAAATGTTTTGATCTAAGGGTCAGGTTGACCTAAGGATCCGGGGTTGCAGGTTGTGACCTCAGGCAATTATTATCGTAAGGCTGAACCTCGGCCGAGGTGACAGGTTACGATATATTCAGTTAGAGCTCTAGTCTGTCTGCCAACGTGTCCAGGTTGGACCGGATTTTCATATTGATTTTTTAGGTTAACATTTCTTATGATTTTGTCACGGGGTGACTTGTGTTGTTTCTTTTGGGAAAAGAATGTTGGTTTTTAAGGAATCATGGTGTGTGTTTCTTTTCTTTGAGTTGAAAGGTTCTCCTCGGGATTGGTGTGTGTTGCTTCCTTAAATTGAATTGGTGGATTCCTCGTGATTTTGGTGTGAGTTATTTTCTTCGAGTTGAAAGGTTTTCCTCATTATTCAACGTTTGACTTCCTTATTTATGTTCATTCTTCATTTCTATTGTTTGATTTTAATGTAATCTCCTGAACTAAGTTATATGCAGGGATTACTGCCTTTTGAATTGTTTGTTTTAATGTAATTTCCTGAACTAAACTATATGCAGAAGTTGCTATGATTTGAATTGTGTGATTTTAGGTGATCTCCTGAACTAAATTTCTACGCAGGGATTACTAATTTTTACCTAGTGTGATTGTATGTTTGGTTGTGTTTTGCGGAGTTAAATATTGTTGCTTTAATTTATCTCATGAGCTGAGAAATTATAAGCATGCGTGACGTGAGTCATTTTAATTGGGTTTACTCATACGAGCTTCACAAGCTTATCGGGTTGTTGTTTCAATCCGGTGCACTATTCTATGGTGTAGGGTTTATTGTGCAGGTAAGAGTAATGGTCGTCGAAGCTGAGGTGTTGTTGCTGGCGTAGCTTGGACGTAGTAGGGTGCTTTGGTTTTAGTCTTCCGCTGTGTAAAGAGTTGGTGAGCGTGTTTACTTATTGAATTGTAACTCAGTTTAATTTGTAAATTTTTTGTAATATGTGACTCTAAAGAGCGAGTCCGTATTGCTGTCGGTGAGCTCGGATGCTTTATGGTTTAGTTTAAAATGAAAATTTCTCTATGTGTTTTCTTGTGATTGTTATGTTTTCGCGTTTCGGTTTTGAATTTATTTATTCAAAATTTGGGGCGTGACAGGTTTTATGTACATTGCTTCTTTTGACATGAACTGATATGTTATTTTGTCGTAGACATCACTTCATGTTTTTAAAACCGATGTTCTGTATTTCATGGTAAATCGGTTTACTTTATTGTAAGTGATTTGTACGTTGACGATAGATTACGTTTTCGTGTTTAGAAATCGATGTGCATTGGTTTTGGTTACATCGATTTTGTGGACACATTTTGATATATTAATAATCATGAGACATCGATTTTTATTTTGGTACTGATTTCTAATCTCTCAATTGACTTCGTTTTCCTTGGCAATACTGTTTTGTTATGCTTTTATATACATCACTTCATTTTGACAAGCATGATGTGCAAAGTTTGCATCTAACTGCGGCTGGGAAAAGAAATACATTTTTCTCATCATCCTCAAATTGGGGCATTCCATTAATTTTCTATCCAAATTCATGATCCAACATAACTCACAAAATAAAACCCCAAACCTACAAAGGTTGGCCTAAAAACATATGAACAACAAGCTACAATCAGCACCTGATTATCCAATATCTTGTTGTACCCGACACGATTATGACATAAAAGAGCATTCTCACTAGAAACTGATATGCAAACATCCCATGTAGCATTCAGCATCTGAAAGGAAATAATGTAATGTTTATTTAGGTTGACCGAGACCTATTTTCTTGTCAAGAATAAATCTGGAAAAAAAAAAAAAGCAAACCAGAAGTCAAGTGCCCTACAAATAAGAACCCCCACAGCCTGTAGGCAATACCAATAATTGAACACAATGGAAAGAAAGATCTTCACAATTAACTACATTGCAGAACCAGAATAATCAGATCTAGCAAACCCTAAGGATCATGGCATACATAAATTCAGTACTACCGGTAAAGAGATCGATCGTAAGCTCAAAATTCCACTTTTTTTCTTACCCTTCAATCAAAAAGGAATCCTTGAGTTATCCCCCAGGTTTCTTTATAATTTGGATAGACTCTAAGTTGGTGCTCCTTATTAAACAACATGAAAAAAGAAAAAAAGAAAAAAAAGAAAAAAAAGAAAAAAAAGAAAAAAAAGAAAAAAAAGAAAAAAAAGAAAAAAAAAAGACTCATCAAAAGGGAGGACGCGCACACTAATAATAAACTAGGTTTCAGAAAGAGAAGCTGACCCTAAGTACCAACCAGCCTGTTTTTTTTTTTTAAAATATTGTTGAGACCATCAAGATTAATTCTTTAGAATCCTGTCAAACTGCTTTACAGAAATCATTTTCAGAAAGGGTAACATCCAAGCACTTACTCAATCAATTCTCTAGTTGTCACTCTCGTAAAGTCTATTCCCCCGTGTGTTTTCGGATCACTTTCATTATAATCTTGAACATATATGAAGAACTTGCGGGCACGACGCTTTTCAAATAGACCCATGAGTGGAGATTTAAGTGCCTCCATGTTAGTTGCTGGAACCTTGTGAACCTATTGCAATGGATATACCACTCATAAGGATTGAGATCAATTTTATATATCAATGTGTAAGAATAATCAAGAAGTGTCGCAAGTCGGCAAAAATTTTACCTTTCCTTTATTATAGACAAAACCGCCATCGACAGCTTTGAAGGACAAGTACTTGGTAACAGCTGTATGAATGAGGACACACACTAGAGTTCCATTGACCATCATAAACTACACAGAGAAAATAAAACAGGTTAGGGAAACTTAAAACAATAAAACTAACCCGTAGCTAGCTAGCTTGTGAGCAAAGCACAATGCAAAGTGTCACGGGCTGAACTTTGCAATGAGCAAAGCGGACCGTGCGGCACTTGCTAACAAGTAAGTCAGCCAAGTGAGTACCTTGCAAGGAACAATGAAAGCCACACGATATTAAAATAGTGCTAGTGACAAGCAAGAACACAATTATATGAATGTTGGGGCAACCACGAAGAACAATGAATAATCAAAAGGAAAGATCAAAGAGCAATCTCACGGGGCACAGATGATTGAATAATTCCTCTTTTATTGATGGTAAGACGGTAAGGGAGGCAAAAGTACATGTGCTTACCTATACTAGTTCCGTAGTCCAAACTATGCCGACTAGGAACCCCTCCCTATAGAGCATATCGGCCTTACATGAACCTGGCAGGAGGAAACATGAAAAAGGCTGAGGAGACTAATTGCTAAATAAAATAAATTACATAATTTGTAAATTACCAAAACAACCCTAGCACGCAAGCAAACCAACCAAAGGCTTAACTAATGACCCTGGACAAGGTTGCTTGCGGCATTACAAGTGCGGCCCCTAACATCCTCCCCCACTTAAGCTGTCGGCGCTCTCGACGACTGCCTTGATCTTGAAGTCTTCAATCTTCTGCTGGAACTTCTTCTTCAGGACGTCAGCATTCTCCCAACTGGTTTCTTCATCTCCAAGACCCTTCCACTTGACCAGGAACTGCTGGCATGGGCGCCTTGACACTCGGATCACTCTCTCTGCTAGGATCTCCTCAACTTCTTTCAGCTTTGGTGGTCTGATATCGACGTGCTCCCGAACAGGCTGGTTGCGTGCTTGATCTTCACAGTCTGACTGGCGGCTTGAGGTTGCTGACGTGGAAGAAGGGTGAACTCTCATCCAAGCGGGAATATCGACTTTGTAGGAGCACTTCCCCACTTTAGCAATGATGGGGAGCGGTCCTTCATACTTCCTGAATAGTCGTTTGTCTCTGGAGCGCAGGAACCTGAGTTGTTCCGGGAGCAGCTTGACAAGGACCATGTCCCCTGCTTGAAACTCCCTGGGCTTGCGGCCTTGATCTGCCCACTTCTTCATTCTCCCCGCCGCTTTCTCTAGGTAGGCTTGAGCGATCTCGGCATTAGTCTTCCACTCTTTTGTGAAGTTGAAAGCATGCGGATTCGCCCCTTGGTAGACTTCTTGCACAGTATGCGGCAAGAGAGGCTGTTGGCCAGTGACAATTTCAAAAGCACTCTTGTTGGTGGATGAGCTCTTCTTCGAGTTGAAACAAAATTGTGCAACATCGAGCAATTGCGCCCAATTCTGTTGGTTGGCATGAACGAAATGGCGCAAGTACTCCTCCAACATCCTGTTGAACCTTTCTGTTTGCCCATCAGTCTGTGGGTGATAACTTGAAGATATGTTGAGCTCAGACCCGAGCAACTTGAATAGCTCGGTCCATAATGTTCCCGTGAACCTAGTGTCTTGATCGCTGACTATGTTCTGAGGCACACCCCAATACTTTACAACATGCTTGAAGAAGAGGCTTGCTGTGTCTTCCGCCGAACAGTACTTTGGGGTTGGCACAAAGGTGGCATACTTTGAAAACCTGTCAACCACAACCAGGATGCCTGATAAGTCTCCCACCTTCGGGAGGTTAGTAATAAAGTCAAGGGAGACACTCTCCCACGGGCGAGTCGGAATAGACAGTGGTTCCAACAGCCCTGGAGTCTTTTGGCGCTCAATCTTGTCTTGCTGGCATGTTAGGCAAGTTTTGGTGTATTCCGTGACATCGTCTCGCATCTGGGGCCAGTAGTAACCCTGCTTGAGGAGTGCATGGGTCCTCTGCCATCTAGGGTGACCTGCCCACAGGGTGTCGTGACACTCCCTCATAAGCATTCTTCGCAGTCCGTCAGCTCGCGGAACAAACACTCATCCTCCTTTGGCCATCAATATGCCATCCTCCATCCAAAACCGACGGCTCTTCCCTTCCTTCACCATTTTCATAAGGGATTGCGCCACTAAATCCTTCTCCAGACTCTCCTTGATACGTTGCTTGATGTCTGTGGCAATGATGCTGCTCGACAAAGCGGCCAACACCTTGAGGGTGGCAAGGTCAGCCTTGCGACTCAGAGCATCAGCAACTTGGTTTGTGTGCCCAGCCTTGTGTTCGAAATGGAAGTCGAACTCAGCGAGAAACTCTTGCCATCGAGCTTGCTTTGGAGTTAACTTCGGCTGGGTCAGAAAGTGGCTGACGGCTGAATTGTCTGTCTTCACAAGGAACTTTGACCCCAGCAAATAGTGTCGCCACGTCCTCAAACAGTGAATTACAGCTAGCAACTCCTTCTCCTGAGCCGCGTACCTCCTCTCAGCTTCCGAGAGTTTATGACTTTCATACGCAACAGGGTTCCCCTGTTGCAGCAGGACTCCTCCTAAGGCGAAGTCAGAAGCATCTGTCTAGACTTCAAATGGCTGGTTCAGGTCGGGTAAGGCAAGGACCGGATCTTCCATCACGGCCTTCTTCAAATCTTGAAAGGCCTTCTCACAATTACTACTCCAGTCCCATGTCACTCTCTTCTTCAAGAGTTCAGTTAAGGGGGTCGTCTTCTTTGAGTAGTTCTCAATGAAACGTCGGTAGTAATTAGCCAGCCCAAGAAAAGAACGTAGCTCTTTCACATTCTTGGGGTTTCTCCACTCCTTTATGGCTTCTACTTTCTCCATATCCATCCTGATTTGACCCCTTTCAATAATGTGACCTAGAAACTTGATGGTCACTTGCGCGAAGGAGTACTTTTCGCGCTTGACATACAACTTGTTGTCCCGCAACCGTTGGAACACCAACTTTAGGTGCTCTACGTGTTCTTCTAGGGTAGAGCTATACACCACTATGTCATCCAGATACACTACCACGAACTTATCTAAGTACTCGTGGAAGACTTGGTTCATCAAAGTGCAGAATGTGGCTGGCGCATTGGTCAACCCAAACGGCATCACCAGGAACTCAAAGGCACCATAACGGGTGACGCACGTTGTCTTGGGTTCATCTCCTTCTGCAATGCGAACTTGATAGTACCCCAAGCGGAGGTCTAGCTTTGTGAAATACTTGGCACCACTGAGTTGGTCAAACAGATCTGCAATCAGAGGGATCGGGTACTTGTTGCGCACCGTGACTTTGTTGAGAGCCCGATAGTCCACACACAGTCTCCAACTTCCATCGTGCTTCCTTTGAAACAGCACAGGCGCACCAAAGGGAGCTTTAGATGGCCTAATGAATCCCGCCTTGAGCAGGTCTTCGAGCTGCTTTCGAAGTTCCGCCAGTTCTGGGGGCGCCATTCTGTAAGGTGCCTTTGCAGGTGGTTTGGCCCCCGGAAGCAGTTCGATCTCATGGTCCACACTCCTCCTTGGAGGTAATTCTTTGGGAAGTTCAGGAGGCATCACATTTACATAGCTCTCCAATACCCCTTCAATCTCCTTCGGAATCACTTCTCCTTTAGTCTCATCCTTTATCAAGGGAACTGCTACATAGGTAGGCTCATGACGCTTCACGCCTTTCTTGAACTGGAGGGCGGACAAGAGACGGGGTTCACTTGGTTGCTCGATTCTTGCCGGAACCACACATGCCCTTTCTCCCATAATAAGTAAGTGTTGGGCACTAGGAATGGGAATAGCTTTGTTCGCCAACAAGAACTCCATCCCCAATATGACATCAAAGTCGTCCATCTGGACAACTACGAGGTCGGTCTTCCCTTGCCAGTGACCCAACTTGAGTGATACTCCTCGAGATAGTCCAGTTGTAGGTGAGGCCTTAGAGTTCACAGCTTTCATGCGGCCAACATCCTTCTCCAACTTCAGCCCCAACCTCCGTGCTTCAGGTTCTGACACAAAGTTGTGAGTGGCCCCTGTGTTAACCATCACGCTCTTGGCTACCTTTCCATTAATACTACCATCTATGAACATCAAACCTTTAGCCTGGGACTTCTTAGGTGATTGTGGTCGCTTCTCCACCGCACCCAAGAATCTCAGAGCTCCCATGTGACCAGGTTCCTCCTCTGGCTCTTGCTGATCTTCCATTTCTTTCGAGTGAATATGAGCCTGTAGGGCAGAGAGGGCAGTCTTATGAGGGCACTCATTCATTCTATGCGGTCCTCTGCATAAGAAGCATGCTAGTGGCTTTGGAGCATAGCCTGAGGGATTAAAGGGTCGAGGGGTGAAGACCCCTGTCGAGGCAACAGGCTTGGACGTTGTCGTGTCCCTCGCATTCCCTACTCTCCTGTCCCCTCCTCCTGAGTTGGAAAACTTGGACTCCGCTCCCCCACTTCTACTCGGTCCAGGCCTTACATTTCTGTTAACATTCACATTCGAAAACGGCTGAGTCTTCTTAGTAGAGTTCTCTTCGAATGTGTAGTCCGTCAACCTTTCAGGAGCAGCCTGTGCGGAGGCCAAATCTTGGACCCTTTGCCGCTGAAGTTCTGTCCTCGCCCATGGCTTTAAGCCTTCCAGGAAATAAAACAGCCGATCCTTCTCTGACATGTCCGGAATGTCAAGCATGAGCACCGAGAACTTGTTTACAAAGTCTCAGATGTTGTTGGTGTGCTTGAGCTCCCTTAGTTGCCTTCTAGCAATGTACTCTACATTCTCGGGGAAGAATTGAGCTTTGAGCTCCTTCTTAAGATCCTCCCAGGTGTCAATGGTGCATACCCCTCTTTGTATGTCATTATACTTGGTCCTCCACCATAGTTTAGCATCTCCTGACAAATACATTGTCGCCATGTTCACCTTCACCTCTTCCGAGTCTGGCTTCACTGCTCGGAAGTATTGCTCCATATCAAATAAGTAATTCTCAAGCTCCTTGGCATCTCGCGCCCCTCCAAAAGCTTGAGGTTCTGGTATCTTTACCTTCCTGTAGTCCGTCACAGGTTGGTTTCCCATCGCACGGATGGTTAGGTTGAGCTTGGTATTCATCTCCACCAGCTCGTTTCTGAAAGCATCAATGGTGGCTCGGACATCTTCTGCCATATTGTCCACAGTCACCTGGAGTGTGTCAAGGGCATCACTCATCGCCCCCATTTGCTCGTTCGGAACAGGAGCTTCTTCCTCATTTCTCTCCCTTCCGCTACCTCGAGTTTTACAGTTTTCAAGGGCCACAACTCGGTTCTTCAGGCTCTCCACCTCTATCATCCGCGCCGCCAACTCATCTAGGTCGACGCGGTCCAACACATTAGTGATATCAATCAACCTATCAGGCACTCCCGCAAGTTCTCTGAGTTGTTGGTCATACCAATCGAATCTTTGTTGGTTTGTCATCTTCCCCGTCATCGTAGTGAGCTTCTTGAGCCGAGTTGGCACTGATACCAACTGTCACGGGACGAACTTTGCAATGCGCAAAGCGGACCGTGCGGCACTTGCTAGCAAGCAAGTCAGCCAAGTGAGTACCTTGCAAAGAACAATGAAAGCCACACGATATTAAAATAGTGCTAGTGACAAGCAAGAACACAATTATATGAATGTTGGGGCAACCACGAAGAACAATGAATAATCGAAAGGAAAGATCAAAGAGCAATCTCACGGGGCACAGATGATTGAATAATTCCTCTTTTATTGATGGTAAGACGGTAAGGGAGGCAAAAGTACATGTGCTTACCTATACTAGTTCCGTAGTCCAAACTATGCCGACTAGGAACCCCTCCCTATAGAGCATATCGACCTTACATGAACCTGGCAGGAGGAAACATGAAAAAGGCCGAGGAGACTAATTGCTAAATAAAATAAATTACATAATTTGTAAATTACCAAAACAACCCTAGCACGCAAGCAAACCAACCAAAGGCTTAACTAATGACCCTGGACAAGGTTGCTTGCGGCATTACAAGTGCGGCCCCTAACACAAAGCAATGTAGAATATAACACATAAAACGTACCTATCCCTACTAGAGCCCAACTGTGCTGGGGGCTTATCATCTCCCCTGAACCTCTTCCACAGCAGAAAATAGTGTAAAGATCACAAAAAAAATAAGAGAAATTTTTCACACATTGCTAAATGATAGATACACATCTCTTACTTAATACACAACCTATTAACTTTTTTATTTTAATATTTTACTAGAAACACAACCCCAAACTTTCTAAACTACCCTCATTCACAATACACAATATCTTTTCATTAAATATATATCTTTTTTTTTTTTGCTGAAATAAATTGAGATAAATATCTGGTAAAAGACTACTTATTTTTTTTCTTATACAAGCCTATTGTATTGCTGTAGTTGAAAAAAAAAAACGAGACCCAAAGAATGACATATTACACTAGAAGACTCAGCATCAATTCCTCAATGGCTCAATGTGAGAGTTTCGGTAAATCACATGGTCATCACTAAAGTTAATACAATGACACCCAAAGAATGTTTTAATTGCTTTTCACTTGTTGGGTTGAATATACTCAAATGCCAATGGGGAATTGCTTGTCATTGAGGACTTGACCAAGACAATATTCATATGCCAATTGTTGAGATTTGTGAACTACTGATGATGAAATTGGAGCGAAACAAAACAATACATCACAAGAGTTCTTGAAGAATTTTTCAATGGTTTTCACTTGCTTTTGTTTGTCCATATCATTTGGACAGGTAATACATTTTTGAAACTAGATTGATAAGAAGGCTTGATTCCATGCATGCTAAATTATTGAGAATCAAATTCATGATATCCATCTGCGGTAGACTTGGAAAAAAAAAAAACTGCATATATTTCTTAATTCCAACTATGTTTCTTTATTGTTAATATAAATATCTCTTTTGGTAATTTAACTGACCCATAAAATGTGATGTTGGGTGTGTGAAAAAATGGATGTGTATTTAGTATTTAGAGGTGTGTGAATAAAATTTCTCAAAAAATAACTCAAAACTAAAGGTTAAGTAAACAGTGAGGCACCATATTAGAAGTATAAAACTAGTACTTGGTCACTAGTTAAAGATTAAGTGGCAGAAATTGGACCTGAATAAGATTAAGTGATGCACACTCTCCTTCGTAATAGTCATTCCTATCCATGTCTAGAACCTGGTCTACTCTCACCAGAACATGCGGAGACTATAGCGTGCACATTGGCTGTTCGTTTTATTCTGGACAATGGTTTTCTTCCTGCTATCTTGGAAACAGACTCACAGGTTGTGCAGGGACAGTTGGTCAATAGGGATGGCCACAATACCTCGACTCTGGGACGGCTTTTTGATGACTTGGGATCCATACTTGATTCTCATCCCAATGTGAAAGTTACTCACACTAAGAGAAACGCAAATACAGTTGCCCATCTTATGGCAGCCTTTTCCAGTTCGAGTTCTGAAGAACTTTTTTACTTTTCGGCACCTTCTTTTCTTCAAGCTGCATTAGCAGCTGATAGTAGTAATGTGTAATTGCTTCTTTATTCTCAATAAGATTTGACCTCCTTTCCCTCAAAAAAAAAAAAAGTGTAGAACCTGGATCAGAAGATGCAAATAGCTATCATATAAGTGCTTTATCAATATTAAGTGATCTTTAGCAAAAGAACATATTTAGCGAAAGAAACGTGCAGACTATTCTTTAAACAGGTAGTAAATATATACACAGAAAAGAGGCCTACATAAAAATGATCCGAACAGAACAGAAATGAATATAATAAAGAATTCAGTGTAAGTAAACTTGGTAGGTTACAATTCCAAGTTTCAAGCACAGACAAAGGATGAGTAATCATCAGGAAAGTAAAGAAAGATGCTGGGGGTATCACAAGATAAAAACATCAAGCTCTATAGGTAAAACAGAAAGTCCAAGCAATAATGTGAAACTGAAGGTCCTAGTGAAGATGGAAGAGAAAGCAACCTTAATTGAATAACGAACAAAATCTGTTGGATCTATATTATTCTTTTTGTATACAAAACTCTTCTATTACCATTTATAACTTCTAGCTAATTTCCTGTTCTTCTGTTGTGTCTCTATAAGTGTTCACTTTGGTGGTTTCGTTGTAACGGATTTTGTTATACAATCTACAATACCTTCACAATCAAATATGTAAACTGTAACAACCAAGTGCAGAGGCAAAGTTATATAAGGTACTAAGATGACCTAACCGTATTTATAATATTTTGCAATGAGGACATATTTAATAGAGAAGCGAACCGTATTTAGATTCAACACTTGAGCGGGAAATAATAGATTGCTTCTTGGAGCACCAGGCCTCCAAATTGAAGCCAACCTTGGGAGTTGGCGTCAGAGGATGTGAGAGGAGTGGAGAGACTGGTGGTGGAGGGAGCAGGTCTAGAGCCATCAACATAACCCCAAATGTTATTGCCATGGAGATAGGGTTTTATTTGTCGGAGCCAGAGAGATAGTTAGACTCGGTGAGTTTGATGAAGTGAACTGAACAATATTGGGAGAGGGAGGATGAGCTACAGAGGAGGCTGCCAGGGCAGAGAAGGAGAGGACAAGGAAGGAGAAGAATCTTAAAAAAAGATGAAACCTAGGACTCGTGATAATATGTAGAAATTGATTCTCATTGATTGAATGATTTACATGCAAGAATACAAATATATAGCATATAAGATAGCTTGCATACTTAGTCAAATGGTCGCTGCCTCCTAGTGGCAGGGTGAAACTTAGTGTCACTGGATGTATTTTCCAGTGGCAACATGATGGGAAAGCTGTGCGTATGGAAATTATGCTATGCTGTAATCGAGTTGCAGATCGAGTTATCTTTCCGTTGTGTCACCGCTGTGTGACCTGTGTCAAAGCAAATAGAGTCGCCAGTAGAGCGCTCTTTGCTAGTTGGTGCTTAGTTGAATACAGGTGTTTAGTGGAGACTCATGATAGTATTTCAGGATGTTCTCTCAGTGCGTACGTATTGTAATCAGGGGTTTAGGCTCAATGTCCCCCCCTTGTATTCGACAATTTCATTAATCAAGGCTTGAGGGCAGCCGCACCACCCTTTACTCAAAAAAAAAGAAAAAGATAGCTTGCATACTATTATTACATTTAATTACATATAATTACAAGATCCACAAGATTACCCTAAAATCAATTTCACATCAAATAATTATCAATTCAAGGAATTCTGATTTAATTTGAGGATTGGAGACGGACATCAAATAGACAATGTGACAATTTCTCTAACACCTAGAGTAAACATAATAATGTAGGTTGACTATTTACTATATACTAAAGCTCCTGCACTATTCATTTTACTGTTCATCTTGGGTGTCTGAAATGACTCTTTTGCCCTCTATTTTTTGTTAACTACGGCCCTGCCATTCAGTCGTTCCAGAATCCTCTCTCTTTTTGGATTTTTTTGGTCGCGCGGAGAGAGAATAGTGCAGCGGAGGAAGGGAGAGAAAAGGAGAGTTTGTTTCCGCCGTGCCCAGAATAGCCCAATAGAATTCGGAGAAGCTGATCCAGGAATTGTATTTGCCTAATCTACATCAGTGTAACTTTGGGTTAGGGCAACAGAGCGAAGAGGAATACCAGGAGGTTTAGTTCGTAGAAGATGTGCAGTCCTATCTCACCCAGTCTGGCTCCGACTCTAAATCTGTCTTCGCTTTTCTCCAAGAAAGGTCTGCCCATTAAGATTTACTTCCTTCTTTCTCAAACCCCAAGTCTTTTTCATCTTGATGATCCGGGTTTTGACTCCTGTAGTTCTAATCGATTTCCCAAGTTTGAAGCTTTGCCCAACTGACTTGCTAAAACTTAATTGGGATTGAAATGAATGGATATATGCAGTAGTGAATCTATTGAGAAGTATATCTATTAGTGACATCACTGAAAATACAAACAAGTATATTTATTAGTGACTTTGTTGTTTCCTTTTCTAGAGCTTTGTATTGTAGCTATTATCTTATTCCAATCTGTCCGTTTGACCTTTGATCATCCGGGCCATTAGTTGTTTGCTGCACTTAGTTTCTATTGTTTGGTTTGGGATTTTGGATAACACCCATTATTGAGTAGTTTGCGGTGATTTTATAGGGGCTAGATTGACAGAAGCTATACAGAAGTTGGGAAGATAATCCGGATGTCGGTTTTATTGCATTGAAGGTAATTGTGTTTCTTTTTCTCCCCGTTGCCACTAATTTGGTTCTTTAACATAGGCTACCATTCTTTTGTCCCATACTATTAGGTGATATTGCTTGGTTTTGATTACACAAGTGGTGACTTATAAAAAGTGGTTTTAAATTTTGAAGGGCAGTGGCAAGGCATTTTGTGCGGGTGGAGATATGGTGTCTCTCTATCATTTCAGCAAGAAAAACGAAAAGAAGGAAATAAATTCATACAGTATGTTTTTTTTTTCTCTCTCTTAATTTTGCTGTTATCATGTATTAGTTTGTGCCTCTAGCTAGATGTGTTTTGCTAATGTGGTTGTTATTAAGACAGGAAAAATAAGATACATGTTCTATTCACTATTTATTAAGTGAGGTTTTAGCTCTTGGTTCTTGACCTTTAAAGAGCTTTTGGTTATTCCTATGCAGATTATGAGGGAATGGAGGAAATGAGGACCAAAAATTAAGGAGCCCAAACCAATAGGGTGACAAAACTTGCTCTCCCTTCTTTCTTTTTCTGCCTTCTTTGGCGTATTTTGTTTCTGTTCCATATCTAGATAAGTGATACAAAAAGAATAGGTTTGTATGAGCAATTAGGAGTGGCTAAGTGACAGATTTTGTTTAAGCAAAGTACGCATGGCTTCTTTCTCTTTTGTTTTTTGGTTGTTCTTAATGCTGCTCATGTCTAAGTTGCTATTGAGATTGGTGTGTAATTTCCATGTGATCCAATAACATCGTTCTGAAATGTAAGAAAACTGATCAGTTAATGTGCTGTGTATCTTGAATTGAAACTGATCAGTGTTGTTGTGCATATATTCATATATATCAGAGCAAATACTAATAACTCCTGAATTCATCCCTTGAAAATTGATCAGTATCCGCTGTGCATCTTGGTAATTTATATAAGATGGTAAAGGGTGAGAAGCAGATTCGTATTGAAAGACGTTATTAGACAATCAATATTAGTCGGTGTGTACACACACAAATACGACTTATATCATACTCATTAGTGAGAGCTCAGTCAATATATACCAACTTTGACATCAAAATCAGATAGTTGATGATCAAGTAACTTGAAAATGACCATTTTTTTTTCATACTGCCTAATAAGAAGGGTTTAGTTGAGTTTTTATTTTCTATTATCTTTGCCCGTTTTCATCGTCCTTTTTTGTTTGTATTGAATGTAGTATGGTTATGTTGAGAACTGTTTAAATCTAAAAAAGCAGGAAAGAAGATATACTGGTGACATTGTGGGGGGATATTTCATGCAGTCTTGATATTGAGGCTATCAGGACAACACGACCACCTGCACGTACTTGCAGTTTTCACAAGCCTCAAATTGAAACAATATCAAAGTAAGCCATACTAACTTCCATTATGTCATTCAGATATAGTATCACAAAGTAAGCCATACTAACTTCCATTATGTCATTCAGATATAGTATATATCACAGAAAAATCATACTTTTATTTGATCTCTTTTATATTAACAAAAAGAATGGGTTTGTATGAGCAATTATCTTTGCCCGTTTTCATCGTCCTTTTTTGTTTGTATTGAATGTGGTATGGTTATGTTGAGAACTGTTTAAATCTAAAAAAGCAGGAAAGAAGATATACTGGTGACATTGTGGGGGGATATTTCATGCAGTCTTGATATTGAGGCTATCAGGACAACACGGCCACCTGCACTTGCAGTTTTCACAAGACTCAAATTGAAACAATATCAAAGTAAGCCATACTAACTTCCATTATGTCATTCAGATATAGTATCACAAAGTAAGCCATACTAACTTCCATTATGTCATTCAGATATAGTATCACAGAAAAATCATACTTTTATTTGATCTCTTTTATATTAACTTCCATATATTCGGTATTCTAGACAAAGTTTCACTATCAAGCACATGAAGCACTTTCTATATCCTCAATCCTGACAAAGTTTCACTATAAGAAAGATTTATGCTCGGATAGGTGAATATGTAAAATAATTATGAAACTTAGGACATCATTATATTTCTGTTTGTTGTTAATTCAGTTAGAAAGAAAGCCATGGATAATTGAAAATAAGCTGTTCTGTCACAAAAAGAATTCCTTTTTCTTTTTCTTTCTTCAGCACCAGCCTCTATGCACAGCTATATATTGAAGGCTTCTGTCATGGAAGCAATTAGGCTTTCAAATATATTTCTGCTAACCTCATTAGTCATTAGAGATGCCAGTTTCAAGAATAAGTCTGAAGCAAATTCGGTGATTGAGGTAATTAATCAATTGTAGTAATTATTTACTTTTTGGTTTTCCATTCAAACGTAATTTCTTTCTCTTATGTTAGTTATGTGTGGATCTCCCTTGCAGCTCTATTTTCAAGTTTAGTGGGAATTGGTGATTGAGTCCACCAGATTCATTGATAAGAGATTTTAGATGAAATTGTAGAGGAACCACTTCAATTAGCAAAGATGATTTATTGAGGCTGAAAGTATTACTTATATATATTGACTAGCTAAAAAATTTGGATTTGGTAATATATATTCTGATGTATATGTCTTACCAATTTGTAAATATTCTTCCTTCAAAAAAGAATAATTGTATGCATATACCTTTAGCTCTGTGCCATACATTAGTTTTCTACATGCATTTTGGTATCATTATTACCAGTTTCTTGATCTTGACAAATGAATGCATTCAGTTTATTGCAAATGCTTCAACTGGATGAATGAACTCATCAACAAGCCTTACATACAAAATTGTTAACAAAAATCCCGCAGCAATGCGCGGGTATCATTTCTAGTTCTAACTAAGTTCCAATTGGTGATGTAGAAGCATTACCATGATTGGCATGCATGTCTTCAAGGGGGCAAGACATTTGAGACGCTAGAAGCCCTTCGATCAACAACATCAGAAGACCCACACTCCTGCAATTCAAGTGCACCAGCAACTAAATTTCCAAAATAAGGCTGATTTATCCTTCCACAATAAGGGGTACAAAAAATAGTGGATTTTTGAATGTTTTCAATCGTTGCAGAAGAAAAGGGTCTAAAGCCTACTATTAAATGTAATGGAAATACGAGGTTCTGTACTCAACTAGAACTGGTTAATCTTTGTGGACTGATCAGGAATATGTTCAAAAGATTTAAATTTGGTACTAGAACTGTCTTTAGCATGATCAACATCTTATATTAACTCCCAGTGTATATCAACACAAGTACTTGTTGTGTCTCACCGGCAAAAACATAAAACTCGTCCATCTTGCATCAAATTCCCTACTCTAACATAAACAGAAAAAAGAATAGAAAAATGGTAAAATTAACGAGTTTTTTTGTTTTTTTTTTTTGCTAGAGAAATTAACGAGTTACAAAACTGAACTCCAACTAGAGCTACAAAGCAAAAAGGAAAACTAAAGAAACACAATGGCCCCTGATCATGGTGGCGTTTGATTGATGAAATAAAGGGGGAGTAGCGCCAGGGCGTTTGATCATCGTTCTTCAAACCCAAATAGAAGGTAATTTAGTCATCTCCACTAGGTCCTTGGCATCTGCGCTGTAAGGCTTTGAAATTGTCTGTTTTTCGATGTCATAGACACCAAAATCAGTAATAGGTTCGGAACCGTTGTCTACGCAATCATAATCTTGGTTGAAGTATATGCAATTTGGTTTGCATCCCAGAAAATTTGAAGTCAACACTGATATTGACGAATTATCACCCACAAAGAGAGCAACATTACCTAGTGTTTCTTTCTCAATCCACTCACACTTATCGGAACTCAATTTGAAAACTTTGAATTTCAATGTTTTATGTGAAAATCCTTTAATTCCCGAGCGGGCCTCATACCTGTGAACCATCAACAATTCTTTATCGATTGAATAAACCAAATACTTCTTCAATAATCTGAACTCCAATCTTGATAAAGTTGTGTGTTCAACCAATTTTGGAGTTGATGAGTTCGTGGACCGATAATTTATACCAAAAGAAAAAGGGTTTTTGTCCATTTACCCCATTTCTAGGGATTTTTTTCCCACTAACCCCATTAAGTTTTTTTAATTATCTCTTACCCAATACACTCTAAGGAAGTCTTCCCTAATACCCCATTAAGATTTTTTTTTTGTTTTAAATTTTTTTTTAATACCATTTTACCCCTCACTCCTTTGTTTACTTAGAGAGAGAGAAAATGGAAGAGAGAGAAACCATAGGAGACTTTGCCGGAGCCCGTCACCGGTCGCCGGAATCCGGTCACCGGTCGCCGGAATCCGGCCAACTTTCACCGGAATCCGGTCATCGGTCGCCGGATTCCGATCACCGGCCGCTGCCCACCGGATTTTTCTGAAAATCTCTATTGCCCCCAATAGACGTCTATTGCCCCCCAATACAACTTTCAGTCGCCGGAATGAGAACTAATCTCCCTAAATTTAGACAAATAAAACTTTGATTAAAGAAAAAAATGAGGAGATTACATCAATTCAAAACGTCTATTGCCCCCCAATAGACGTCTATTGCCCCCCAATAGAATTTTCAATCTCCGGAATGGGAACTAATCTTCATAAAATTAAATAAATAAAACTTTGATTAAACAAAAAAATGAGTAGATTACATCAATTCAAATGTCTATTGCTCCCCAATAGACGTATATTGCCCCCCAATAGACGTCTATTGGGGAGCAATTGAATATTATTTTTTCTGTCTTCTTTCCTTTCTGGCCTTCTGTTGCAAAACAGAAGTAGCACCATTTTGATTCGCCCCCCAATACAATTTTTTTTCTTTTTTTTTTTTCCTTCTCAGATTTCTTCCCACAGTTTACAAAAAAAAAAAAAAAAAAAAAAATTGGGCACCAGAAAATGCTCTGGGCACCGAAGACCAAAGCACCCTCAGGCGACAGACCTGCAATAGTGAAGTCGAATTACAAATTGCTCTGCCTGCAAATTTCACATTTACTCTCTGAATAACTTGAACCACCTTTCCCAACGTCCTGGCTATCCGAGGCGTCAAATTTGTCAAACCCCTATTTCCATTACCATGTCCTCTGCTCACTTGAGTCTTACAAGCACCCCCATCCTCATGAAAATCACCCGAATCGTTCCTCTGGGCCCAACCGAACCGTTTCCGAGCTTAAAACGCAGCACCGTGCTTTTCCGGTGTCCGAAGAGGCATCCCCGGATCGGAAGCTTTGGCCTTGGAAGCTTTAGTTGGCGTCTTCTCAGCCCTACTCCAAATCGCCGACTTCTGTTCCGGCATAGGGTTCTGAATCGGGTTAAACGGAGCTCTCGACAACTCCGAGCTGGTTCGGCCCGTCACCGTTAAGTCCTTAGGGTTCACCGGCACGTTCTCCGCCTCTTCTTTTCTTCCCGAATTCGATCGCAACAATTTAAAGACAGCGCCAGAGGAGAGAGAGACAGGGCCGGAGGTGTAATAACCTCGATCGTTGGAGGAATAATACGAACCTCGTTGGAGGAATAATACGAACATTTCACCTCTTCCTTTAGCTTTTCACTCTCCCTTTTGGCTGTCTCGGTCTCTCTCTTTCGTCCCAAGCATAATTGCTTCTCTTTTCTTTTTCTCTGTCACGAGCTCTCTCACTCTCTCTCTCTCTCGCTCTCTCGTTCGAAAGCATCCAAGAAACAGAGCAAAAGCTCTCAATTCTCTCTCTCTCTCCGCCGGCCACCAATCTGTACCAAACCATCTCCCACAGCTTCAACTCGATCTTGCGCAGCTGCAGGCGGCAGCCTTTCTCTGCAGAACAACCGGATACGACGGCGGAAAACGGTTTGTTTTGAAAACCGTTTTAGTTCCAAGCTTGATAACTCGTGCTTCCGGTCACCAATACTCACCAAACTTCATCCTCGAGCTCGCCTCAACTTCCTGAAGCTCTCAGAAGCAGCCTCACACGGCGGCGTGGCCCGTAGCAGTGGCTGCAAGTCAAACCCAACCAAGAACGAAACCGGAGCTATCGATCCAAATATCTTGAGCTACAGGACGTCGTTTTGAGTGATTCTTAAACCAGTGAGCTCGCCTTGAAGTTCTGAACAACTCTTCAGAAGGGATCGAAGCGAGTAGTGGAAGTTTTTACGTCGAACGGGAGCTCGCCGGATTCTGCAAATTTTCCGGCCACCGACGCTTTCGATCAAGATATCTCGAGCTGTAGAGCTTCGTTTTGAGTGATTCTTGAACCAGTGCGTTCTTCTTTAAGTTCTGAACAAGTCTCCTGAAGGAATCGAAGCGAAAGGAGGACATTTTTACGTTGATCGGAGCTTCGCCGGTTTCTGCAAATTCTCACCGGTTTCTGGAAAAATTCCGGCCACCTCGACTGTTTTAGGTAATTTCAACCACTTCCGGTCATTTTCAGCTTACATGGTAGTTATGAAAGTTGTTAAGCATGATGAGAGGAAGAAGAGCAGCCCGGCCCCGACACCATTGGTGGTGGTCGGCGGCGGCTCTGCCACTAACTCCGGCGGCCCTTTCCGGCCACCTCCGGGGATCAAAAATATGGTTTCTGTGCATTTTCAGATTCTATATTTCAATACGATCATTTTGATATATTATACGCAATTTTTGGATATCGTATGATTAAGTTATGAATTTTTAAGTTTAGATCGATTTCGATCGTTAGATTTGTGATCTGTGAAGTTAGGACCGTCAGATGGACTTGTAGTTTTGATATGATGATCTTATGACTGTCCCAGTGGCTTTGTGTGGTCATGGGCGAAGATCCGACCGTTGGATCTTCGTATAAATGCAAAACAGTGATTAGGGAGGCGATTCGTGAGAATCCGTCCGTCGGATTTTCGTATAAATTTGTGAAGATGTTAGTAAGGACGATTCAGGAAGATCCGACCGTTGGATCTTCGTGATGATTTTTGGAGGGTGATCCTAAAGGCGATCCGTGAGGATCCGACCGTTGGATCATCATTTAATTTCGATCCGACCGTTGGATTGTTGTTTGAGTATGTTTTTGAGTTGTTGGCTAAGTTAAGGTCATGTTTGACTAGGTGATTGACGGTCTTCCTTGGGTGAGCGGTTTCGGTGTGTATTGTGTTGAATTGAAGACGCAGCGGGAATATCGAGGTGAGTAAATCACACATGGTTCATTCACGAACCGAAATTCGGTGATTTTATTTAATTGAGAAATTGTGGAAATTGTTTTATGAAAATAAATATTTGTTTTAAATTATATGGACTTGATCGACTACGGTCCATAGGTAAGTAAAATGTATTTAACTATAAAAAAATGAATTTCTAGATTTTATTGCATGTGAACTATAGTTGGTATTAGTGGTCACTCTTGTGTGGGTGACTACGTATATATATATTTACGTGGAATATATATTGGATGGTGTAATTTACTGAGTTATATTTTGAGCATTACCCTTTGGAATATGTGATTTATCTTAGATGTTGTGTTGTCTATGATAATGGGTAATTGAGTAAAGTGCGATAGTTGAGTCGTTGAGATGAATTAAATGAGGAGTCGAGTGAATTGAGAAAAGCAGTCATTCGTAAGGTGAACCTTGGCCCAGGTGACACTTTACGATACAGTTAGAGCTCTAGTCTGTCTGCCATCATACTGCTTGGGGGATAAACGAGTTATCATATGCCCTTGGGTATGACATGACATACTGAATGGGGTGATTAATATAATTAATCATAAGCCTGTAAGTATGATATACTGAATGGGGTGATTAATCTAATTAATCATAAGCCTGTAAGTATAATATACTGCATGGGATGATTTATATAAATAAATCATAAGCCTGTGAGTATATATTGAGTAAACAGTTGTTTGTTTTTGAGTAGTCATGTTGAGATGTGAGTTGATTGATGCTTGAAGTGACGTTGTACACTTCAATTATTATGCAAAGAAAATACTTGAGTTAAATTTATGCTTGAGTCGATTTGGTTACTTTAAATCGTGCAATCCTTTCATTTACTCATACGAGCTGTCAAAAGCTTACCGGGTTTGTGTTGTTGCAATCCCGGTACACTATTCAAATTGTGTAGCGGGTAATCCTACAGGTCAGGAGAATCAGGACGGTGATCGTGCGGGTTAGAGAATTTGTTATAGTTTTACAGCATTTGTAATAGTGAGGTGAGTTAAGCTCATTGAGCCTTAGAATTTGATTTGGTGAGAGTGTGTTGTAATAATTAACTTGAGGATTTGATTTATTGTAATATTGAGAGGTGTGAAGTGTGGTTGTTTGTGAGAAAAAAATTCAGGACGTTAATTGTAATTGTTATTATTCATGTTTCGGATTTGAATTGATTATTCAAAATTCGGGGCGTGACAGGAGGAGAGAGAGAGCGCCGGAGGAGGGAGAGAGAGAGAGAGAGAGAGAGCGCTGGAGGAGAGAGAGCGGGATGATAGAGAGAGATGAGGGTGGTGGCAGTGGTTGTAGTTTCTTAATTAGGCTGAGGGCATATTTGTCATTTCTTTTTAATTTGGGTTAGTGGGAATGAAAATCTGTTGCTGGGGTAAGTGAGATAATTTTGTTTAATTTTGGTGCTTTGGGTCAAGAACCCAAAGAAAACAGTACAACATTACCCGCATGAATAGCATAGAAATTTTCCTGATCAACCTGAACAACTTCTTCAAAGCTGGTCCATTCTACATTGTCAGATTCAACATAATTCCATGTCGTGTCTTTCCCAACCCTTAAAAAAGCCAAATTGCCATACTCCCCGTATATGACTACAATGGTGCAATTTTTTGCATTTAATATTGGGTCCGATGTAATGGTGGCCTTGTAGACATAATAGTTACACCATTCGGCAAATTGCTTCCTTTTTTGATCATGAACATAAAGAGGTGGAAGGCGAATAATTGAACTTTTTTTGTCTGACCCTTTAACCCTACGAAATGGGTTTATTAGCGTCACTCTGAAATCTCTTTCCACGGTTATTAGCTATCCTTTTGTAGATCCACAAAATCTCTTATTTGGAAGACTTACTTAATGAAGAAACGTATTATCCAATACGTTGTATAAATTCCAAGTGTACTTTTCTTCGCTGGGAATCAGTAGCAATGGATGTTGATGAACAGAACCACACATTTTAGCACATGGGGAGCTCTTATTCTCCTTTGGTACACGATGCAATAGCCGCGACATACAAGAGTCTAACAGTGACACTAATCTCCTCAAACTCGAACATATAAAATACTTGAGCGATTGTGCCAGATTTGAGAAAGCATGCACACCCGAATCCATTGTTTGCAAGTGAAACTTGAGAAGAAGAGAGATTGAAAGGTGTGCCTTGTTGAACTAATTGTTGTAGTTGACCCTTTTTATAACGTTACTACTATTCCATTAAGGACTAGGTTTCTGCTATTCCTTTAGGGATTGGGTTTCTACTAGTCCTTAATGGACTGGGTTTATACTATTCATTAATAGGTTATTAAGGCGATTGGGAAACATGCGTCAATGCTTCCAAAAAATATAAGTTATGTCGTATATATTGAGCAAGAAATAAGCTCCAATTAAGGTAAATAATGAAGATTAGTTATATTGTTTAGGAAACTAAGGGGGTCTGGGCCCTCCCAGGATTTTAAGTTTGCCCGACTAGAGGCGACGTCGTATTGTAGTATAAGAGACCATTTGACCATAGGATATGACAAAATCAGACTTAATTATTAGAATGCAGATGAGAAAGAAACGAAACCTCATAGAAATGTGCAGGACGCAAGAACCAGCTCCCGCTAGAGATCAAGAAACAAGGACAATAATGTAGGTTAGACCATAGGGTGCTGCTTCTGGAATCATGATAGGGAAAAAATCCAACACTATTTTCAGTATTTTGTATAGAGAATTCGAGCTCAGTGTTAGTGATAGATACCAAGCCACCCCACACTTCACCGATTATAAAGACGTGGTTTTTTCATCTTTCATGAACTTGTTGATGCAAAATGCACATCACAAAAATGGTTTGTGGTGTCTCATGTCTAACGTTTGAGTCCCAACTTCCACATGGTGTGGTAAGGTTGCTCGAGCAGTTTAGCATGTTTGAGAGATTTTCGGGTTTGGTGTGCTTGCAGTAGGGGATTAATATGGATTTGTTAAGATACTCTCATGGACCTCATCCAAATATTAATTGAGTGGGTGCGTAACTATGAAACCCTTTTGTCTTCTGTTCTATATAAACCCCCTCATCATCACTAGCTCTTTTGTATTTTTTTTGTTACAATCATCACTCGCTCTTTCACAACAACAAACTCAAAACCGTCCCCTGCTTCTCATTTCATCAAAAATCTCTGCTCTCTATCATTTAGATTCATAATGGGTAATCATAATAACTGTTTGCATTTTGTCTTCTCCATTTTGTGTTTTCGTTCTGTGTTACTGATCGTCATCTTGTTCTTGTTGTTATCGAGCAGCCAAGATCAAGATCGGAATCAACGGTAATAATCAGACTCTTCTTCTTGAGTTGTTGTTTTGGTTGATCTGGGATTCAGATTTGGCTTGTGGTAAATGATCTCTGATGACAAAACTGAAATGGTTCAGGTTTCGGAAGGATTGGGCGTTTGGTCGCTAGGGTCGCTCTTCAGAGGGACGATGTAGAGCTCGTCGCTGTTAACGATCCATTCATCACCACCGACTACATGGTCAGTGTTATTAATCTGTGTTTTGCGTCATTGTTTTCGGAGATTTGCATTTTTTAATTACTGATTGGTTTCGTTTGTGTTTAGACGTACATGTTCAAGTATGACACTGTCCATGGACCATGGAAGCACCATGAGCTTAAGGTCAAGGACGAAAGGACCCTTCTCTTCGGTGAGAAGGCCGTCACTGTTTTCGGGATCAGGTAACTAGGTGATCACTGACTTGTTCAGTAGTACGTTTAAGTTGATCTGTAAGTTGGCTGCCAATAGGCTCTTATAAATGAAAGATTAACCAATTAATGTTTGGTTTCGTACAGGAACCCAGAAGAGATCCCATGGGGTGAGGCTGGTGCCGATATTGTTGTTGAGTCTACTGGAGTGTTCACTGACAAGGACAAAGCCGCGACTCACTTGAAGGTTAACCCTCTTACAAGTTTCCTTTAAAAATATATCGGTTTGATTAGTCCCACTATTTTGGTGTATATATAAAACTGACAGTTTTGAGGAATTAGTATTTGGTTGTTGTTGCAACGGTTTTGATGTTTGATGGAGTTTTTTCATTTGAGTAATGGTTGAGCACCTGCTTCGTTGTTAAGTTTCCCTAGTACTGTTATTTGCTTACATGACAGTGAAGACGTGCATCCATCTTACGTCTTTGATAGTCATTTGGATAGTTCTATATCTACTTTGATGGTCATTCTGGATTTAACTTGTACTGTTTGTTCTGGATTTAACTTGTACTGTTTGTGCGACCAGGGTGGTGCCAAAAAGGTTGTCATTTCTGCCCCAAGTAAGGATGCCCCCATGTTTGTTGTGGGTGTCAATGAGAAGGAATACAAGTCAGACCTTACCATTGTGTCTAATGCCAGCTGCACGACCAACTGTCTTGCTCCCCTTGCCAAGGTGTGTGTCAATGTGCTACTGTTTGTGTTGATTCTGAATCGCAACCTCATGCAATGGTTGTTGCTTATTATGTATCGTATTGTTTGCTTGGTCTATAGGTTATCAATGATAGATTCGGAATTGTTGAGGGTCTTATGACCACTGTTCACTCCATCACAGGTGAGTTTTAGCTTCAGGTTTTTTTCGTTGTATGAATGTTGAGATTTATAATTTGAAACTAAGCAAAGAATTTTCTCTGTCTTTGATTCAGCCACACAGAAAACTGTTGATGGCCCATCAAGTAAGGACTGGAGAGGTGGACGTGCTGCTTCATTCAACATCATTCCTAGCAGCACTGGAGCTGCCAAGGTATTTCATAACTTATGTGATGATGCCCCTTTTAAATATCATGGTCTTTCTTTGTATTTTAATGACGCTTTTTTTTGGTAGCTTGATCAATTTGTCTGCCTGTTTTGTGTTTTGTTTAGGCTGTTGGAAAAGTTCTACCAGCTCTCAATGGCAAATTGACTGGAATGGCCTTCCGTGTTCCCACTGTTGATGTTTCAGTCGTTGACCTCACTGTCAGGCTTGAGAAGAAGGCCACATATGACCAGATTAAGGCTGCTATCAAGTAAGTCGCATCAAGTTTTCTTGTTTATCCCATTACAATATGGGACAGTCATCAACATTACCATGCATTTTTTTGGTTAACCTCTAACTCCATTATGACAGGGAGGAGTCCGAGGGAAAGCTCAAGGGTATCTTGGGTTACACCGAAGACGATGTTGTGTCAACTGACTTCATCGGTGACAACAGGTAAACGAATTGTTCTGCTTCCTTATTTGTTTTGACATGTGAATGATGTGATGACATTGTTGTTGCACTGGTTTGAATATGTTCTGTTTGTCTAAATCAATGTCCGGTTCTCTTGCAGATCAAGCATCTTCGATGCCAAGGCTGGAATTGCATTGAATGACAACTTTGTCAAACTTGTGTCCTGGTATGACAACGAGTGGGGTTACAGGTACTTGGTCTTTCTTTTCTTATTTGCATTTGATGAGCTTCAGCTGTATATAGTTCTTACTTATACCTACTCTATTTTGTAGTTCCCGAGTGATTGACTTGATTGTGCACATTGCAACTGCTTAAGCTTTGAAGCTGGACCCTTGAAGATATGGCTTTGCTTTTTATGCTTTGGTTAGAGTCTAGGAGTTTTAGTTATGGGTTCTGAATAAGAGTTATTGCATTCTTCCTCTGCGAGTTGATTTCTCAAGGTTGATTCTTGGTGTTGAACTTGTATTTGCAAATCCATCTCCCTTTTTACTAGTTCTTGATATAAAGAAAAGTTTGGTTTATGAGTTGTTATCTTCATTTAATTTTGTTTCTATTTCACTTTATACTCATTTTGTATCATCATATCTGCCTACAGAAATCTGACCAAGTGCAAAAAATGGCCATTACCGAAGTCTATATAATGGAAAGTCATGTGAGAACATCTTGTATGGCTATCATTTCACCATATAAACAATATATCATTAGATGGGCAAGTGCTTAATCCTCAATTTTCAATTCTGAATTTCAATATACAAATTGTGAGAGTCCAAATTAATCTTCAGAGAATAGTGATAAAGACGATAGTAAACTCAGTGCAACCAATTAGATACAAACCCAGGTGATTATTCTGGCATGATGATAGATAAAAAAGCTACTTAGTAGCCAAAAAGATAAACAGTGGCCTCAGTGGTAAAGGAAATTTTTATGTAACTCTTCAAAGAATGAAAGCTTCCCACAAAGAACAAAGAAATATAGTAACTGTACAATCAAGAATTGGTCTTTGATCATCTCCCAATTCAAATGCTAGTTAAAGATGCAGCCTAACTCCACCTTCCTGCACTCACTTTTCGGATATTGTGATCATTTGCACTGTAAAGCTTTGACGGTCTTTGAAAACAAATCAAATGTTATGGTGCATTCCATAGAAGCCTTCTTGGTTTTCTTCATGATGAGCATCAATTCGACTTTTCCTTTCAATTGAACCTGGCTGGTCAGTGTCAACACCCCACTGTTCAATTCACTGCCGAGTGTAGAACTGCTCGGCAATGCATTAGTATTCACACTGACCTCTGCATTAATCTTCTTGGTGGAATGCATTCCTGCCTTGCTCTTAGGAATCACAACCTGCCCAATAGCCACTCCTTGGTACAGAAATGTGGCACTACCTGCATCAAACTTGTATGGACCCCAATTTGTGTTCTTGATCCTAATCTGGGTTGTGAACATTGCATCGAATGAAGGTGTTGCAGGGACGGAGTTGAGAGTTTGGACACTGATGTCGCCCAATCTAGCCTTGGGGGTCTTGACTTTCATCACAGTGAGACCAAAAACGGTCATCACTATGATCTGAAACACAATGAAAATACCAATGTAGGTAAACAACTTGATTCTCTTCTTGCGTTTCAGCTCATCTTCAGATACCAAAGATTCTCCATCACTTCTTGTGTAAGCATTTGCTGGGGCTATAGGATAAGCCTGGTGAGTCTTCTCAGCCATCTTTCTCTGGTTTTTCTTTGCTTCGTGAGTTTGCTTTTCTAGGATGAAACTTGGAAATGAGGTAGTTATGATGGAAATGTAGTGCGATTGTATATGTATATAAAGCCATTGGAGTATGGCCAATTTCAATAAGTTATTAAGGGGAATAACCTAATGACTTGGGAGGAAGAATATTATTTGCGACACCCTACGCGTCCAGAACCAAAGCTGGAAACCTTTGACTTCTGGAAGCTCAATGACTTTGTTGAGGACCTTTTGGGCGTTTGCTGAGAATTGAGATGGACATTATACAAATATCAATAGAAGCTTCGATTCTGTACACGTCTACATATACACCATATAACGTGTAAATTTGAATCTATTTAAATATTCTGATTTTTTATTTTACTGTAGTACTTTCAAAAGAGCAGCAAGAAATGTTTACTATTACAACTTCACAAGGACAAAGAACCTATGCATTAGAAGACTATACTTGGTAAAACTAACGTCAGTCTTCTAAATTCTAATATTCTTTTACTCTACATATAGAGTAAAAGAATATATGATGGCATACACAGTTACAATACAAACAAGGTAACTGTAGAAAAGTATTTATCCTCTTTCATTTACGTCAGTTATGTGATTCATTCAACCATTTTCATTGTGTTTCAAATCATAGTCATGACTCTATTTGATCTCACTTTCATGAAATTCCATGATCAGGTTGGGCGCCATCAAACTCCGAAACCTCAACTCTGCCCCTGCAACACTTTCATTTGACACTAGCTTCAGAATTTAGGGTCCCTATAAATTTGATGCTGGCATTGCATTGTTCATGTACCCAAGGCGTGGCTGTGGGGCAAGTTGCTATCTGAAAGAGCAAGGCTGGAATAGGTTCCACCAAGAATATCAATGTCGAGGTGAGGGTGATAAACGTTAATCTACTCTTGGAAGTGAATTGAGTAGGGGGGTGTTGACACTGAGCATCCAAGCTAATTGCCTGGTAAGGTTGAATTGATGCTCATAATGAAGAAAAAGAAGTATACCAATATGGACTGCACCATTAAGTTCGATCTGTCCACAAAAACAGTTCAATCTTTTGAGTGCAACTGTGCAAGTGAAAAAGAACTGGAAGGTCACTTCACAATCAGTTGCTTCAGTATTAATGTAAATGGCAGTCGAGTTAGCTAGGCGGTCTCTAGGATATGGATTTGCTAGTAATCAAGAATTCAATACTAATTCTTGGAATTGTTAACTCTGAGAGACTGGCCAATTGTTGTCTTGCACTCTTGCTCCTTATAGAATGCAAACGTATGCTCCACTAGTGACGATGTTCCGACTAAAAACAATTCTCATTCTTTGCAACCAATTAAATTTAAGAGTATGATGATTGAAACCAGCTGGTATTTGTTATTAGTTATTACTCTGGCATGGACCCAATTTAGGAATAGCAACCTGCCCAATAGTCACACCTTGGTACAGGAATGTCGCACTACCTGCATCAAACTTGTATGGACCCCAATTTGTGTTCTTGATCCTAATCTGGGTTGTGAACTTTGCATCAAATGAAGGTGTTGCAGGGACGGAGTTGAGAGTTTGGACGCTGATTTCACCCAATCTGGCCTTGGGAGTCTTGACTTTCATCACAGTAAGACCAAGAACTGTCATCACTATGATCTGAAACACAATGAAAATACCAATGTAGGTAAACAACTTGATTCTCTTCTTGCGTTTCAGCTCATCCTCTGATACCAAAGACTCTCCATCGCTTCTTGTGTAACCATTTGCAGGGGCAATAGGATAAGCCTGGTCGGTCTTCTCTGCCATCTCTCAATAAAACTGAAAAGAAAATCTCTCTGCTGTTCTGGGTTAGTTTGCTATGTATGATGTATCAAATTATGAAGTGAAGGGAGCTTGTTTGCTGTTGATGAAATGGAAGAGAGTAGAAATCAGAAATGTGTGTATATATAGTGTTTGGAGTTTGGACAATTTCAATATGTTACCGAGTAGAACAAGCTTCCTGGAACATGGAAGTTGGACTTGCGGAAAGAATTGTACGTATTCCAACACCACACGCATCCAAAGCCAGATATGGGAATTATTGGACTTCTAGATGATCTATGACTTTGGTGACTGGGTTTCAGGAGTTTTATATGTCGTATTTAGGCGTCAATATCATGCGTGCATCAAGTGGAGAATAAACAAGGATCTCTGTATTGTCTATAACAATGACTTTGTCCTACCAAAACACCCACATCTAGAAGACTTTGACTACAACGTTTCAGGCACTTTCAGCATTGCCTGGTAGGCTGGAAGCCTGGAACCTTTTCAGCTCCCGTGAACTTCATAGCTAATGATTTATTGAGTAATGAGCACCAATATTTGGGCGTCTTAAGTGATAATTACAGCTTCTTGTTAGCATTATCTAGGTTTGAAGAGACTTGTGTATATTTCTATATATTTTTGTGCTGCAATGTTAAACATGTGAAACTGTTTAAGTGATGACTCTTTTTATCGTGCTCCCTGAAAGTTGGGTCATTATGCATAATTCTTACGGCTGGCATTTTGGGCTGAATGAGTCGAACCAACCTACTTTTGAACCGATTTGTACTGCATTGGGCCACCGATCATGTCGGCTGACTGTTGAGGCAAAAATGTCTCGATTTAATACCGAGGTCAACCTGCCTCATTGATATAGTCTACTAAAAAAGTTCATTTTAAATTTTTTAAAAATGTTTTGTATTACTTTACCAAACCCACTAAGAGCAACTCCAACAGCTTCCCCATATTTGGATTTTTCTCTACTTTAGGGAAAAATGAGTCTCTTTTGCTCCAACAGATTCCCTATAACTATCCCTATTTTAGAGAAAGTGAGGAAAGAGAAAATCAAATTCCCTATATTTACAGCAATCTCTAAAATTTTAAGGAAGAATATGGAGATTTTAGAGATTGCTGTAAAATAAGGAATCTGTTGGAGTTGGAGAAGAAAAAGATGCTAAAGTTTTGACTTTTGCTTCCCTATTAAACATAAATTATAGGGAAGCTGTTGGAGTTGCTCTAAGTAAAAATAATGTAGTGTACCAATCACATGATAGTTGCAATTGTTGTGGTGGCTGGATGATGTTAATGTATGAAATAAAGTAAAGTACTTATCTGACATATCAAATAGAGAAAATTTTACAAACGGTACCCCAAATAAATATCATTCATCACTTTGGTACATCAATTTCAAAAAGGGTTAAATACTGCTTACTCCCTATACTTATAGGGTTTCATCGTTTCAGTCCCTGATCTTTGAATTTCACCTAAAAAGTCTCTGAACTCCCAATTTCCTCCCAATTGGTCCCTACCGTCAAGCATCCGTCAAAAACTCTGTTATCTTCCCCTAAAAAGTCTATTATACCCTCATTTACTTAAAAAAAAAAATATATATTTCTCTTCCTCTTTTTTTTTATTTTTTAATATTTTTTTCTTTTTACCTCTTTTTCTTCCGGCTCTTTCGCCTCCTTCTGTTCATCTCCTCATCAAGATGGTTCCAATCCACAGACCTTCAAGAGGTATGAAAAAAAGAAATAAAATAGAGAAAAAATAAATTTAAAAAAAAAGTAAGTGAGGGCATAATAGACATTTTCAGCAACTTTAACAGAAAATTTTGATGGCAGGGACCAATTGGGAGGAAATTGAGAGTTCAGGGACTTTCTAGGTGAAATTCGAAGGTCAGGGACTGAAACGATGAAACCCTATAAGTATAGGGAGTAAACAGTGTTTAATCCTTTAAAAAACTATCATATTGGTACCCTAATATTAAAACTCGAATCACTTTTAGTACGAGAAATTTTTCTATGCTCCCGTCACACCACCTGGCATATGTGACGGGCAATCCTAATTGGTCCACGTCATCTCTCTTTCCCCTCCGTTAAACCACCTGTCTCCTTTGTTACATTTTCAGCTCTGAGATCTCTTTCATGAAGAACAAAAAAAAAAGATGAACACCAGAAAGTCTAAACCTTAAATCCAAGGCACTATCCACAAATATATGATATCTAAATAGATCAATACAAGAATTTCGTCATTTTAGATCGAGTGACAGAAGAAAATGGTATTCCTACATGTCTACTGTTATGTCGAGAAGAACTGATATTCAAACAAGAAGGAATACAATTGATATGAACATCCAAAAGAAGGAGGGAGAAGTCTTCCTAGAAGACTGGGTTTTGATCATTTAGACTTCCAGTGGAATAATCAAACCCCAAATCTAAGAGAACAACAACCAAGCACCCAAATCAACTTGACTATGGAAAGGAGAAAACCATGAACGTCCTCACTGGTCAAATCATCACTTTGATGTTTAAATCTTTCAATTTGCCAAGTCGTCTTCACTTTGTTGTTCAAGTATTACTGGCAGTTTGGTTGCAAAGTGCTTCGCATAATTGCAAATGGTTAGGGAGGGATGAACTTCCAGATCCAGATCCACGTTTACTGTTATGTTCATATTTTTTTATATTCCTCATAGAAGAGATAACAGAGGTGAGGGGTGGTTTAACGGAGAAAAAGCAGTAATGACGTGGACCAATAAGGATTGCCGTCACATATGCTAGGTGGAATGACAGGAGCATAGAAAAATTTCTCCTTTTAGTACCTGCCGTCTATAACGGCGTCAACTCCATTGCCACATAAGCAATTTTATGGGTAATTTCGTTTTTTCGTTTTCTCAATTTTCTTTTTCCTTTTCTTCCCCTCATGATCTCAAAAAAATCTCTCTCTCTCTCTCTCTCTCTCTCTCTCTCTCTCTCTCCATGCCACCAAAAACCCAGGAAGCATAACCAGCAATTTCAAACCAAAGAAACATGGGCCATGAGCTGATGATGTGGTTGGGTTTGTCTAGGGTTACCAGGGTAGTACCCAAGAACCTAGTTCAGAGGCTTGTTTATGGCAGCGAAAGTTGGGATTGTGTGAGTTTGGCATTGGGTTGCAAAGTAGAGAACCTGGGTAAGAATTGCTTGGAGCGACAAGCTTGACATGGCTCTGAAAGAAGTAGATGATATTGTTGTAAAACTTTCTCATGTGGTTGAGCTCGGACATAAGCATGGTGTTGCTCCGCGTTAGCCTCTCGTTTTCCTCTGATAGAGCTGTCATAGTGTTGGTTGCAACATTGCAATAGCTGGTATTGAGAGGACCACCGCCACCTGAAGGTGAAGAGGAAACGAGTGGCGGCGACAAGTCGCACTAGTTGGGAAACTGGTCGTCGGAGATTGAATTGAAATCCAAATTCTCTATGTTATTGAAATCCAGATTCTCTATGTTCATCAATTCAATTCAATTCAATCCAAAATTGTAGCAATTTTCTTTCTTTGGTTTGAAATTATTGTTCTACTTTCTGGGTTTTGGTGGCATGGATGGAGATCTCTCTCCATCCGAGAGGGGCGGGGAGAGAGAGAGTTTTGCGATCAGGAGGGGAAGAAGAGGAAAAAAGAAAAAGAAAAAAAAAACTTATTGCCAAAGAACAAAGAAAAAGAAAAACTAAGAAAATGAAAAGACGAAATTACCCTTGAAATAGCTTACGTGGCAATGGAGTTGACACCATCATAAACGGCAGGTACTAAAAGTTATTCGAGTTTTAATGTTGGGGTACCAATATGATAATTTTTAAAATTGATGTACTAAAGTGATGAATGACTTTTATTTGAGGTACTATTTGTAAACTTTTCTCTATCAAATATAATATCATGTAGTTTAAAGGTAGAATGTCAAAATGTGGTTCTCCGAGCATTGCCCCAAGAGATGGTTAATTCAACCCCACCTATTTACTAAATGGGTTACCCGATCGACCCAACACGTACAACTAAATTGATTTAATTTAGACCTCGTGCTGTGGTGAAATTCTATTGACCCATTAAGGTTATATGAATGTACAACGTATGACTTCACAAGAACATTCTAAAAATAAAAAATAAGCACTTGAAATTTCTTGAATATTTACCCGTTTGAATACTGGGCTAAATACTGGTTACTACCCTGTGGTTTAGGTCCAAAATCAATTCAGTCCCTGGACTTCTAATTTCATCAAAAACACCCCTGCATTTTCAATTTTGATCTAATAGGTCCAATTCGTTAATATTTTGTTATGGGTTCAAGTTATAGTTGAATTATTTGTTGAAAAACTATTTATTTTTAATAGTAGGACTCACTCTTAAATTGACTAGAGGTGGCCTGCAGACACCACATCATAAAACATAGGCCATATATGAGCCACATTAACAAGTTAAATAACTCAATTGTCGGAAAACTAACAAATTGGACCTATTAGATCAAAATTGAAAGTGCATGGGTGTTTTTGATGAAATTAGAAGTTCAGGGACTGAATTGATTTTGGACCCAAACTATAAGGTAGTAATTTGTATTTAGCCCAAAAATAAATGAGTTATGTGCATCATTTATGAGTTGGCTGGTTAATTTAAGACCGACCTATTTATTAATCGTATTTTAGAGTGTTAACCCATTAAGTACCTTCTATTTTTTTTATTCATACAGGTTTAACCCATCTTTTTTTTTGAAAGGCAGGTTTAACCCATCTTATTTTGTGTTTGTTTTGAGTTCTGCTATCTCTGATCCTGTCAAAATTTGTAGCCCTAAATATAACATATGTATTCTGTACTCTTAAAAGTTGGATCAAAGAGTGGAAAATTATAAGACAGTTAGAACGAGTTTATTTACCAATATATTAGAAACAAAGACAGCTTCTTGGAGACTCAACTATAAGAATGAAGCTGGTACTTATGGTCTTATAGCTCTCACTTAACTTAGCATTCTTCTCCAATATGAACTGCCAATCATACTAGCCATATGAATGAACGCAAATTAAAGAACAGAATTCAATTATTCTCATACTGTTTCTAAGCTTCAGATCATAAAAAAAAAAAAAAAAAAACTATTTCTAAGTGCGGTGACAAGTCATCTTGGTTAATTGGGATAGTTGGGAATATAACATATGTATTCTGTACTCGACAAACCATAAGGTTTCATCCAAAGTTGTTAGCCCGCCAAATTCGAGACGTCTTGGTCGAGTGCTAGTGTTCGCCTGCTGTGGAATTGCTTGATACAACGGAAACAGGCACTTCCCCTTAAAAATCAACCTAACTTCGAAGCTTTTAGCTATTAAATCCATTATTGTCCAACTTGAAGAGCTATAGAAGAGAGTGTTTTCAACTAATACACCAATCATTTCAATCGTCTCTTCCATTTCTCCATCTGTAAAGGTTTTGTTATCTTTTCTATTATGGTTGTCTTGGTTGTCTATATATATATAGAGGCCCGATCACAGGCGGACGTCCGCACTGTCGCTAAAGGGAGGACGTCGACACAACAGCAGCTTCCAGGTGGCGACGGCGGCGCGCGGCTTGCAGGAGGGAGGCCGGAGGCATCCCGGACCGTTCGGCCGGACCTGCAACTGCAAGGTTCTGGGCAACGCCGCAACCTCATCGCCGACGACTCCACCCGACTGTAGACCGGCTTCTCAGACCCCTAGCCCCCTCCGGCAAGCCCCGCCGCGCCGTCGAAGCTTGATCGAGGCCGGAGGAGCGACGTCCGCACTTTTTCTAGGTTGCGGACGTCCGCTCTCGAACGGCTCTATATATATATATATATATACAGATCCTATCCAGAGCGGAGTTCCGCTTTGAAATTACGGAGTGAACTTCGAGTTTTGGGTCACTTTTAGGTCGTACATCCACATCTCGACCGTTCAGTTTTTAGGTACTAGTGTATAGATCATCTCTGGAAATTTTCAGCCAAATTTATGATCGTTAAGGCATTGATAACTGCCTTAAAGCTAGTACGGTTCAGGTTGGACAGATTCAGTTTGTCGATTGGTTTAACCGATTTAGATACCTTAACGATCATAAATTTGGCTGAAAATTTGCAGAGATGATCTATACACTAGTACCTAAAAACTGAACGGTCGAGCTGTGGATGTGCGGCCTAAAAGTGACCCAAAACTCGAAGTTCACTCTGTAATTTCAAAGCGGAACTCCGCTCTGGATAGGATATGTATATATATATACACACACACACACACACACACACACACACATAGTCCTTCTCAGGTATGGATATCCTTACCTTAGCCTTAGGAACAGATTTTCAGTTTTTGACCACTTTTCGATCACATATTCACATCTTAACCGTTTAGTTTTTAGGTGTTAATGTATAGATCACTTCTGCAAATTTTCAGCCAAATTGATGTGATGATCGTTAAGGTATCAAACTCGATTAAACCAATGAACGAACCGAATCTGTCGAACCGGAACCGTTCATGTTCATTATTGTAAATTGTAGTTTTGAATGCCTTAACAATCATCAATTTGGCTGAAATTTTGCAGAGATGATCTATACATTAGGACCTAAAAACTAAATGGTTAAGATGTGAAAATGTAATCGAAAAGTGGTCAAAAACTTGAAATCTGTTCCTAAGCTAAGGTAAGGAGATCCTTAGCCAAGAAGGACTATATATATATATATATATCCTATTCAATGCGGAGCTCTACTTTGAAATTAAAGTGCGGATTTAGAGTTTAGGGTTACTTTTCGGTCGCATATCCACATCTCGACCGTTCAGTTTTTAGGTGCTAATGTATATATCATCTCTGCAAATTTTCAGCCAAATTGATTATCGTTCAGGCATTGATAACTGCTTTAAAGCTAGTACGGTTCAGGTTGGACAGATTTAGTTCGTCCATTGGTTTAAGCGAGTTAGATACCTTAAAGATCATACCCCAAGCCAATACCTTTTAAGATCTTCTTGCAAGCATAATATGATTCCGGAATATTATTTGGCTTCGGACACATCTTCTTCATCATTTGTAACAAGGTATCAACAGACTTGTTGGTCCAGAGATTGTCAACTTTGCAGTGAATCAACTCCACAACAAATGTTAAAATTGAATATTCTGTGCAACCAGGGTAGAGTTCTCATTCAGCTTCTTTGCAGTAACTTATCGTAGTTATCCTTATCTTCATTATGAACACCGATAGTATTGTAAGCCCCTTGGGTATCCTGATTTTCTGATGTATCATCTATATCGTCCTCTTCATCCACCCCTATATCATCTCCATCACCTGTTACATGTGCATTACCCATTGGAAAAAGATTGTTCATCATATCAAAAATACATGTATTGTGTTCAGATACATCAACTGGGCTATTCAGAATAGTTTGACTTTGCACTTCATTCTGTTCTCCGTGATATATCCATGGGTTATATGTTGTTACCATGCAATTTTTCAATAAATGGATCTTGACCACGGTTAAAGGGTGTGAATTTGTGCTATTGCACTTCATGCACGGACATGAGATCTGATTATTCACATTCACATGATGCTTCGCAACCTCAAGAAAAGAGTTAACTCCTTCTTTAAACGCATTAGTAAACTGATAATTTGGATTTGAATCCCACTGAATCCATGCCCTATCCATTCTCGTCGGATCAAATTATCGATAAGCTTTGGTTGCTCCTCACTGAATTTTTGACAGATCGAAGAGGTTGATTAAGATATAGGACTGCCCGTGAGAAGAAACAAACAATCAAATTCCAAGCTCAATGTTTATTGCTTTTTCTTCTTCTTGTTTCTGTTATTTATATTTATTTCTTTTTCTTTCTCAGTCTGGAGCTGGAGAATTCCAAGTCGGGCCAACATACCTTTTCCTTTGTGAAATAGGCTTTATGCAAAACCTAATCCTAGAGCTAATCTAAATCTGGGCATTATAATTTTTTTCTTGTAATTGATGGGATTCCAGTGGTAGATTGTGTATGTAGGTGAAGGAGGAATGGAGGATAGCAATCTGAATTTGGTTTCTTTTCCACTGTTCTTTCTCTTCAATCTGGAATGAAGGAGCATTTTGCCCAGATAATACGTACACCACTTGGAAAAAAAGAAAAAAGAAAAGAAAAGAAAAGGAAATTGCTGTTGTAGAGAATTGGAAAAATTGTGTTGTATTGTATTCATCTCACCATGAGGTTTATATAGGGTTACATCATGTATACAAAAGGCAATACATAATAGCTATACTAATCAATCGCACATTACAAGTATGTCAATCGCATAAATTACGAGTCTGTCAATCGCACATTACAAGTATGTCAATCGCACACATTAGGAGTCTGTCAATCGCATACATTAAGCAATACCTATTGCATGAATAGTCATTATCATTTACAACACTCCCCCTTGGATATTCCATGTCAATAGTGTTGCCTCTGCTATGCGCTTCTAAGTTGCTTCGTCAAAAACATTACCAAGTAATAAAAACTCTGTGGGAAAAAACAACCTTGGTCGAAGGAGAAAAAGAGCACAACCCGCGTGAATGTGGAGTAGTCGACATCCTTCAACACTCCCCCTTGTGCCGCTCAAACTCGGTGATGACGCTTTGATCGTTACCTCACTAAAAACCTTGCCAGATAACAAAAACCCTGTGGGACAAAAATAACATTGGTTGAAGGGCAAAAAGAGCACAACACGTCCTTCACTCTTCGAGATCGAACATGTAGACATCATACCTCCCCCTGATGTCAAGGTCTCCCCCTGATTTCTACAATTATGGGAGTTCGGATAACTTTCTTAATCTGATGCTCTTCACATGTTTCTCGAAGGTGGATTTAGGTAACGACTTGGTAAACAAGTCCGCTACATTATCCTCTGAACGGATTTGATTCACTTCAATATTTAGAAGTGTTTGTTGTTGCTGATTGTAAAAGAACTTAGGCGATATATGCTTGGTGTTGTCGCCCTTGATGAAACCTAACTTCATTTGCTCAATACAAGCTGCATTATCTTCATAAATGCATGTAGGTTCATCTGTGGTAGACTTCAAACCACAAGTTCCTCGAATGTGTCTAACTACAGACCTTAGCCATATGCTTTCTCGCACGGCTTCATGTAGAGCGATAATCTCTGCATGATTTAAGGAAGTAGCAACAAGGGTCTGCTTTGTAGACCTCCAAGATATCGCAGTGCTTCCCATGGTAAAGACAGAACCCATTTGGGAGCGACCTTTGTGAGGGTCAGAGAGATACCCTGCATCAGCAAAACCCATCAAGACATCGTTGTCATTTTGATGGAGGGGAGGAGGAGCACGGAAGGTGGCGTTTTGCCTTGTGGAGTCCGATCCCACACTTCCGTTATTTCTTTTCTCTCTGTAGGGATAGAACAAGCCCATATCAATCGTACCTCTCAAGTATCGAAAGATTGCCTTTATGCCAATCCAATGGCGGCGTGTTGGCCCAGAACTGTGTCGAGCTAACAAGTTTACTGCAAATGAGATGTCCGTCTTGTGCATTGAGCTAAGTACAATAATGCGCCTATTGCACTTAGATACGGCACTTCAGCCTCTAATAAGTCTTCGTCCTCATCCCTTGGACGAAACGGATATTTTTCAGGCTCAAGACTATGACCGATCATGGGAGTACTCACAGGCTTTGCTTTATCTTCATTAAAGCGCCTTAGTAATTTTTGAGTATATGCTGACTGATGGATCATAATCCCATCGCTACGGTGCTCGAGTTCTAGTCCGAGACAAAACCGTGTTTTCCCAAGATCTTTCATCTCAAATTCGGATTTCAAGTACTTAGCAGTTTCCTTTAACTCATCTAGAGTTCCAATTAGGTTCATGTCATCGACATAAACTGCTACAATTGCAAATCCGGAACTTGTCCTTTTTATAAACACGCATGGGCATATTTCATTGTTCTCATATCCCTTCCCAATCAAGTAGTCACTTAGACGGTTATACCACATCCGTCCGGATTGTTTCAATCCATATAGTGAGCGTCTCAATCTTATTGAAAACGCGCTCCGTGGTTTAGAGCCACTTGACTTGGGTAATTGAAGTCCATCTGGAACCTTCATATATATCTCTGAATCTAGATCCCCATAGAGATATGTTGTAACCACATCTATAAGCTGCATGTCAAGTTTTTCGGAAACTACCAAACTGACAAGGTAGCGGAATGTTATAACGTCCATTACGGAAGAATATGTCTCCTCGTAGTCGATTCCAGGGCGTTGTGAGAAACCTTGCACCACAAGGCGGGCTTTGTATCTAACAACCACATTTTCCTCATTACGCTACGTTCTGAAGATCGAGAATTCTCCGCACTTCAATTTCGGACTGTGCAGTTTGGGGATCAAGATGAGACAAAGTGGGGACAGACCACAACAATTCCTGTCGTTCCTGTTGAACATTATTGTTCCTATCTCCCCCTAACGACGGGAAGCCTGTCTCATCAAAGTGACAATCTGCAAATCTAGCGGTAAATAGATAGCCTGTCAAGGGTTCTAAGTAGCGGATAATGGTTGGAGAGTCATATCCAACATAAATGCCTAATCGTCTTTGAGGACCCATTTTGGTGCGTTGTGGCGGCGCAATCGGCACATAAACTGTACACCCAAATATGCGTAAGTGTGAGACATCAGGCTCATATCCAGTAACCATCTAGGACGCAGAAAAGGGTTGAGTGGCAGTAGGCCTCAGACGAATAAGCACAGCTGGATGCAATATTGCATAGCCCCGAGTAGAAACAGGGAGATTGGTGCGCATAACCAATGCTCTAGCGACCATTTGAAGTCGTTTAATGGCAGCTTCTGCGAGACCATTTTGGGTGTGAACATGAGGAACAAAGTGTTCAACCTCAATCCCAATGGACATGCAATAGTCATCAAACGTTTTTGATGTAAACTCTCTAGCATTGTCAAGACGAATTGACTTAATGGGATGATCAGAGTGGTGAGCCCTTAATTTAATGATTTGTGCTAGGAGTTTAGCAAATGCAGCATTCAATAGCATGACACAGCATTCAATAGCATGACATGTGACCATCGTGTCGATGCATCAACCAACACCATAAAATATCTAAATGGTCCGCAAGTTGGCTGAATAGGCCTACAAATATCACCTTGGATTCTTTGTAAGAATGGAATATTTTCCTTAGTGTCCTTTGCATAGGATGGTCTCGATCCTAATTTTGCTAAAGAGCAGGCTTTGCAAATCGAAAGAGGGGCTTTAGAAGAAACCAGGGAAGTATCCGGTTGGGCCACGAAGTCACAATTGACTTTAGAAGTAGAAAAAGGAACCAAGGAGGTATTGGTGCCGTCAATACCACTTTTGGGCCGCAGGGGTAGGCGGCGCCAGCCCTACCTTGGATCGAATTTTGGTTCTGACTTCTTTTCGTTTTGAAAAATGGATGTCCGTGTGAATTTAATATACGGATCATCATATCACGACCTGGGTGTCCCAAACGGTCATGTCAAAGCCTATATGTGTAAGAATCCCATAAGTCATCTCTCATGATATGGTTGGATTCAATAATTCAAATAGTGGTTGCATACAACCCACTAGAGCGACACATAAGTTTCTCTAATACTCGTTTATGTCCGTAGTCATTAGAGGTGATGCAAAGGAACTCTTGTCCATTCTCACAATGTGTTTCCACATGAAAACCATTGGCTCTTATATCTTTAAAACTCAATAGGGTCCTTCCAGCCCTAGTAGCATATAGAGCTTCGGTGACATTAATACTTGTGTCATTTGGCAACATAAATTGAGCTGGTCCTTGACCATGAATCAATTGTGATGGTCCAGCCATCGTAGTCATAGAAGATCGACTAGGCGTCATCCATAGAAATAGTTGCCTATGTCGCAATATAGTATGTGTGGTGCCACTATCAACAAGGCATTCCAACTCTCCAGGAAACATACTGAAAAATAATAAAGTTCGGAATTAAAACATGTCCATGACATCGAATAATAATACGATACTTTATTAATAAAGATAGCCAATGATTTCATCGAAGGTCCCTAAAAAATCTAATCCAAAATAAAATCAAACTAAGACACATTATAGTCACTCTATCCGTTTGGTAACTCCAATCAAATATGACCAGAAAAGTAGAGAGAGATGTTGGTGGAGCGAGGCTCTCTTAAGTACCATTAATCTCAATGACTTTCCTAGACATCATATTTCATTGGGTGCACCACATAAGAAAGAGTTTAATACAATTGTCATTTATTGACTAAGGCATATTGCCATTACAAAAATTCTTGGAAAATAAGAGGACTAATCTAATCAAAATCTATTTCCTTGGGTGCACCACATAAGAAAGAGTTTAATACAATTGTCATTTATTGACTAAGGCATATTGCCATTACAAAAATTCTTGGAAAATAAGAGGACTAATTTAATCAAAATCTGCGGCATCCTTGTGCACTTCATCGTCAGCTTTGAAGTCCTCTATGGTGAGATGGACGTCTCCACCATTTTCTTCTTCTTCTGCAAGGTACACTTCTTGCTCCCCCAGGTGAGATGGACGTCTCCACCCTGTATGCCCTGTATCTTGCAGCTAGTTGCTCGCTTGCCTTGCATTGCTTGAACCAATGCTCACTTGATCCACATCGATGACACACATCATTGTGGTTGCCTCCCTTTAATTGAGGTGCACGTTGTGGGCGTTCCCTAGGAGGGTTGGTGCCACCACCACGACCCATGGTGCCACCACCACGGGCCATGGCGCCACCACCACGGCCAGGGTTGCCACGACCCCCTATCCCACGTGTGGCATTGCCACCACGTGTATCCGCACCAAACTTGCGGTTTCCTTCCTGGTTAGGGCGGTTATATGGACCCATACGTCCCTCATATCCCTTATTCTTAGGGTTCCGCTCCTTGCGCCCTCTTTTGGGTGCATTATAATTCGCCTCATGAACGCTCTTAGTTCCAATGGGCCTTGAATTATAATTCCTCACGAGTATGCTATCATGTTTCTCAGCTACAGATATGAGATTGATAAGCTGATGAAACCTCGTGATCCGTCCAGCATTTACTTCAGTGTGGTATTGCTTTGATACCACAATGGCTGAAACGGGGAAGGTGGAGAGAGTTTTCTCAATTAGCTCTTGCTCTGTGACAGGTTGTCCACAAAACCTCAAAATGGACTGTAGGAGAAGAGCTTCTGAATTATATTCAGCAACAGACTTGAAATCAGCAAAGCGCAGATTGTTCCATTGAACTTTCAAGTCAGGGAGGAGGGAATCTTGGACATTGCCAAAACGCTCTTCTAGCGCTACCCATTGCTCTCTTGCATCCTTGATCGACATATACTCCAATCTGAGTGCCTTGTCCATATGGCGTCGCATCAAGATAACCGCTTGAGCATGCTTTGTAGGTGTTCGCATGAACACACGATCCGGGTTAGGTGCCTGGATTATGGGTAATATTCCCTTTGAAGTGAGGTGGTTCTCAACATCGGTTACCTAACTGTGGTAATCCGAGCCTATTGAGTCAAGCATGGGAAAATCGAGTCTAGGTTCATTCAACATCCTGAAAATAAGAAGAGAAGATACATTAGTTTCGGAGCTAAACTTCCACGAAAACTAAAATAATAAGATTTCCGAACTATGCTACCAAGAAAACAATTTCCAAGAATCTCTTTTGGATTAGACCAAACAATAATGTTTTAATATGGTCACAATTTGATGCTTACGGACGCTCTTAGTCCGAGCATTATGAACACTCTTAGTTCATACGAACACTCTTAGTTCGTTAAGCGTGAATCCCCATAATTCCGCTTTATTAAATACTCAAAATCCCGTTCATATATTCCAAAATTGTGCAAAAAATAAAAGGAATTTAAAATACAAGAAAGCAGCAACCTTAATTACAAAACTTACGTGTTGAAATTCGGAGCAGATTCTCTTCTGAACAGCTTTCACTTTGATTGTTGTACCGGTCTCAAAATAACTCCAATAAGGCTGAAATTCGGAGGTCAGATGGAAGAGACAGAGACGAACAACTCTGATGCAGAAAGGATTTTGATCTGAGGTTCCGAACTAGATGTTTCGGAGCCTGCAAGCAGATGGACATGCACAGGAAAGGAGAAGGATGCAGTCGGTGTGCGTTGGTGCTGCAGGGGCAGCAGGGATGCGTGCGCAGGGGCGCGTAGGTGCTGCAGGGGCAGGTGCGTAGGTGAGCCTAACGTGGGCTAGGAGCTGCGGTAGTGAGGCTCGAAGGTGGCAGTGGCAGGTTTTGAAGAATTTTCTGGTTTGGTTTTTTTCTTGTGGTTAAGGCTCGTGCTGATAACGTGTTATAGAGAACTGGAAAAATTGTATTGTATTGTATTCATCTCACCATGAGGTTTATATAGGGTTACATCATGTATACAAAAGGCAATACATAATAGCTATACTAATCAATCGCACATTACAAGTATGTCAATCGCATACATTACGAGTCTGTCAATCGCACATTACAAGTATGTCAATTGCACACATTACAAGTCTGTCAATCGCATACATTAAGCAATACCTATTGCATGAATAGTCATTATCATTTACAACAATTACTTTTTTATGAACCTTTATACCAAAATGATTGAATCAAGAGTTAAAGTTTTTCGTCCGAGGAGCTCTCTCTCCTCGTGTTTTTCTACGGTGGCCGCAAGGCTGAGTTTTCAAACCCAAATCACAGTTCGCCCTTCCCTGATCTCCTTCCAATCCTTTTCCCTCTTTCCACTCATTTGGATCTCATCTCCCTTACCTTCTTCAACCCATTTAATCTCGAGCATCCACATGGGCGCCTTCGTTGATGAGATCGAGGTCTCACAGCGGGTGGTGGATTTGTTGCTAGCCTTCCCTTGGCTGGTTGGGTGTATTGCTTCAGAAGAGAAGATGGTGGCTGCTCTGGGTCAGATTGTGCAACTCTGCTCTTGCTCTTGGTTTCTTGATCCAGGAGGAGGCGGTGATGCTGGTGGAGGTGGTGCTGTCGGCGGCGGCGATGCTGACGGAGGTGCTCCTAGCCATTTTGGTCCAATGGTGGTTAGGGTTGTTTTGGGCCCCCGGGTTGTCTTCAGCCCTAGTGGTGGTGATGTTGGCCATGGCGGCATTCCGGGTTATGGCAATGGCAACGCAGACGGTGTTGGTAAAGCCGGTGGTGTCGGCACTGTTGCTAACTGTGGCAGCGCTAAAGTCAATCTTCTTCTAGAGTGGCTAGGGTTTGATTCATGCCTTAGGCTTATCTTTGGGCTTGAATGTGGGCTTAGTAGCCCATTCTTGTTTTTATTTTAGTATTTTTGTTTTTGTTTTATTTTTCTTTTCGTTGTGTTTTAATAACGAAACGGAGCTCGGTAGGGGAGGTTTAGGGTCCATATGAGGCATTCTTTTTTAGTACTGCCCTTCTCTCTCTCCCTACCGTTAGAGCGTGATGTGTTTGTCAGTACATGGTTATGTTTAGGTTCTCATTTTAACGGGGCCACACATGTGGCGGGTTCCTTTGTAACTTTGTTGGCCGAAGTAATGAAAGTGTTCACGTTTCTCCTCAAAAAAAAAAAATGATTGAATCTAAGCGAACACCAAATCGTCTACTTTCCATCTTTTGTTAAAGAATTTCTTCCTTTGTAATCGTTATTGAGGGTCAATATGATTGGCTATTCTGCTAGCTAGCGCTAGTTCAATAATTAGACTAATTGAGATTGGAGAGCATAGCTTTGAATTAAGGTGGACTGAACAATTAGTAACAGAGACACAAAGCTGTATCTGCCAATGTGTATATTTATGGGGAAGAGGTGGATGATGAATGGAATTAACCAACCTGTTTGACTTGCCATCACACTAATCAATTTTTCTTCTACTTTGAATTAATGCATAAATCATTTTCTTTTATCAAGAATTATAATATCATTTTATACATATCTATTAGAAGTTTGAAAAATGGAGATATCAGGAATATTAGGCGTATTATCGAAGATATTTTGGAAAAGAATTTTCTTTTGAAATATCGATCAATTTATCAGTATCATTCAAATTCGCGTTGAAAAGATTTTTCCTTACCTAGATTCCTCATCAATATTCGTCTTGAAGGGATTTCGCCTCAAACATATTTACCTTGAGGGAATTTTGCCTCACCCAAATCCACCTTGAGAGGTTTCACCCACCTAGATTTGCCTTAAAAGGTTTCACCTCACCTAGATTCACCTTGAGGGAATTTCACCTCATTCAGATCTGCCTTGAGGGGATTTTGCCTCACCTAAATCCGCCTTAAGTGGTTTCATCTCACCCAAATTCACCTTGAGAGGTTTCATCTTACTCAAATTCGTCTTGAGGGGATTTTGCCTCCCTCAAATCCGCCTTGAAAAGATTCACCTCACCCAAATTCACCTCGAGAGGATTTCATCTCACCCAAATCTGCCTTAAAAAATTTCACGTCAACAAGAAAATTCAAACAACAAGCAAGTAGTTGCACAAAAAATAAACGACAATTCGTATAAGTCGCTGCCTAATTGGCTTTCAGAGAGAAAGTTCAACTTGTCACATAATCACTAAGCAACAACCCGTAAAAGTTGTCGTCTAATTGTTTTTTTTTTATGAGAAAATTAAAGTTATCACATAAACATTAACCGACAACTCGTACAGGTCGTCGTCTAATTGGTTTTGAGCGAGGAAGTTCAAGTTATCATACAAACATTAAGCGACAACCTTACAAGTCCTCACTTAATTGGTCGTTTGCAAGAAAATTAAAGTTGTCACATAAACATTAACTGACCACTGATAGAAGTAGTCGCCTAATTGGTTTTTAGCGATGAATTTTAAGTTGTCACATAAATATTAAGCCACAATCCGTTGAGTTCATCGCCTAATTGGCCTTTTGCGAGAAAATTAAAGTTGTCACATTAACATTAATCGACAACTCGTAAAAGTTGTCGCCTAATTTATTTTCAGCGAGGAAGTTCAGATTGTCACATAATCATCAACCTGTAAAAGTCGTCACCTTATAGGTCTTTTGTGAGAAAATTAAAGTTGTCACATAAACATTAACCGACAACTAGTAGAAGTTATCGCCTAATTAATTTTTAGTGAGGAAATTCAAATTGTCTCATAAAAATTAAGCGACAACCCATTAAAGTTGTCGCCAAATTGATTTTCAGCGAGGAAGGTAAGGTTGTCACATAATCATTAACTGACAACTCACAGAATTGGTCACTAAATCAGTATTCAGTGACAGAAATCTAGTTGTCACATAAACATTAAGTGACAATCCACAGCAGTCGTCGACTAATTAATCTTTTGTGAGGAAGTTAAAGTTGTCACAAATATATTAACCGACAATTGGTAAAAATTGTCGCCTAATTGACATTTTGCGAGGAATTGGGTGTCGCAAAATGTCATATGGGCGACAACTATCAATTTCTCGCAAATACCTACTTTATGCGAGAAATCGGTTGTCACCGATGGGATCATGTGCGACAACTGAAATTTCCTCGTATTTGCCAAGTTTTTGCTACGATTTTTGGGTTGTCACAATGAAATTCCTCGCTTTTGCTATTTTCTCTTGTAGTGCAAGGAGATCAAGGTCGAAGGTTCTGGGCAGCGACCTCACCTAAAACTTCAAGGCCGATCAAGGTCGACTACAAACTGGTATCCGGCGGGTCCACCGGCAAGAAGCTCAAGATCGACGTCTGGCCTCCGTCCGGCAAGATCCGCTCCGCCAGATCGCAGCAGAAGCATGGACGTCGCACTTTTGCGGCACTACGGACGTCCGCTTCTGATCCTCTCTCTTCTTATACACACACACATATATATATATATATATATATATATATATATATATATATATATATATTCTTAATTTCTACGTTTCTGTTGTATTAGTTGGTATTGACTGATATTAAAAACTTATTCAATCCATTTATCGTCTTCATGTTAAACAATAGCAGATTTCTTGGAAATTACTGTGCTATTGGCCTCTCAATGGTAAGAAAATTAATAAACAGCAATATATTCATATAACTCTTCAACAAATCCATGCTTCACAAAAGAATAAAGAATGTACAAACAAATCAAGAAATAGTCTTTTGTCATCCCCCAATCCAAATGCTAGCTGTAGATGCAGCCTAGCTCCACCTTCCTGCACTCACTTGGATTATATGATCACTTGCATTGTAAAGTTTTGACAGTCTTTGAGGATAAATCAAATGCTATGGTGCAGTCCATTGCAGCATTCTTGTTCTTCTTCATTATGAGCATCAATTCGACTTTTCCTTTCAATTGAACCTGGCTGGTCAGTGTCAGCACCCCACTGTTCAATTCACTTCCAAGTGTAGAACTGCTTGGCAAAGCAATAGTATCCACATTGACTTCGACATTGATCTTCTTGGTGGAACGCATTCCAGCCTTGCTCTTAGGAATAGCAACCTGCCCAATAGTCACACCTTGGTACAGGAATGTCGCACTACCTGCATCAAACTTGTATGGACCCCAATTCGTGTTCTTGATCCTAATCTGGGTTGTGAACTTTGCATCAAATGAAGGTGTTGCAGGGACAGAGTTGAGAGTTTGGACACTGATTTCGGCCAATCTAGCCTTGGGGGTCTTGACTTTCATCACAGTAAGACCAAAAACTGTCATCACTATGATTTGAAAGACAATAAAAATACCAATGTAGGTAAACAACTTGATTCTCTTCTTGCGTTTCAGCTCATCTTCAGATACCAAAGACTCTCTATCGCTTCCTGTGTAACCATTTGCAGGGGCAATAGGATAAGCCTGGTCGGTCTTCTCTGCCATCCTTCAATAAAACTGAAAAGAAAATCTCTCTGCTATTGGGGGTTAGTTTGCTATGTATGATGTATCAAACTATGTACTGAAGAGAGCTTGTCTGTTTATGCAGTTGGAGTAGAAATGTATGTATATATAGTGTTTGGAGTCTGGACAATTTCAATATGTTACCGAGTAGAATAAGCTTCCTGGAATGTGTAAGTAGGACTTGAAGAAAGAATTGTATTCCAAGACCAAACGCGTCCAAAGCCAAATATAGGAATTATTAGACTTCTAGATGATTTATGACTTTGGTGACTGGGTTTCAGGATTTTTATATGTTGTATTTAGGCGTCAATATCATGTGTGCATCAAGTGGAGAATAAACAAGGATCTCTATATTGTCTATAACAATGACATTGTCCCTACCCAAACACCCACATCTAGAAGACTTTGACTACAACGTTTCAGCATTGCCTGGTAGGCTGGAACCTTTTCAGCTCCTGTGAACTTAATAATCATTCATAGCTAATGATTTATTGAGTAATGAGCACCAATATTTGGGCGTCTCTTGCTTCTTGCTGCCATTATCTAGGGTTGAAGAAACTCGTGTGTGTGTGTATAACTATATATTTTTTTTGTTGCAATGTTGAATATGTGAAACTATTTAAGTGATGACTTTCTTTGTCGTGCCCTTGAAAAGTGAGTTATTATGCGTAATTTTTGACTCATTAATACAATCTATTAAAAAATATGCATTTTAAAAAGTATTAATCCAAACCTACTTATTTGGTATTGAGTTTTTGGTCTTTTTTTTTTTTAATCAAGGCAGAAGCCAATATATTGATCACAAACCAGAATAACCATTACATACCATCCTGCTACCAATTAGGGGTAGGCAAGAAGTTGTGCTAGTACCCACAGTGGTACATAGAAACTAGGGCACTCATTTGACATTAAATACATCGAAATAGCATGAATCTTCCTTCGGCACTACTCCAGAAGATTCGCTAAAGCACAACAAAGTGCATAGCTCTCTAACAAAAAGAGAATTATTGAAAATAGACTAGCTATTAACCTAGGGCTCCCAAAACAAAAGGAGTTCAAGCTAAATATAAGCCCAAAGCCAAAAGAACGGCTGAAACCCTAGACCCAACACACTTAGTCCAACCTAGACCCTTCTCCTCCTTGTGCAAAGCAGTCACACCCCGGCAACCGCTACCGCCACAATCAGCTGCAGGCAAATCCGCTGTAGTACCCCAGAAATTCATTATTATTGTTGATACCCAAAGAATCACAAGACATGTCGCACACACATTTCAACCCAAAAAAAGGAAACACACATGCGAACCACATTCAGAAAGATAAAAAGTTGCATATCGAACCATCATGCCACGCATGTGGACCCAAGCCACAATTACACTCTTGGGGCTTGCAGAAGTGGGTGTGGTGTGGAAGGTTACGGAAATACATATTGCTCGTCTATTGATTTAGTGTTGTTGGTGATTTCGGTCTTGGGCCCGAAATCCAAGCCCGATGACTTAAATCTATAGCGAAATGGTGAATATGAGATTTGGACCAACCTTTTTCCTAAAAACTCAAAACTCAAATAAACAGAAATCCTGGCTTTCTTCCTCTTCATTCTAATATTGCCTTCTTCCCCACAGCAATTGTACACACACAGATCGAACTAAAATTATCAAGAATGATCGATTCCTTCTGCTAGGTAGTGAAAGGGAAATCTTGTGACCAGTTAAGAGTGATGTCTTTCTTCCTTAAACGATGAGTTTACATATTTCAATTCCCCTCAACCACCTAGTCTGCCTCGTTCCTTGTTTCCCGTCACTGCAGCTGCCTCTGCTACAAGGAGTGTCAACTGCTGTGGCAACCATTACGTCTCCCAAGCTCTCATCTTCCAAGCAAGCATCTATTTTCCTAAATTTAAGGCAGAGATTCTGTATAGATTGATGAGAAAACTCTACTTTACCCAGAAATCCAAATGTTCTGAAGCTTCAAAGCCTCTCCAATGGAGTCTATAAAAGAAGAGCTTTTCCAGTGTAAAAGGGGGGAGCACAAATCGAGCAAAAGCCCAGAAAGTTGAGAAGCACCTATAGCAGTCATGCCTTCAAGCATAAACCCAGTCCTCAGCTACCCTTCCAAATCGTTCTTCAAGCCTTCCCAGAAATTCCAAATCCAAAAACTATCCAATTCTCTCACCGCAGTGTGTTTCTAGCTCCCACACCACGCTTCACGCTGCAAGCTCTGTTCATTATCTGAATCACACACAAAAATCCCCCCATTAATCAATTATTGGGTTGATTTTGGCCTAGTCAATGCTTAATTCAAAAAGAACCCTCACAATTATTTTCTGAGGATTTTCCGGAATCTAATTTGTGGTTATTGGACGGTTTCGTGGCTCGTAGACGGAGCGGAAGTGTTTTGGACGAATTTTTATTCGAAGAATATGGTTTTAGGGGGGGTGCAAAGGTTGACTTTTTGTACGTTGGGTTTGTCCGAAAACTTCCTTCACGAAAGTCGTAGAGTGCGTCGATACAAGTTCGTGGACTTGTGGAACGTGGAAATCGGAGTTAGTATGAAGAAGTTATAGCCATTGGAAAAAGTTTCCATTTTGGTGACATAGGAAAATTTCCGGAAAAATATGAGAAAAAAATCAGAATTTCTGTTTTTGGAAAGTTTTTCTCTCTCCTCTCTCCTGAGCTGCAGTCAGCCACCGATTTTCGTTCGCCGATTTCTCTCACGTCCGGCCACCAATCGACGAACCGTTTGACCCATTCTCTTCGCCTCGATCCCATCTCTAAGTCTGGGAAGTTTCACGGCGTGGGTTGGCATGTGCAAGGCGCACCAACGCCGAGAAGTGGTGGAAGCGCTGCCACATTTCGCCTTCTTCGGAACTGGAGATTCCGGTCACCATAACCGGTGATTCTTGAGGGCTTTTGGAGCCTAGAGGACGTAGAAGTTTTCTCCTAGGGTGGCTTGCAACTTTTCAACATGTGGAGATCGAATTTTGGAATTTGGGATTCTAGGGTTCATCGGAATTCAAAGCTTTCGAGGTAAATTCCGGCCATATGGCTTTGATTTAGACTTTGTGCTAGTTATGAAAGTTGTAATTGGAGTTGAGATGAAGAACTTTTGTGTTGGAAGTTTTGTCAAATTCTGACTTTGGGCTGGCGGCGGCGCCGCCATTGTGGTGGTGTTTTCCGGCGGTTTCCGGCCACCTCAGGGATAGTTTCTGTCCCTGATTTTGATCTACTTGACGATACGAGCATTTTGATAAACAACACTTAATTTTTGGAGATCATATGAGCATGTTAGGGTTATTGTGATTTCGAACCGTTCGGGTTTCGATCCGTGTGGATCCGACTATCCGATCGACTTGTGATTTTGTCACATCGATCATAGAAGCATTCCGGAGACTTCGGGTGGTCTCGAATGAGGGTTCGCCTTGATTGGCGTTACTTTCAGGGTTGTTGTTCGATTAGAAGTTTCAAACTTTAATCACTTTGTGATTTGTGCACTGAATCGGATCCTATGTGTTTAGCTACTTGTCGGACTTGTGTTGAACAGATTGCGGCCAATTTGTGTTTGTTTTGGTTAGCGGGTGAAGACGCAGCAGAATTCAGAGGTGAGTAAATCTCACGATATTCGTTATGAGCATGATTGATATTCATTATGAGCATGATCGATATTAATTATGAGCAAGATTACCATATTGTCTTGGAGTTATTAGGTTAACTATGACTATAGTTGGTATTAGTGGCATTCCTGAGTGAATGACTACGTATATATATATTTATGTGAAATATATATGTATTGGTGCAATTGTTGTGATATGGGCAGCATAGGACGTATTGAGTTCATTATAGTTGGATATAGTGAAATTGTGAGTTGTGATAATAGAATTTCATTTGTTGAGATACCATGGGTCTAGTATGACCATCTTAATTGGTGATTTAAGATATGGTAGCTTGTGTAGGAATATCTGTGTAATGAATTGTTGAAATCAGTGTGATCGATGAATCTTTGTGATGATTGTCATGTAAAGCTTGTGTAGGAATATCTGTGTAATGAATCGTTGAAATCAGTGTGATGAATCTTTGTGATGATTGCCATGTATAGCTTGTGTAGGAATATCTGTGTAATGAATTGTTGAAATCAGTGTGATGAATCTTTGTGATGATTGTTATCTGTGTGATGACCGGCGAAATCTGTGTGATGATCAGCTGGACAATTGCTATCTGTGTGATGACCCGCAGAATCTGTGTGAAGATCAGTAGGATAATGGCTATATGTGTGATGACTGGTGGAATCTGTGTGATGACTGCTTAGTTGCGGAGCTAAATTGTTATTAAGTTAACAACGATCGAGAGGACTGCTGTGATGGTCGGAACTACCTACAGATGACAGAGTGCAGGGTTATGATGATTACTATGACTTGAATTGTTTGTCTTAATGTAACATCCTGAACTAAACTATACACAGGGGTTACTATGAATTGTTTTGCTTGTTTTGAATTGTGATTGCCATGCTTTCTACTTGTTTTTATTAATTGATGGTTTGATTGATCTTAAAGGCCATAGTGGTGAGGATAGGAAGGTGATTCAGTGATTTTCACCTTTGATGTCACGTTGATGACAAAGGCTTCTAGTGGAGAGGGAATGAGTGTGATTTTGGAATTCGCTGTAGTGCGTTAGATGGTATCAAACATTTCTTGAGGAAGTCTTGTTTGAATAAAATTTGTGTAATTGGATGCTAGGTTGAGAATCTGAGCATGAGGTTGTAATCACGTTTTGACTTACGTAAGCATGATATGGAAGGATATGAAATTGATGGTTGTAGGTGTGAGTTATGTGCATATCGTGTTTAGGTTGAGGTGACTTAAGAATGTATTTCTGCTTTGTGGTTTTGAGTTTACTCATACAAGCTTTCATAAGCTTACCGGGTTTGTTGTGTGGCAACCCGGTGCACTATTCAATGGTGTAGGGGTTAATCCTGCAGGTCAGGGTAATCGTGGCTGAAACTGAAGTAGCGTGCTAGCAGCTTTACGGTAGGAAGCCATTTTTGTGACTTTACCGTTATTAAGACTTCTGCTTGTAGTAAGCTTTGAGGAGCATTTACTTATTATTTTGTTGTGGCAATTTAATTTGTAAACTTATGTAATATTTGACTCTGCAGAGCTAGTCTGTTTTGACATAGTGGGTTCAGGACATCAGTATGTACTTGGTTTAATAAAGGAAAAGTTTTCCAGGTATTTTGTATTGATGGCTGAACCATCACGCATGTATAATTATGAGATTATATATTGATTTTTAATTCTGTTTAAAAATTGGGGCGTGACACCCGCGCGCCACCTGCAACTCACCGCAAGTCGATCAACGCCGCTATGACTAAAGGACACCAAGAAGACTCGAGAAGCCACATCGAGAAAAACCCAACCCCAAATCAGATTCGAAGTCCCGGCCAAACTCGACGTCGCCATGACCCCGCTTGGAGAAGATCTGGATTACGATCCAGTCACCCCTACGCCGTCCACTCATGCCTTGAATCGGTGTTCATGGCTGCCCCGCCGTAGAGCAATCTGGGAAAACCACGCCAAACCAAACCTGTCAAATCCACGGGCACAACAATCCAAAGGACCAAGTACTATATTCCGTTCATCACCCGTCCGGCAGCATCACGACATCAGTGAAGTGACGTCGGATCGCCACCGGACGAGAACTAGGTTGCAGAAGTCGGCGGCTTCTTTAGGGTTTTCTCCAGAGAGAGAGAGAGAAAACTCCTATATCTTGGTACCTATTGATTTCTTCCTTCGAGTTTTTGGTCTTTTGAAAGGTCGTCGTTTGCTCTTATTAGGTAATAAAACATTTTTATAAAGTAAGATAAATGTCTCATATTCATGTTCATGTCAAGAAATAATGTAGTGTACCACCTTTTGGTAAATGACATGATAGTTGCAATTAATTGATGTGGTGGCACCGGCAACATCTTGGATGATGTTAATATACCAATTACCAAATAAATTAAACCAATATATGTTGTTACATCCAATATAATATCATGTAGTTTAAAGGTAGAATACCAAAATGTTGTTCTCCAAACATTGTCTAAGGAGATCGATGGTTAATCCAGCTCAAACCGACTCGTTTGTTAATTAAAGGATTAAATACTTGTTACTCCTCAAACTTTTGCCTGAAAAACAGTTTAGTCCCTCGCCTTTCAAATTAAACTGGATAGTCTTTATTCTCTCTAATTTTCACACAACAGGTCCAAAACAGGTCTAATATGACTATTCTACCCCCAAGATCCTTTTTTATTATTTTCTCTCTCTTTTTTTAATTTCTCTCTATTTTTTTATTTATTTTTTTCTGCTTTTCTCTCTCTCCCTCTCCACAGATCGATCTTGTCCTCCTCAGTCCTCACTACTCTCTATAATTTCCCATCTTCATCTTCTTCTTCAACTCTCCAGAACCCACCACTAAATGGGTCTTCGTCTTCCTCTATCAGAATGCAACTCCGGCGCTGGCAGAGTGCTTTACTCGAAGCCCGTCCGCTTCAAGCAACCCTCCACTCCGTTTCCGGCTAGCTTCTCCACATTCTTCACGTTCTCCGTCAGCAATTTGAACCCCTCCTTGATCGGCGGCGGGCTGGCTTTTATCATCTCGCCGGATGATGAGGTTGTCGGAGACACCGGCGGGTTCTTGGGGCTCCAGAGCATGGAGGACCTGGGTTCGGGTTCCGGGTCGAGCTTCGTGGCGGTGGACCTCGTGAATTGCTGAATCGAATTCGGCAGGTCGAGTCGGGTCTTCAGCATATCCTTTTCGTATTCGAATCTCAAACCCAGAGACCCACTCCTCTCCTTCCCTCTCGATCTTGATCAGTACGTCAACGACTTGGTTGTTTCTGGGTGTTTAGGATCTGGGTTGTTTCTAGGTGTTTATAATCTGGGTTGTGTGTTGTTATTGCTCGATCTGATCTGGGTGTTTCTGATCATTCATAATATGTTGGATGATGATAGTGAGGTGGCTTATTGGTGGGAGTGGTGGAGGATGAGGAGGAGGAGAGGTGGCTGAGCTTAGTGGGGACGATGACGGAGGTGGAGATGGAATTGTGGCGGCGGAGCTTCCATGAGGGGTGGAGGGGGTCCACCAAGCGCTGCAGAGTGGTAGTGAGTGCGGTGGATCGAGTGGATAAACTCGAGGTCGGATACGAGTTTGGAGAGAGAGAGAGAGAGAGAGAACCGGCTAGAAAAAAAAAAAAAAAAAAAAAAAAAGAGAAAAGAAAAAGAGAGAAATTAAAAAAAGAGAGAGAAAAAAATATAAAAAAAGGATCTTGGGGGTAGAATAGTTATTTTAGACCTGTTTTGGACCTGTTGTGTGAGAATTAGAGAGAATAAGGACTATCCAGTTTAATTTGAAAGGCGAGGGACTAAACTGTTTTTCAGGCAAAAGTTTGAGGAGTAACAAGTATTTAATCCTTAATTAAATTAGTTACGTGACCCAACACGTATAACTGATTTAGTTTTAAAATCGTGCCGTGATGAAATCCAGTCGATCCACTAGGCCACTAAGGTTATATGAAAACGTATGACTTCACAAGAACACTATAATTTTTTTTTCTTTTTTGTATGACTTATGCTAAAAGTAGAAAATAAACACTTGAAATATCTTGAACGTTTACCCGTTTGATAAAATAGATGTGGATTAAGTGCGTCATTTGTTTGTTGATTGGTTGATGGAAGACCTATCGTTGACACACTAATTATTATTATTCATGCTGTTGTAGAGAAACTGAAATTGAGAGGAATTTGCTGTGTATACTCATTGATAATAGGGGCCTCTTTATATAGAGGATTACAATGCATAGAATCTCAATCATACAAGGAAAGTAATCGTACATTGAATAGGAATCTAGATCCTTCTAATTTAACCCTATTACCACTAGGTCAAGTAACCTAGAGTTTGGGCCAAACACAGAAAAGAGATTTCCTTAAACACTCCCCCTTGTGTTGCCCAAACGCGGTGCTTCTCTCGTTGCCTCGTTAAAAACCTTGCCGAGTAACAAAAACCCAGTGGGACAAAAATAACCTCGCTCGAAGGGGAAAAAGAGCACAACACACCCTTCACGTTTCGAGACCATACATGTAGACATCTCCCCCTGATGTCTGCATCTCCCCCTGATGACTACGGTCATGGGAGTTCGGATAACTTCAGTAAACGATGCTACCAACATGTTTCTCGAAAGTGGATTTTAGGCAATGACTTAGTGAGCAAGTCTGCCACACTGTCCTCAGATCGAACCTAGTTCATTTTGATCTTGAGGAGAGTCTGTTGTTGCTGATTAAGCTTGGTGTTGTCGCTTTGATGTAGCCTTGCTTCATTTGTTCAAAACAAGCTGCATTATCCTAAATGCTCGTAGGCTCATCTATGGTAGACTTCAAACCACAATTATTCGAACATGCGTAATTATGGATCCAATCCATATACATTCACGAATCTCTTCGTGAAGAGCAATAGTCTCTGCATGGTCCGAAGATATAGCGACTAGGGTCTATTCTGTAGACCTCCAAGATATCGCAGTCTTTACCCATGGTGAACACTTAACCAGTTTGGGAATGACCTTTGTGTGGGTCAGAGAGATACCCAACATCAGCAAAACCTTCCAAAACGCTAACTTCGTTTTGGGATGGGGAGAGGGGACGCAGGCCGGTGTTGGCGGCGTTCCTGGTGTGTGATGGGTCCAAATCCATCATCTCTCTGTAGGGATAAAGCATACCCATATCAATCGTACATCTCAAGTCCGAAAGATACCTTTTACACCAATCCAATGACATCGCGTTGGCGCACAGCTATACCTTAGCTAACAAGTTCACAACATATGAGATGTCCGGTCTTGTGCATTGGGATAAGTACAATAATGCGCCAATTGTACTAAGTAAGGCACTTCTGCCTCTAGCACATCTTCGTCATCATCCTTTCGACGAAGAGGATCCTTTTCAGCATCAAGACTATGGACGATCATGGGGGTGCTTGAAGGTTTGACCTTGTCAAAATGCCTAAGCATCTATCAACACGATGCTCAAGTTCCAAACCGAGACATAATCGTGTTCTCCCAAAATCCTTCATCTCAAACTCGGATTTCTAGTGTTTAGCGGTTTCCCTTAACTCTTTAAGGGCTTCTAATGAAGATCATGTCCAACATGAACCGTGATAGAATCCGAAACTTGTTATGGAAACGCGTGGGCATATCCCTTCCCAATCAAGCAGTCATCTTAGTGAGCATTTCAACCTCTTTGTAAAACGCGCTCCGTGGTCTAGAGCCACTTGACTTGGGTAAATGAAGCTCACCATGAACCTTCATGTACATTCCGTATCTAGATCCCCATAGAGATACGTAGTGACCACATTTGTAAGCTGTATGATCAGTTATTTGGAAACTACCAAACTGACAAGGTAGTGGAGTGTAGTGACATCCATTATGAGAGAGTATGTCTCATCGTAGTCGATTCCAGGGCGTTTTGAGAGAAGCCTTGCGCCATAAGGCGAGATTACCATCTCTTTTTCTCATCACGCTTTCCAACGAAGACCCATTAGTCAATAGGTTTTATGTCACGAGGTGTTGGCATTACTGGCTCAGAAAACCTTCCTCTTCGTTAGAGAATCCATCTTAACCTGGATCGCATCTTTCCATTTAGGCCAAATCTCTCTACGTTGGCATTCATTCATCAACGGAGCGTGGTTCGATATCATCTAACTCTGTTAACTCATGCGCAACAAAATGCGCAACTACATCATCAATTATGATGGAGTTTCTATCCCACGTCTCATGTACACTAGTGTAATTTTCATAGAGCTCTATATTCTCAGGAATAGGTTCTGACGTTGAGGCGTCCCCCAACGATAACCATAACCCGGAAGATACTCATGAGACGGATTTTGAGTGTCGATGATCCAAGGATTGGTTTGTGCCAAGGTATCCTTCGAACCCAAGGGCCTCCCATGCATCCTAGCTGGGGCCATGGCCTGTAACGCCAGAGTGACACACTCTTTGGCGTTGGCGCCATGCCTACCTCCGTGTAGGGTGGCGCTACGTCCTCTCGTAGGGACGTACTTCCTTGCATGCATATTTGCAGTAGATGTGTGATCTCGTCACTTTAACAGGGATCAAGATGAGACATAGTGGGGACAGACTACGACAATTCCTGTCGTTCATGTTGAACATTCGTGTTCTTATCTCCCCCTAACGACGGGAAGACTGTCTCATCAAAGTGACATCCGCAAATCTAGCGGTAAGGAGATCGCCTAGCAAGGGCATGAAGTGGCGGACAATTGTTGGAGTCTCAAATCCAACGTAGTTGCCCATTCGTCTGTATGGACCCATCATAGAGCGCTGTGGCGGCGCAATTGGCACATAAATGGCATACTCAAATATGCGTAAGTACGATACTTGTACCCAGTCACTAGCTGTAACGCCGAGGTAGATTGAGTGGCGGTAGGTCGTAGACGAATTAGCATAGCTGCATGCGATATTGCATCACTCCAAGCGGATATAAGGAGATTGGTGCGCATTACCAATGTCTTGACTACCATCGTAGTCGTTTCCGTGAGACCATTTGGGTGTGTACATGGGAATATGATGTCTAACATCAGTCCCATTGCAATAACCATCGAAAGTCTTCGATGTAAACTCGCCAGCATAGTCAAATCCAATTGACTGAATATGATGATGCGGGGAGTGAGCCCGTTGTCATATGATATGTGCTAGGAGTGTAGCATAAGCAGCATTACAAGTGGACAATGGCACAACACGTGACCAGCGTGTTTGCGTGTCAACCAACATCATGAGATATTTAAACGTCCGCAAGTTGGTTGAATCAGTCCACAGAATCCCTATGGATTCTATGTAAGAACATAATGAGTATTTTCATATCCTTTGCATAGGACGGTCTCAGTCCTAATTTCCCTAAGGAACGAGCTTTGTAAAACGAGCGAGAGGCTTTAGAAGCAACCAATGAGAATTTTGGTTGGGCCTGAGCGTCTGAAACGCTATTTTGAAGCAAGTTGGTGATTGCATCATCACCTGGGGCGCCATCACCATGATGGACACCATCCATGGCGTCATGGATAGGGACTACGCCAGCCCTAAGCTGGTGGTGGACGGAGGCAGTGCCCTAGGCAACAGCGTCGGTCACACTTAGTCCAGGAATCAACTTTTGATGCATGCTTCATTTCGCTCGAGAGAAAAGATGTCCATGTGAAGTCTTTCATAGACGGATCATCATATCATGACTAGGATGACCTATCCTGTCGTGACAAAGCCAATATGTATCTAAATCCAAGAGATCTTCTCTCATAGCTTTATTGGATTTAATAGCTCGAATAGTGACATAGAGTCCACTAGAGAGACACATAAACTTCTCTAAGATGCGACTTTGTTCGCAATCGTTAGAGGTATTGCAAAGTAATTCATCTCCATGCGTTTTCGCATGGAATTCGTTGGCTATTCATAGGGTACGATTTGCCCTAAGAGCGTAGAGAGTTTCTGTGACAGTAATCAAGGTGCCATTTGGCAAGTAGAACGTGGGCTATTCCATGTCCTTGAATTAATATTGATGGCCCAGCCATTGTAGTCACAAAGTCATATGCTCAGAATCAAAATGGAGTCATAATGAAAAGAACTCGAAATTTTATTCATAAGCCAACGAAATACATCATTGTCTCTTAACCATTAGGAGAATCTAATCCAAATGTTAGCTAATGCAAAACAAAGGTAGTCGTTTGACTTCTTTCGGTAACTCCAAAATAAATATGACCAGGTGAGTAGAGAGATGTCGGTGGAGCAAAGCTCGCTTAAGTACCACTTATCTCAAAACCTTCCTAGACATCACACTCATTTTGGATGAGCCTATGTGAAGAAAAACTAAACCAATGACATTTACTACATAGTGTGGCAATTGCCTATTACATCTCTTGGAAAATAAAGACTTAAACAGAATTGGCGATCTATTGATCCCAGCCAAATTTGTAGTCTTCAACCCTTTACTCTAGATCATCTTCTTGATCTTCTTGTTCCACATAGTGAGCTTCTCTTGCTTCACAATATGCTTTGTAGGCGGTGACAATTTCTTCACGAGCTCTACAAATGTGTGCGTAATGATCAGACACTCCACATCGAGAACATACATCTCTTTGCTCAAACTCCATTGATTGAGGCGCTTTGAAAGCGTCATTTAGATGGCTCTTAGTGTTGGTGGCGCCACCAACATGGCCAGAGGCGTTGCCTCCCTCTCTCTTTCCACGTTGACCTCTTCGGTTCCGTGTTCGCCTATTTTGGCGATTACCTTCCCAAGTAGAGCGATTATATGGACCAGAACGTCCAGAAGTATCCCTAAGATTAGGGTTTCGCTCTTGGCGCCCTCTTTTCGAGGTGCGACTATAATTGGATTCCGGAATATGCTCTGTTTCCACGGATCTCGAATTATAGTTCTTCACAAGGATGTTGTCATGCTTTTCAGCGACATTCATAGCTCCAATGAGCTCATGAAACCTTGTGATTCGTCTTGCATTAACATCGATTCGATAGTTCTTAGCAACCATCAATGCAGAGACGGGGAAAGTAGAGAGAGTTTTCTCAATCAACATCGCATGTGTGGTCTCTTTACCACAGAATTCCATTAAGGATTTAATGCGAAGTGCTTCCGAGTTGTAGTCAAGAACTGACTTGAAATCACAGAAGTGGAGGCTATGCCATCCCACTTCTAGGTCAGGAAGCAGGGAGTCACGGACGTTGCCAAATCTATCTTCGAGTGAGACCCACAGCCTTTTGGGGTCTTCTTCCTTCATACACTCGTACTTGAGCGAATCATCCATATGACGAGTCATTAGGATGATGCATTTCGCCTTATTTGCCTCTAAGGCTGCTCTATTTGCTTCCAAAGCTTGAGCTTGCTCAACAGTTAGCACGTCCTGGCTAGGCTCGAGAATCGTATCCAAGATTCCATCAGCCTTGAGATGCTGGCGGATATCACGAACTCACTTGTGATATTCAGAGCCAGTTGTTCCCAATGGAGCAAAGTCCAATTTGTTCAGGTTACTCATCCTGAAAGAGAACAAGAAATTAGGGTCAGTTTCGGAGCGAAAAAGGCTACCACGAAAACAAATAAAATTTCTTTTCCGAGCGTAGTCGCTTCCAAGAAATTCGATTCCAAGAGGTATTGGATTAGATCGAAACAATGATGTGTTTGTGGTCGATCATAACTTCTCAACAAACTCTAAGTGTGGAGGACTCTACAAGCTCTAAGCTTGGAGTGAGCACGAACCCCCACAGTTCGGCTTAATTAAGTCTCCCCTATGATGAAGAAAGGGGGGTAGAAGAAGGGAGGTTGCAAGTCCCCGAGAAAAGAATAAAAGAATGAAAACTTCAAAAACGGGAACTTTTAGTAAAGTTTACCTTGAAAAATAGCCGGAAATCTTGACTGGAAAACTTGGCCGGAAACTGCCGGAAAAGTCGTCGGAAAATTGACCGGAAATGGTCAACCGGCGTTGACCAGAGTTGACCGGTGCTGACGTGGCGCTGTCCGCTGCTGACGTGGCTGCTGACGCGGGCGCTTGTGCTGACTGGACGCTGACGCAGGCACTGATGTAGCAGTGCTGATGTGGCGCCTGAGGTGGGATGATGTCAGGGGGGCAGTGGGCTGACGTCAGTGGGCCAGGTGCTGCTCCCCTTCTTTCTGGCACGTGGGATTCTGTTTTCCTCTGGGCTTGTCGTTGACTTGGGCTGACTGGAACAAGGAAAGGGCAGATCGGTGGTGGTTCAAGGATGCAGTGATACTGCTGGCCGGTTCGGAATTTTAATGGCCGGTTCCGGGAAGGATTTTTCCGGTTCCCGGAATGTGGGGTGGTGCTGCAGCTTCTGACGGAGGATGGATGTGAAAAGTGGACGGTAAGGATGTGAACCAGGCAGGGGATCTACGGATCCGACTCTTGGGGCCGGTTCAGTCACTTCCAAAGGCCGGTTCAGGTTGATTCCGGCCGGTTCTGGGGGTGGCGCCGCCGGTTCCGAGTTCCTGGAGTCTGTGGCTTCAAGGTGGGCGGCGGAGGTTTCTGGGATTTGAGGGTTACAAATTTAGGGTTTCAGGGTTAGGGCTTCGTGCTGATAACGTGTTGTAGAGAAACTGAAATTGAGAGGAATTTGCTGTGTATACTCATTGATAATAGGGGCCTCTTTATATAGAGGATTACAATGCATAGAATCTCAATCATACAAGGAAAGTAATCGTACATTGAATAGAAATCTAGATCCTTCTAATTTAACCCTATTACCACTAGGTCAAGTAACCTAGAGTTTGGGCCAAACACAGAAAAGAGATTTCCTTAAACACATGCAGGTTTTTTTAGCCAATTATTCATGCATGTTTAACCCATAGTTTTGAGTTATGTAAAATTGATAGCTCTAAATGAAATGTATGTATGATGTACTTGTGTTAACTGTCTTTAGGATCAAAGAGTGGAGAACAATGAGACGGTTACAATGAGTTTATTTTTCTCATTATTCTCTTCCATTAATGATTATATTTAGAAGTTTATCTTCTTTTTTTTCTTTAATCGAGATCACATGGTTCCTTAAAAATTTCCTAGGCACAGATACTAATCAGTGTCGGGGGATTTTGTCATAACGTTTCCTCTCCCCTGGCCACTAAAAATAAATTGAGATTTAACTCGACCACTTGTCGTGGTTGATTATATTTAGAAGTTAGAACCAAAGATAATTGAGCCTGTTTCAAAAAAAAAAACATGTCGGGCACCAGTAGCTAAGGTATCAATTGACTACTCATCCCAGCTTGTTGAAGACTCGCACTACTAGCTATTTGGCCTATGACATTTTCTCATCTTTCTACGTTTTTGTTGTATTAGTTTAGTATATTGAATGAAACTAAAAACTGATTAGATTCATTTATATATCGTCTTCATGTAGAACTTTAGCCAGTATCTTGCAACTAATTGCTGCTAGTGGCCTCTCAGTGATAAGAAAATTAATAAACAGCAATATATTCATATAACTCCTCAACAAATCCATGCTCCACAAAAGAATAAAGAATGTACAATAACAAATCAAGAACTAGTCTTTTGTCATCCCCCAATCCAAATGCTAGTTGTAGATGCAGCCTAGCTCCACCTTCCTGCACTCACTTGGATTATATGATCACTTGCATTGTAAAGTTTTGACAGTCTTTGAGGACAAATCAAATGCTATGGTGCAGTCCATTACAGCATTCTTGTTCTTCTTCATTATGAGCATCAATTCGACTTTTCCTTTCAACTGAACCTGGCTGGTCAGTGTCAGCACCCCACTGTTCAATTCACTTCCAAGTGTAGAACTGCTTGGCAAAGCATTAGTATCCACACTGACTTCGACATTGATCTTCTTGGTGGAACGCATTCCAGCCTTGCTCTTAGGAATAGCAACCTGCCCAATAGTCACACCTTGGTACAGGAATGTCGCATTACCTGCATCAAACTTGTATGGACCCCAATTTGTGTTCTTGATCCTAATCTGGGTTGTGAACTTTGCATCAAATGAAGGTGTTGCAGGGACAGAGTTGAGAGTTTGGACACTGATTTCGCCCAATCTAGCCTTGGGGGTCTTGACTTTCATCACGGTAAGACCAAATACAGTCATCACTATGATCTGAAACACAATGAAAATACCAATGTAGGTAAACAACTTGATTCTCTTCTTGCGTTTCAGCTCATCTTCGGAGACCAAAGATTCTCCATCACTTCTTGTGTATCCATTTGCTGGGCTGCAGGATAAGTCTGTTGGGTCTTCTCTGCCATCTCTCAATAAAACTGAAAACAAAATCTCTGTGCTGTTGTGGGTTAGTTTGCTATGTATGATTTATCAAACTGTGAAGTGAAGGGAGTTTGTTTGTTTGTTTATGGTGTTGATGAAATGGAAGAGAAGGAATGTTTGTATATATAGTGTTTGGAGTTTGGACAATTTCGATATGTTACCGAGTAGAATAAGATTCCTGGAACATGTAAGTTGAACTTGGAGGAAAGAATTGTATTCCACCAGCATACGCGTCCAAAGCCAAAGGTGGGAATTGAATAGCCTTCTAGATGGCCTACGACTTTTGTGACTGGGTGAGGTTCTTTTGTCTTCCTTCAATCAGTCTGAAAAGTACAAGAAGTAGAGAATAAACAAGGATCTCGATCTCTAACAAAGACTTTAGGACACCGCAAAGCTTCTCATCATCCATAAAACTTTGACTATATTTCTACATTTCCTGGAAGGCAGGATGGTTTCAACCCAAGGTTCATCTATCTCCTGTGAACTCATTAATCATTCATGGGATGATGATGATTTTTTTCGATGAAGTTCTTGGGATAATGATTTATTGGTAATCGATACCAATATTTGGACGTCTTTAAGTGATTTCTTAGGTCATGTCAAAAAAAAAAAAAAAAAAAAAAAAAAAAAGGTGAATTCTTAGGTGATCATTGAGAATTCCTGCTAGCAATGAAAATACTAATGCAAAATTACGGCTCTATTGTGTAAATAATCGTTAAATGAAGGCACTCCGAAGATATACAGTACACTCTAAAGAAAAGAAGTGAGGATGAAAATTCATGTGGTGTTTGTGTTCTTTAATGTGACTTGTATAATTAATTTATAATTGTTTTGTATTTGTTAACCTGTTAATCTATTTATACTCTAAACTAAAAGCTTTAGAACTAAAGTTTTCTCAGATTTACATATAGAGATAGGCTTTGGATATTTTTTTATTTTGTTATTTTCTGATTAGACTAATGAGGATCAAACTTAATTGTAACATTTACCGATATATTTTGTTAGACATAAATAAATGCACTACCACAAGACTAAGTCAACAGCTAAATATAGAGTGATATGCTGCCGCATGAGATCATAGACTCCAAGTAGTAGCTATGGAGATCGACATCAAGTTGGTCCAATGCTAGTTCTATATATGTACAATTGTTGATGAGGTTGCAGTTGAGACCCTATTTGCCCAATTTATTTTTTTAAATAATAATTGCCATGCAGCAGCTATTTGCTGTTGTTGCATCCTACAAGTACAAATTCAGCAGATGCCCCTTGGCCCTTGGCCCCTTGCACTTAACCTTCGCTACAAAAATGAGAAGGTTATTATTCAAAATTCTAAGCCCGCCAAAAATTGAACTATTCCAATGTGAAGTGCTAATATATTGGGGAGTGAACATGAACACGTGAGCAGAGAGAACGAAAGGGATTCCATTTTCCAATCATATAGTTTCCATAGCTCTTATTCTTCTTCTTCTTCAAAGTAGTCTCCATAATATTCATTATCATCTTTTTTTTTAAATAAATAAATAATAAAAGATTATGCGATATTAGCTCCAATATAATAGTTGATTTGGAGCAGTAAATGCTCACCCGAAGAAAAGAAGGCCCTCCCATCACATTCCAAAATCATTTTTCCTCTCTTTTTTCTTAGGGTTCGGTTATTGTCACCCTACCATTTTCTTTGTTCACCCTACTTGCTCATTACACCCTACATTTCAATTTCAGTTATTATATTTACTTATCTAACCCATTTCTCTTTCCAGAAATATCATTATATGACATATCCAATTAAAGAAGATTTTTTTTTTAACGAAAAACTCTCATTTAATTTATACCAATAAAAAAACTAAAATATATTAAAGTTTCCTGATAAAATCAAAATCTGACTTACTTCCATTTTTTAAATTTCTTTCTTTAAGTTTTAGTGTTCATCTATTTTAATCCATGTTAAAAGATTAGTAAGTTAACAACTATGAGCAATGAAAAAGATATTGGTTTTTTTGTTTTTGTTTAACAAACGGTATTGTAAAGATGATGAAGTTAATGCTAATAGTTTTGTGAATTGAATCACGAACGATGAGGAGGCAACAAAAATATTTTTTAAAAAATTAATAAATTCAAATTTGGGTGGAGAAGATGAAGATTAATGTTATCCATGCAATGAAAAATTAAGTAGTCTTTGTATTTAATTAGTTGGTTATGTATTTAATTTTTTTTTTTTTTGAAACAGGGCTGGTGCAGCAGCCCTCAATCCTTCATTAATGAAACTGTTGAATACAATGGGGGGGGGGACGTAAAACCTGAACCCCAAATTACAATAAGTACGGAGAGAGCATCCTGGATAATAACAGGAATCTCCACTAATCTTATGTACTCAAACATGCACCGAGTAGCAATGGTTGACAAACTAGATATCTGGGCAACACCATTTGCTTCACAAGAGTGACATACCGGAAAGATAAAGCTCATACAAAGCCATAGAGCAATTAAACATGCTTTCCCACTATGCTGCCGACCAGAACTATAACTAGCGGCACTAGGTTTCATCTTGCCACTAGGAGGGTTCGTCCATTTGATAACGACTCGACTCCTCTCTAGGACAAACAAAGCACATTGAGTGCAGACATGGACATTCAGCCCGACTCTCCCTACAATAACTATATAGGGATTTATTGAAAAGAAAATAGACATAAGCAATAAACAAACTATTGAAAAAACATACATACTATAAGCCCACCAGAAAAGGCCCAAGAACAGATAACAGGCCCATGACCCAGATTGCACAACAGCCTGCACCTCCTGCTTTCTCATCGACCACGCACGCTTCTATTGAAACGTGACCGGCATCAATGGCCGAACAAGGCCACCGTCGAAACCTCCCGTCGGTGAACGGCGAGGTAGAACTGTGAAGATGAAACACGCACAAGCAGATCTCCCCCTGCCAGTCGAAGCATGCCGGACCGCAGCATTGTCGATCTTCGCCGCTGCCGAATCACACAAACGGCCAAGCATGGTCGTCAAAACACTCCAAGAATGAAGTATGCCCAACGACTGTAGCCTGAGCGCCATCGCGTTCAGATAGCAGCCGGATCTGGAGGGCCTCACCGACTGAGCATCTCGCCCTTCCCCAGACTTGCACGTCCCCGCCCAACGACGACTGTGAAAAGCCTTTCTGGTTTTGGTCCCAAGCGGCGGTTGCAGGCCTTTGCTTGATCCCTGCAGTTGCAGGAACACAGTGCTCCACCATCGCTCCTCCCGGTCCCTGCCGCGATTCTGACTCTGACCTTTATTGATGGACTAACTAACAGATCCTACCCCTCCTACGACGACATCCAAAGGATGTGCCGCCGGAAGGAAGGAGGAAGAGTGAAGCACGAATCGCTCGTAAACTGTTTTCGTCTCTCCGGAAAATTCAGAGTAAAAGAAGTGGTTATGTATTTAGTTTTCTTTACAGATTTGGATTTTAGAAAATTAGTGTATTTATCAGTCATATTGCACTTTGGTAATATAGTCTTTTAATAATTCAAATTCTTGTAGGGTGACCTAAGAAAATGATAGGGTGGCAATAGCCGCACCATTTTTCTTATTTTTTATTTTATTTTATCTTTTAATGAAAAGAATGATAGGGTCACAATTCACATATGAATTAGACTGAGATAAAAACCCTAAGCGTTGCAGTTGCCACATCTAAACCCTAGAACCTCATTGCGGCCGTCTTGTGTCATTGGTGCCTTATCTCAGCTTTCTTTTTGTTGCTAGCTACTTTGATCTCCTTTTTCACCTCACCATCATCATGTCCACCATTGAATTAGTCACTGAAAGCTTTGCAACCTCGCTTGCCATTGAAAGCAATGAAGTTGTTAACATCTCCAGGATGAGCGGAGGATGAGCGCAAAGAAATGCGCAATCCTTCCTCCTTGCGCGGCCCTTGACAACCCAGAGAGTGGAGACCTCTGACCTACGACTCCATTTTTGAAGGGTTTAGGTCTTGGATCTAGGTTTTTAGGTGCAGGAACGAGCCCCGGATAGGTTCTTGTTTTCTTTTGACCTTAGAAAGGACTGCAATAAGGTTCTCATGGGTGGTCCATGGAGTTTCAATCGATCTCTTGTGAAACTGCATAAGTATAATGGTGTTACACCGATCATGGATGTGACCATGACTGTTTTGTTCTTTGGGGTTTGTATCTCCAATATGCCATAGCCTTCGAGCAGAGAAAGACTATAGCCAATACCGCATCTGTCGCAAGCAAGTATCTTGATCTAGATCACAAACTGTTTGATTCAACTGGCAGAATTAGGGTTAGGGTTTTGCATGATATTTCAAAACCCTTTATTTTGAAGAAAAACATCAAGTTTGCTCAAGGTGTTGAACAAGAAATTCACTTTTTTTTTTTTTAATTTGGTGTGGAAATGCAAATATTGCAACCTGGTGTATCATGAAAACAAGATCTGTCTTGTATCCCCTAAGCAATCAGATCTCCACGAGGCTGCACAGCCAGCAACAAGAAAAATGGAACTTACTAGTCCTTTTCAAGACGCTAGATATTGAAAGTAGCGGCCATGAATCGATCTAGATTGTTAACAACTAGGTTTGAAGATGCCAACTAGGCCACTAAGAAGGGATCCATCACATCTGCACCTTTGTCAGCTACCTTGACAGAGCCTACTGGCCTTGAATGGCCAACGTCACCACCATCCTCGCCGCGATATTGTTGATTGCCACCATAGACTTTGGATTGAAGGGAGAGGGAAACAAGATCCGATCGATGTTGGAAAATGGAGTCCAAGTGTGAACCCAAAGCCAACAAAAAAAGGTAGAGCGGAGGGGATTGAGGAGGGTGGTGGGAGGATCGAGAAGAACGATCAGAGAATGAGAGGGGTATGGAAGGAGATAGGTTGAAGAGAAAGTTGGGAAATGGGTACTAGGTCTTGCGGCTAAGGTTTAGTTGAGAGAAAGACTCTCATTGGAACATATCTTAAAGTTTCACAAGTGCAATGTTGTAGTAATTATGAATGGAATGAAGTATTTTACAAAGAACTTGTTTTAGATTGTATTTGTGAAGGCCAAAAGCGCTTTTAAATTAATAAAGAAAATAGCAAAAAAAATAAAATACATATAACGTATCTTGATTGAGTTTCCGGATAAAAACAATCTCCAGATTTATTTTCCGGTGCAACATAGTGGGAAAGTTGTGTTATTGGTACTGATGCTTCTTCGTAATAGAGTTATATTTCCGGTATGTCACCACAATTGTAAAACGAATAGAGTAGCCAGTAGAGCACTCTTCGCTAGTTGGTGCTTGGTAGAATACATTATTTTAGTTGAGACTCTTGTTATTATTTCAGGAAGTAAGATTGTAATCTAGGGTTTAGGCACCATGTCCCCCTTATGTATTCTACAGTTTCATTAATTAAGGCTTGAGGGCAGCCGCATCGGCCCTTCTTCAAAAAAAAAAAAAAAAAATCTCAAATAAGTCCAAAACTTTACCCTAATGAGTTGAGCCATTGAAGATAGCCGAGAGAATAAAACAATCCAAACTCAATAATATTTCGATTTTAGGTAACAAGGATCTTTACCATTCGATCTCGTATTCTTTCAAAACTTCAAAAAAAACGAAAGGGTGTTCTTTTAGGAATTAGAATTATTATCCAATTTCAACAACACCAATCAAATCCAATAGGTATCGATACCCCAAATTCTAAAAGCCAACCCATCAGTTTGGGCTTCGAAAAACACCACCAAGGCAGCCCTAAAGACTCGGGTGGAGGCGAAAATTACATGTTTAATAATAAAACTAAAACCAAAACTAAAACCCTAGAAAATCTAAACCCTAAACTACTTTATATATATATATAACACGAAACGCTTTTTCCTTTAGCAAAACACTTTTTAATTCCACCACCTCTCTCTCTCTCTCTCTCTCTGTCTCATTAAACAAAGTAGGTCTCTCTCTCTCTCTCAGTCTCTCTCAGCTTCCCCCCCCCCCCCCCCCATTACACACTCCTTGATCTTCCCCTTAATGGATTCCCGGGACGCCCCGCCGCAGCAGCAGCCTCCGCCTCAGCAACCCAACATGATGGTGGGCCCCAATTCCTACCCTTCCCCCATGGCCAACCCCAACAACAACAACAACGCCACCGCCACCGCCAACAGCAACAACAACTCCTCGGCCGCGATGTTGGGCGGCGGCGGGCCGAATTCGGGTCGGTTCCAGTTCAACACGGTGGCCCAGCAGCCCGCATCGAAGCCGCAGCCGCTCGATTCCATGAGCCCGAGCCCGTTCGACGGATCGTTGAGGCCGTGCGGCGGCGGGTTTAGCATCGACTCTTCTACGGCCTCGGCGGGGAAGAAGAAGCGGGGCAGGCCCAGAAAGTACTCCCCTGATGGCAACATTGCATTGGGATTGGCGCCAACTCAGATTCCTGCCTCGGCTCCCGTTGCGGCCGCCGCCGGCCCCCACGGAGAATCGAGCGGCACCATGTCGTCGGATCCCCCTGCCAAGAAGAACAGGGGGCGCCCGCCGGGCTCCGGAAAGAAGCAGCTCGACGCTTTGGGTAATTCGCATTGTGATGAAATTGAAATTGAAATTGAATTTGAATTTGAATTTGTAGGTCATAATGTGCTTATTTTGTGTGTGTTTGTTTTGGGGTGTGCAGGAGCTGGTGGAGTTGGGTTCACGCCTCATGTCATTATGGTGCAAGCCGGCGAGGTATGTAACTTTATTGATGTTTTGAGTGATTGTGGTACATGTTAAGAGTTCAACAGTAAATTGCTTGATTCCTAGGCTTGTTATGGAGTGCATTGTAGTTGACCAAGTGCGAGTTATTGTAGTTCTTGCAGGGAAATTATGGTTTGGGGGTTTTCTGTGTATGTATTTATATTGTTAGGACGTGGAATGGGGTGATGTGTGATTGCCGTTTTATTGGTTGAACCGTTGAAGTTGGTATTGATCTGCCTTGCAAGGGGATCACTTTTAGTGTAGTCCCTCTATGGTATTTGATGTGCCAAATGTCAATGCGTTAACATGAAAATAAAAGGAATTAAGGTTATGAAAGTGTGAAAATCATTTGACTTTTTGTTTGATCCACCAAATAATCATTTTGATATGTCTTTATGGTAATAAATGTGTATTTCATTTATCCCATTTGTTGGTTACCCATGAAGATTTCACTTACACAGTAGCTTTTCAATGTGTTGGTTTGTAAGAAAGGTTTAGTTTCTTTATATTTTACTTTGATTTTTAGCAGTGTCTTAAAAGTTGAAAAATTTGGGATGTTTTCCTGGAAATTTGCTATTCTTTTATTTTATTTTATTTAAATTCTAGGCACTGTATCTTGGCATGAAACTTTCTTTAGCTAAATTTTTTGTCTTTTTCCCCAAGTTGTAATTTTTTCTGCATGCACATTGTGTACAAAAAGACTATTGTTAGGGAATCAGGGTTGGGGTAGTCAAAAGCTCAACCTTTATTGTTACAGGAAGATTCCCTTTACTTATAGTAATTGTGTTGATATAACTAAATAAACAGTACAACAGTAAAGTTATATGTTTTATCATATTTTCATCATTCCCCTCAACTCGGTTACCCTATAATTTGTTTTAAACCCAAACGAAGCCACTTCAACTGGGTTGGTTTGTGATGTGCAACATAGATCTTGGCTCAAGCTGGAGTTCAATTGAATTAGTGATATAGAATATGAGCATAAGGCATTCCCCCATTTGGTATACAAATTTTGTCTTTACCCCTTGCGTGGGAGTAATAAATATCTCCTGCTTCTTGTTTCGTCTCCAATGAACTTTATCTATCATAGGACTAGCTGAACTTAACTAATAGGATCTGCATGCATGATGTAAGTTTAAGTGCCCCAAGAGGTAAGACATTGCAATGTCTGCCTCCAGACAGAATCATTATATTCCACATGTGCTCATATCGTTTATGTGAAGTGTAAACATTATTGTTTGGTTTTATTTTATTTTGTTTATGTAGTAGTCATTTCATAATTAATTGATTCTTGGGCTGGAGAATCTGAGCACAAGTATTTGACTATTTGTGTTTTCTCAGTGGATCATTTTCATTGGACTAAGAAGATGACTCTTACAAGTTATAGATGTAGTTGATTGTGTATATATATGTTCTCATTTGGATGTATATGTATATTATCGTAGGGATGGTGAGGGTTGTATGTATGTGTGTGTGTGTGTGTATATATATATATATATATATATATAATAAAGTGTTATACATTACAGATAACTGTTTGAGAAACCCTGTAATGTAATCTGAGGATATCCAGAAGGATGATAATAAAAAGTGTTATATATATATATTATCTGTAATAAAAAGGATGATATATATATATATATATATATATATATATATATATATATATATATATACATTACAGATAACTGTTTGAGAAACCCTGTAATGTAATCTGAGGATATCCAGAAGGATGATAATAAAACAAGAAAATATTTGCATCCTTTTGTTGCAATTGAGGCTTAAAGCACCAGAATTGTGACAAATTTAACTAACTTATGGTAGATAGTTATCTCGTCAGGAATCTGTTCTTATTTTCAATTTTCATTTGTGATATGATTTTGCTGCCTGCGTTTTCAAGATATTTGATATATGGGTTCAATGATGGTAGCCTTCTATTCTAATTTGTATGTCCTTATGGTTTGCAGGATATAGCATCAAAGGTTATGTCCTTTTCACAGCAAGGACCACGCACAGTTTGTATCCTTTCTGCAAATGGTCCAATTGGCAATGTTACCCTTCGCCAGCCATCAATGTCTGGTGGTACAGTCACATATGAGGTAGCTGTAATATAGTTAACTAGATTCAAATTCTTTTGGGCATTTCAACATGGATTTGGCCTATATGTACATACTGGTATTGCAGTACATACATAACAGGAAATGAGTTCGATAAGGCTCTCAGAGATATGCAAAGACAAACTTGTGCATCATTATGTCCTTATCTCCTCGTTCCTGTTTTACATATAGAAATATTTGTATGTTATAGCAATACATCATCCAATAATTTAGCAAAGAAAATACAAATGAATGCAATGTTGTGCTGACCATTCAATTGGAAAGAAATCTCTTGAAGCTTAAGTATGTTGTTGAAACCCAGCCCCTCCAAACTTTTTTGTTTATTCTTTGTAGTCAGTATGAGCACTTCTATTTTGTAGGATGGGGACCAATTTCTTCTATATGTATGACTCCAATGCATGAATAACATGCTACTCTGAAATAGAGTGTGAAGTAATAATTATAGGCTTTTACATATTATAACGTAAAAACATTGAATTGAGCCTATGAATAGGCATTGATGCTTAAAAGTTATAGGGTTTTTGTTTCATTTTCTAATTTGAAATCCTTGACCATACTAAGTAATCTGCCTTGTTTATTCTTCTTTTTTGCAGGGTCGATTTGAGATTATTTCTCTGTCAGGCTCCTACTTGTTCTCTGAAAATAATGGTAACCGCAGCAGAACTGGTGGTTTGAGTGTGTCCCTGGCAGGGTCTGATGGTTCAGTGCTGGGCGGTGGAGTTGCGGGCATGCTATTGGCAGCAGGCCCCGTACAGGTACCACTGCTCCTAATTTCCTCGTTTGTCAGTTATGAATTTATGATGATATGTTCAACTTCTTTTCTGTGAAAAAGAATTGAGGGCATAATATACTTTTTCATTGAGCTCTATTAAGAAGTTTCAACCTAAGCAAATCCAATAAATGCATACCAGATTTTAATCTAACTTGGTTTTAATGGAATTCCAGGTGATTGTGGGTAGTTTTATTGCGGAAGGGAAAAAATCTAGCTCCAATTTGCTAAAATCTGGGCCTTCTTCTCCACCACCATCTCAAATGTTGAACTTTGGTGCACCTATGACAGCAGCTAGCCCTTCCTCTCAAGGAGGAGGCTCAACTGAGTCGTCTGATGAGAATGGTAGTAGCCCTCTTAACAAGGCGCCACCTGTGCTTTACAGTAACCCTAGTCAACCCATGCATAATATCACGATGTACCAACAATTATGGGCCGGGCAAACTCAACAGTGAAGATCATGCTTCTCAGTTACATTAGTACAGCGCATTGGAGTATTTGACTTCATTATTCTTCTTAGTGGATATAGGGGTCAGAATCCAAATGCTAACATGCATTGCCCAAAATAACTCAGAGGGGCGTTTATGCTAGTTCTAGATTGGTTTTTTCTTTATTTCGTTTAAGGTAGTTAACATTTTTTCTTCCCTCCATATGATGATTAAAACATGGCTATGTTGATAGCTGATAATATGCCACCTGTTAGGTTCTCATGAGTTAAAATTGCTTCTTTGTTATTTTCCGAATTTTTGTTTTCAATTTCTTTGGTTTTACGAGTATCTGGACTTGATGTGTGAGGTTTTCAGAAATATGAAATTTCGGAGAAATCTTCAACAGATGTAAATTGCTGCAGAAATGGTTTTGGATAGCAAAAATAGGATTGCCAATCTTCTCCCCGACTCTAGTTTTCTAAATTGAACTTGCTTGCCTCCATTTTTTTTAATGATTTCTTCCATCAATCCGTTGAAAATTTGCATCGTAAGTTCCACTTCTTTAAATAACATTGGGAATGACCTAAGAACACAGAACATTTTTGTATCAATGAAAGGACAATAGCTGAATTTCTCTTGGTCAACTAAGTTGAACTAGTTTTCCAAGAATCACACACACTGATCCCCATCTGGAAGGCCTTGTTGCTGATATTTGTAGTAAAAAAGATGCTCAGTGAACGGAGAATCATCTGAAGAGTTGATGTCCTCTTCAAGATAAGTTAGCTCGGTAGACCAATACAATTTCTATTGCTAAACAGGGGATGAGGAGCACCATAGGCAATTCTTTTGAATCAGTAACATGAGTCGCATGTGAGAATTTGCTGATTTAATTGGAAGCAAATTTATACTCTACTCGTCTGTGTACGTGTTTCTTGTTGATTTGTTATAAGCAGCGAATGTAGCAAATCTGTTCTAGATTACAGCTTGATCTATGGATGATTTAGTCATTGGCATAATCCAGATTATGCTTTAACTATTGCACTTACTAAATAGTATAGAAATGTATTCCACAAGGTGTTCTGAAACAAAAGTAGTGGTGCTAGACATCCAAAACCAACCACGTGTGGGGACATGGGAGCCTAAAAAAGGAAGAGAAAGTGCCGGAAAATGGCGTTACACCATTCGGCTACTTCGAATAAACGAGAGTAGTAGTCGTTTTAGATACTGTAGCCGAGTGGATCATTGGTCTACGAACGTGATTTCACAACTTGACATATAAGGTGCTTAATGGAAACAAGTTTCACACAATGATATGATTTGATGATGATGATCACGAGAGAAGCAGAGTGGATTAAACTGGATTTGCGATGACCCTACAGCACGAAAACACTAGAACTCTAGGAAGTCAAATGATCGAGCGCAATAGTTCAAAGCTTCATTTAGAGTATCAGTATATAGTTGTATAATGGTTGATATTGACATCAATGTGAATAATGGCTGTTGGGACATGGTTAGTATGCTTAGATCGAACACTTGGATAAGGGACTTAGTGAAGTGAATAAAGTTTGTGTTGAATGGCTTGAGAAGTCAAGCTCAGTATGATTGTATTTATAGTTGTTTACAAAGTCCTAAATGGTTACAATATCAAAACTGAAATCAACTCTATCATAACAAATAATATTCTAGAATTCAAAAATACAAGATAAGAAGGATGAGATAAGGAACAGCTTCAATTTGAATTTGAGTCATTTGAATGATATGGTTTATCACTTAGAAGGTCGCAGGGAAATTAAGCCTTACTTTTCCTATGAAGGAAAAATCTCGGGGTAGAAGAAATCATCTACATCAACCTTGATGTTCCTTATAACAAGACTTGCTTGCCTCGAGTGAGAAAGTGAGATTCTACATTTACCTCTACATGATCTGTTAGAAATCTTAAAGTTCATAAACATTCTAAACTCTACATTTACCTCTGTATGCTTGGTTACCTAAATTCTAAGTTTTATGCATTTAGAGACAAATGATTGAGACCTATCCGGTAATTGAATTTGTCTCTAGATAGTTAACTCTAGACTTATCCAGTTAGAGATAATAAAATCAAACGAGTTTGAGCTTTAGTAGTCTTATCTGGATGCTAAGAGGGTAGTTGGACAATTAGTTTTGCAACATTCATATTCAATCGTTCTAATGCTTGCAAGGGAGGCAATGTGGGTGAATTCCGATGCCCTAACTCCCATCCATTTGATAACAACTTGTTTAGTCTAGCTTAGTTTACATTACTTTGGTTTAGTTTCTATTTGAATCGAAACCATTCTCAACATCAAAATCAAATCTCTACACACCATCTTGCACATACTCACCATGAACTTTGGTTCACTTGTGAACCTTTGTTTAATTGTGATTGTACATTTGCATATTATCCGTAGTTTACCTTAGGACTTTCCTAGCTAGAGAGAGATTTACCAATTCCTTGGGTACGATATCTTTTACTCTAAAACCCCACTACACTATAACTTGGCCCTTATACTTGATGGTGGCTTCAATGCTAACAGTAGGATGCATCAGTATAAGCTTGAACTTTCAATTCTTGATCCTTTAATCTCCTGTACACAAGCATATGATCTTTTGTGTTTTTCAAATACCTCAAAACTTTCTTTCCAACCACCCAATGCTCATGTCCTGCATTGGATTGATACCTTGATAACATGTTCACAGCAAAAGCTATGTCAGGCCTAGTGCAGACTTGAGCATACATTAAACTCCTAACTAGACTAGCATAGGGTATCTTCTCCATCACTTTTCTTTGTATTGCATTTGAGGACACTGTCGTTTATGAAATTCATCACCTTTTGACATAGGTGATTCACCAGACTTGCACTTTTCTAAACCAAACCTCTTCAACACCTTATTAATGTAATTTTTCTGTGATAAGCCAAGTGTCCACAACTTTCTATTCCTGGTAGTTTCAATCCCAAGAAAATGGTATGTTTCTCTCATATCCTTCATGTCAAAGTTTTGCAACAAGAATTCTTTGGTTGATTTCAGTAGGTTAAATTGTTATTGGCTAGCAAAATGTCATCAACATAGAGGATTAAAAATACTACTTCACTGCCAATGAGAGTTGGTTCAGTTGGCAAGGGCGGACTTGAGGTGTAAACCCACACAAGTTCGATCCCCGCTACCAACAATCTCTCATTTGGTGGGCAATCTTGAAAATGTCCTGCATAATTCCATACCAATGGGCTGGGCTGGGACACTGGCCAGTTTCGTAAGTCCTGTTGAGTTGAGGTCGTAGGTTTGCCCTGGCCCTGTTAGTGTAGGGAAGCCTCCCTCTTACCTAAACTTTTTTTCACCAAAAAAAAAAAAGTACTACTTCACTCCCACTAGTCTTGCACTTTATATACATTCATCTAACTTGTTCTCTTCAAATCCATACTTGGTTATAACTAAATCAAATTTCAGGTACCATTGTCTGCAAGCTTGTCTAAGTCCATAAAGTAGACTTTTGTAGGTTACAGACCTTCTTTTTATCATTTACAAACCCTTCTGGTTGTAGCATACATATCTCTTCAAATAAATCTCTATTCAAAAATGTTGTTTTGACATGTGAAGTTACTCAGGTGATGTCTTTTTCCGTCGTGGCCTAAAATGGTCAAATCTCGTGTGATATTTGCTCTTATTGTCGTCTTTTGATTAAAACAATTTTTTTTTCATTTAAATTCAATAGTGAATGTTAAAAAAATTTCTTCGTCACGACAATTTTACTATAAAACACTATTCAATAATGCTATAATAGTTTTTCACGGGATTTAAGATACAAATCGATAATCACAAAAATATGGTGATATTTCATAATTGAACCATCATATATTCATAGCTCCATAATTTGTAAGCTTGTCTGTCAGTGTATTTTCTTCCTGAAGGATGTGAGAGACTCAAAAATTAATTTGTTCCGCCAGTGCATACACTTTGAACTTGTCATTCAAAAGAAATCAGATGGCCTTGACTGGGGTAAAAATTACTCTATAAGATGAGTTACTGAGGTAAAAGATAAACTCCAATTTAACCAACCAATTAGCCTATGGACCCAAAAAGATAACATTCATATCGTCAGTTTTACCTAGACAATGATGAAAATATTATAAGGCATATACTTGAATAGAACTGTTATTTCTAGGAATTTGCCAAAATAGCATTCTAGAATATTTCTTAATGGTTTCGTAAAATTTCTCAATCTTTTGTTGACTTACGAAAATGAAGGATATTGTGGGGAATTCACGTGACAACAAAGCTATTTTTGTAAAGTTATCCAAACATGAGTTTTTGAAACCAACTAGGGCTAGGTTTGATCTAGTTTGTATCAGTTTTAGGGCCAAACCGAGAATGAAATATTTAACCTTGCGCGCTTTAGTTACGGTCAAAAAGAAGGAACTAAACCAACCCAAACCAATTGCAATTGGTTTGATATGGTTGTCTAGCAATTTTCTTTTTTTAAAACTAATAATGAAACATCTTAAACGTTGTTTAAGCGTGATCCGACCATGATTTAATTCTAATTAGCAGAATGCCTATATTATCTCAACATAATCACTTATTAGGTATTGAATTTTTATCCATGCACTTAAAAGAAAACTCAAAAAGTCGACTTTCTCTCCGCTAGGGTTTTTCTCTAGCAGGGGAACTGATCGAGCATGGCAGCGGGGGAGGCTATCGTGCATTTGGTTGGGGGCAAGGAAGCAATCCAAGATCCTTTTTTCTATGTTTGTGGCTGATTGCTCTCCCAGAAACAGGTCTTCCTACCGTCGTTTTCGGTGGCGATTTCCGGCATTTGGGGGTTGAAAGAACGCGTGTTGATCCGTGAGGAGGGAGAAGGGATCTATGTCTTCCAGTTCAAGGAACAAGAGACGAAGGATCATGTCCTCAATGGTGGACCATGGTTCTTCAACAATTCGATGCTTCTCTTGGCGGATTATGATGGTATCCGGGATCTGGTAGAGGTTCCGTTGAATTCTATGGCGGTTTGGGTGGCAGTGAGAGGGCTGCGCATGGCTATGCGCAATGATCGTGCCCTAACCCTGATTGGGAAAGCATTGGGGGTATTTGTGCGGTCTGATCAAGGGGCGTTGCAGAGAAAAGATCCCGTACAACGAGTCCGGATTGTGCACGACGTTCGCCGGCGCATATGGGCTAGACGTATGTACTCCTTCTCGGCGGCGGTGGAGGTCGAACTAGAACTGAGGTATGAGAAATGCCATGGTATATGCAGGGGTTGTGGTTTTTTCGACCATGGAATGGGTGGCAGCTATGGTATGCTGACAGCGATAATGGCTTCGGGGAACATTGCTCCACCGGTGGAGGCACAGATGGTGGTGGTCGAAGGGCTCAGAGATGGGGTGTCCAGCCGGTCTGAGGAGGTGCCGGCGCTCGGAATGGCTCAGATCTGGACGGAAGGTGGGGAGGCTGAGGGCTCAGCGGCGGAACTCGGGTCGGGGTCTGCTGCTGCTCAGGGTTTCTCGGCGGGAAACCCTAATTTGAAGTTAGGGCTCTCTGCAGGGCCGGTTTGCAGCGGGCCTGGGTGTGGGAGGGAATTGGCTGTGGGCCTGGAGCTTGGGCTTTTTGGATCTGGGGTTGTAGGTGGACTGTTGGGGTCTGAGATGGTTGTGGGCTCGGAGCTAGGGCCTTTATCTGAGGTGGCAGATAGATTGGTGGGGCGTGATGCTGGGCCTGCATCTGCTATTGGGCCTGCTGCAGCAGAAAGCACAGTTCTGGGGGTGCGCAAATGGTGCCAAGGTAAGTGGAGCTTGGAGAAGAGGTTCAAGCCTAGCTTGGCGGTGATACCTCGTGAATTTCATCTTGGTGACCTTGTGGATGTCTCGGTTACTATTGAGAAGATGCCGAAGAAGAAGGGTCGCCCTAAGGGCCGCAAGAACAAGCCCAAGGTTCGTGATGGAGAATTGGGTAGCAGGAAGACCAACCTGAGGCCGAGGTTGTTAGATGCTGAGGACTCTGATGCAGGTACTAACTCCGACCCTACGGGGACGGAGAAAGAACTTGTTTAGGGTTCAATCAAAACAAGACATTCTGGACGCAAGCTTTTGCAATAGGGGTAATTTCTATATGCTTTTCTAAGACGTTTCTAGTTGATATTTGTACCACAATTGCGTGCTTGGCAGATTAGACTAGATGAATATTTTTCCTTAAAGGGCGAGATTATTCTTGCGTAGTTTTAGGTTTGTTGTTCAGCAAGCGTCCCTTTAGATCTTAATGAGTTTAGGTGTGGCTTAGATAGGTTATCCGGTTTGTCCCGGAACCTTATGTAAGTTTTGTTAGACTCTGGCATGTTTACACTTTACATGGCTTGATTATTAATAAAATCAACCCTATTCGAAAAAAGAAAAGAAAAAGGTATTGAATTTTAACTCAAAAAACATCTATACAATAAAAAAAGCAAATCAATATTTAAGTAATTCACCACCACATCTGAGAGGTACCTTTGCATGTCGACACTCAGTCAAGGCGTCACGCATCAACAGCAAAGGCCAGCAGTTTCATATGGAGTCTTGTCTCCCCATTCGGCAGTCACAATCCAAATTTCTTATTTCCCTACCACCCACCAATACATTATTCTTCCAACGGCTCTTTTGCCAGCCAGGAGGCCAGGAGCTTCTCCCAACTACATAATACACTCATAAAATTACAAAATTACTCTTTTCTTATTGCAAATAAGTACTCTCTCTAGCCGTTCGGTGGCCTATTAATTCAATCCTACTCCATCATCAGGCTCTTCTCTCATAAATTCCTTGCCTTTCACTCCCAAATTATCAACCACATCTCATCTTAATACGCACCCATCTCTCCAATCCCAAAGAGACATCTTCAATACACAACCAAATTGCTGCTATATATATCTATACCTACAACACATATACTCTGATCATCTCATACTTCCTTTGCTTTTTTGCACCATTATTTCATTTTTGTCATTTCAATGGCCTGCTTGGCCCTGCCGATTTCCATATTCAGAAAGAGGTGCATGGGGTCACGGCTAGGCTACCGGCCTTTAACCGAAGATGGGTTTGGCGAGATGGAGAGTCCGGTGACGGTGGTGGTCGGGAAGGAGAAGAGGGAGTTCCTGGTCGACCCTTTTGTGCTGGAAGAGAGCCCTTTTCGGGTTTTGATCGAGACGATGAACAAGAACAAGGAGAGGGTGAACTTTCGTGATCGTAGACCTGTGGTCTATGGCAAGGAGAGGGTGGTTTTTGTGGATGTCGATGCTATTCTGTTTGAGCATATGTTATGGTTGTTGTATAATGATTGCTCTTCTTTGTTTAAGCTCAATCTCAAAGAGATTATTGACTTCTATGCTCAAGATTATTAGAGAGAGATAGAGGAAGAGACAGAGACCAGAGGTAGCCACATGAAACTGAGGTACCCTGCTCACTGATATGAGAACCCATCGGCCATATAGCTGTAGTTCTTGCTGTAAAGAAAATAATTGACATGAAGATATATTTATACATGACACATTATTAATTATTATTACCTCTCAATCTTTTAACTATATGTTGAACCTTCTTCTTTTCCATATTTTTTTTTTCTAATCTTCCTCACCATATATCACTACCCGCTCCATTTTAATTAGGATTGTAAAGGGTAATGGGTCAAGGTTACATAACCAATTAACAGCTCGGGCCAAGTATCACTAGTTTCCCTGAATTTTCAGATTTATCATTTGCTTTTCTCCAAGAAATTCAAATAGTTGTCTTCTAACCATGCCAATGCAATAGCGTGGCACATATGTCAGTACAATATGCATTCCAGAACCGAGGTATCACTATAAGAAAAATACTCTTTTACCCGCACATAATTTACAGCGTACAAAATTGTGCGAAAACATGCATGCATCTACAATCAAAGTCTCTTAAACTTAATGTTTAATTCGTGTGACCAAAACTTCTTGAGCAATGGAATTGATAACGGACCTATCTTCATTTTGAAAGGAAAAATAGTGTATAAGAAGTAATGAACTGCTAACTTAATTACATGAAGAACAATTCATCTGAGTGAGGGAGAAAAGCACGTATAAAGTGGCCTTAACATGTCCTGCCCAAATTAACTTCTTTTCCTCATCAAGGAAATTAAGGACATAATAAGTTTTCATTCATAAATCACATTGAAAAAGTCTAAGATACCTTCACCAACAAAGTCAAGATATATATTGCTTAGTTTTTGGGTAAACAATGAAAAAGTCATTTAACCTTGGTAGATTGAAAAAGTCGGTGTGATTGGAAACATCGATTTCTTTTATTTAATTTTATATTGACAAAAGTTTATCATATTTCACTATCAACAAGAACTGTGTGTTAGAATTATTGTCACACCTTGTTGCCACAACAACGCGTACCATTAGCTTTCCTGTAATCATGCATCCTACCGTCGACATGGTTGAAAACTGATATTACATTTGTTTAATCGATTGCTTAATTTTCCCCTTTCAGACTGAGAGGGACTCAAATTGGTCAAACTGATCTGGGAACTAATCATACTAAAGAAAAAATTTGGTGAAGTTGGTAACAAACTTGAGCTAAAGGCAAGTAATCAATTACAAACTGTTATGTAAAGTAAGACTGCAGATACCATTCTCCACCCCAAAATATAAAAAGGATCAATATTTACAAAAATATCACCATATTTTTATTTTTCATTATTTATGAAAGTCACTGCATCCAAACAACCATGGTTATTGATTGAAAAGCTATTAGCAATGAATGAATAAATTATTTTCAGTGAATCAAAAAGTTACTATTAATGAACCAAAAATATACCGTCATTCTTCAAAAAAATTACTATAAGTCAGTTGACAGTAGTTTTTAGAAAGAAGGTAGTGTTAGTTGATAATAGCTTTTCGAAAAATGGCAATGTTAGTTGATAATAGCTTTCGAAATATGGTAGTTGTTCAAGTAAATCCAGAATATGTGTCTGACCCAAACTCAAGGTTACTTGCTCTAGTTGAAATAGGGTTTATATTAGAGATATTCTCGGAGAATCATAGGAAATATCCAATCAATGTACGATTATGTTTCCATGTACAACTCTATCTCTATGCTTGTAATCCTCTATATAAAGAGGCCCCAATTATCAATGAAAGTACAACTCAATTCTCTCCCAATTCAGTTTTCCTTAACACGTTATCAGCACGAAGCCCTAACCCTGAAACCCTTAATTCGTAACCCTCAAATCCCAGAAACCTCCGCCGCCCACCTTGAAGCCACAGACTCCAGGAACTCGGAACAGGCGGCCCCGCCCCAGAACCGACCGGAATCAACCTGAACCGGCCGTTGGAAGTGACTGAACCGGTCCCAAGAAGAATCATTAGATCCCCTGCCTGGTTCACATCCTTACCGTCCACTTTTCACTGCCATCCTCTGTCAGAAGCTGCAGCGCCACCCCAGATTCCGGGAACCGGAAAAATCGTTCCCGGAACCGGCCATTAAAATTCCGAACTGGCCAGCAGTATCACTGCATCCTTGAACCGCCACTGATCTGCCCTAATCCTTGTTCCAGTCAGCCCAAGTCATAGACAAGCCCAGAGGAAAACGAAAAGCCCAGAAGCCCAGTTGTAACAGAAGCCCACGTGCCAGAAAGAAGGGGAGCAGCACCTGGCCCATTGACGTCAGCCCATTGACGTAAGCCCACTGCCCCACTGACGTCATTCCACCTCAGGCGCCACATCAGCACTGCCACGTCAGCGCCTGCGTAAGAGTCCAGTCAGCACCATCGTCCGCGTCAGCTCTGGTCAACATCGGTTGACCGTTTCCGACCACTATTCGGGTGGCCGGCGGCGACTTTTTCCGGTCAATTTTTCCGGCGATCTATTTCGAGGTATTTTTTACTAAAAGTTCCCGTTTTTGAAGTTTAAATTCTTTTTCTCTTCTTTTTCTCGGGGACTTGCAAACTCCTTTCTTCATCATAGGGGAGACCTAATTAAGCCGAACTGTGGGGGTTCGTGCTCACTCCAAGCTTAGAGCTTGTTGAGATCTCCAAACTTAGAGTTTGTAGAGAATTTATGATCGACCACTTACATCATTGTTTCGATCTAATCCAGCCCCTCTTGGAATCGAATTTCTTGGAAGCGACTACGCTAGGAAATTCCTAATTTCTTGGAAGCGACTACGCTCAGAAAATTTATTTGTTTTCGTGGTAGCCTTTTTCGCTCCGAAACTAACCCTAATTTTCTTGTTCTCTTTCAGGATGAGTAACCTGAACAAATTGGACTTTGCTCCAATGGGAACAACTGGCTCTAAATATCACAGGTGGGTTCGTGATGTCCACCAGCATCTCAAGGCTGATGGAATCCTGGATACGATTCTCGAGCCTAGCCAGGACGTGCTAACTGTTGAGCAAGCTCAAGCTTTAGAAGCAAATAGAGCAGCCTTAGAGGCAAATAAGGCGAAAGCCATCATCCTAATGACTCGTCATATGGATGATTCGCTCCAGTACGAGTGTATGAATGAAAAAGACCCCAGAAGGCTGTGGGTCTCACTCGAAGAAAGATTTGGCAACGTTCGTGACTCCTTGCTTCCTGACCTAGAAGTGAGATGGCATAGCCTCCGCTTCTGTGATTTCAAGTCAGTTCTTGAGTACAACTCGGAAGCACTTCGCATTAAATCTTTAATGGAATTCTGTGGTAAAGAGATCATAGATGCGATGTTGATTGAGAAGACTCTCTCTACCTTCCCCGTCTCAGCATTGATGGTTGCTAAGAACTATTAAATCGATGTTACTGCAGGACGGATCACAAGATTTCATGAGCTCATTGGAGCTATGAATGTCGCTGAAAAGCATGACAACATCCTTGTTAAGAACTATAATTCGAGACCCTTGGAAACAGAGCATATTCCGGAATCCAATTATAGTCACGACCCTTAGAGAGGGCGCCAAGAGCGAAACCCTAATCTTAGGGATACTTCTGGACGTTCTGGTCCATATAATCGCTCTACTTAGGAAGTTAACCGCCAAAATAGGCGAACACGGAACCGAAGAGGTAAACGTGGAAAGAGAGAGGGAGGCAACGCCTCTGGCCATGTTGGTGGGGCCACCAACACTAAGAGCCATCTAAATGTCGCTTTCAAAGCGCCTCAATCAATGGAGTCTAAGCAAAGAGATGTATGTTCTCGATGTGGAGTATCCGATCATTGGGCACACATTTGTAGAGCTCGTGAAGAAATTGTCACCGCCTACAAAGCATATTGTGAAGCAAGAGAAGCTCACTATGTGGAACAAGAAGATCAAGAAGATGATCTAGAGTGAAGGGTTGAAGACTACAAATCTGGCTGGGATCAATAGATCGCCAATTCTGTTTAAGTCATTATTTTCCAAGATATGTAATAGGCAATTGCCATATACTTTGTAGTAAATGCCATTGGTTTAGTTTTTCTTCACATAGGCTCATCCAAAATGAGTGTGATGTCTAGGAAGGTTTTGAGATAAGTGGTACTTAAGCGAGCTTTGCTCCACCGACATCTCTCTACTCACCTGGTCATATTTATTTTGGAGTTACCGAAAGAAGTCAAACGACTACCTTTGTTTTGCATTCGCTAGCATTTGGGTTAGATTCTCCTAATGGTTAAGAGACAATGATGTACTCCGTTGGCTTATGAATAAAATTTCGAGTTCTTTTCATTATGACTCCATTTTGATTCTGAGCATATTACTTTGTGACTACGATGACTGGGCCATCGGTATTAATTCAAGGACATGGAATAGCCCAAGTTCCACTTGCCAAATGGCACCTTGATTACTATCACAAAAACTCTCTACGCTCCTAGGGCAAATCGCCCCTATGAATAGCCAACGGATTCCATGCGAAAACGCATGTAGAGAACTGAAATGAGTTCCTTTGCAATACCTCTAATGATTGCGAACAAAGGCGCATCGTAGAGAAGTTTATGTGTCTCTCTAATGGATTCTATGTCACTATCCGAGCTATTAAATCCAATAAAAGTTATGAGAGAAGATCTCTTGGATTTAGACACATATTGGCTTTGTCACGACAAGATAGATCATCCTAGTCATGATATGATGATTCGTCGACAAAAGACTTCACACGGACATCCATTCTCTCGAGCGAAATGAAGCATGAATCAAAGGTTGATTCTTGGACTAAGTGTGACCGCCGCCGCTGCCCCTGGCACCGCCGTCCACCACCAGCCTAGGGCTGGCACAGTCCCTATCCATGACACCATGGATGGAGTCCATCATGGTGATGGCGCCCCAGGTGATGCTGCAATCACCAACTTTGCTTCAAATAGCGTTTCAGACGCTCAGGCCCAACCAAAATCCTCATTGGTTACTTCTAAAGCCTCTCCTCGTTTTACAAAGCCCATTCCTTAGGGAAACTAGGACTGAGACCGTCCTATGCAAAGGATATGACAATACTCGTTTTGATCTTACATAGAACCCATGGGGATTCTATGGACTAATTCAACCAACTTGCGGATGTTTAAATATCTCATGATATTGGTTGACACGCAAACACGCTGGTCACGTGTTGTGCCATTGTCCACTTGTAAATGCTGCTTATGCTACACTCCTAGCAAATATCATATGACAACGGGCTCACTCCCCGGATCATCCTAATTCTGTCAATTGGACTTGACGATGCTAGAGAGTTTACATCGAAGACTTTCGATGGTTATTGTATTGGGACTGATGTTGGACATCATATTCCCATGAACACACCCAAACGGTCTCGTGGAAACGACTACGATGGTAGTCCGGACATTGGTAATGCGCACCAATCTCCTCATAGCCGCTTGGGGTGATGCAATATCACATGCAGCTATGCTAATTCGTCTACGACCCACCGCCACTCAATCTACCTCTGCGTTACAGCTAGTGACTGGGTACAAGTATCGTACTTACGCATATTTGAGTGTGCTATTTATGTGCCAATTGCACCACCACAGCGCTCTATGATGGGTCCTCACAGACGAATGGGCAACTACGTTGGATTTGAGACTCCAACAATCGTCCGCCACTTCATGCCCTTGCTAGGCGATCTCCTTACCGCTAGATTTGCGGATGTCACTTTGATGAGACAGTCTTCCCATCGTTAAGGGGAGATCAGAACACAGATGTTCAGCAGGAACGACAGGAATTGTCGTGGCCTATCCCCACTATGTCTCATCTCGATCCCTGTTAAAGTGACGAGATCACACAAATATGTTGCAAACATGCCTGCAAGGAAGTACGTCCATACGAGAGGACGTAGCGCCACCCTACACCGAGGTAGGCATGGCACCAACGCCAAAGTGAGTGACACTCTGGCGTTATAGGCCATGGCCCTAGCTAGGTTGCGTGGGAGGCCCGTGGGTTCGAAAGATACTTTGGCACATTCCAATCCTTTGATCATCGACACTCAAAATCCGTCTCATGAGAATCTTTCGGGTTATGGTTATCGTTGGGGAACGCCTCGACGTCAGAACCTATTCCTGAGAATATAGAGCTCTTTGAAAATTACACTAGTGTACATGAGACGTGGGATAGAAACTCCATCATAATTGATGTAGTTGCGCATTTCGTTGCGCATGAGTTTATTAAGTCAGATGATATCGAACCACGCTCCGGTGATGAATGAATGCCAACGTAGAGAGATTTGGCCTAAATGGAAAGATGTGATCCAGGTTAAGTTGGATTCTCTAACGAAGAGGAAGGTTTTTGAGCCAGTGATGCCAACACCTCCTAACATAAAACCTATTGACTAATGGGTCTTCGTTAGAAAGCGTGATGAGAAAAAGAGATGGAAATCTCGCCTTATGGCGCAAGGCTTCTCACAAAACGCCCTGTAATCGACTACGATGAGACATATTATCTCGTAATGGATGTCATTGCACTCCACTACCTTGTCAGTTTGGTAGTTTCCGAATAACTAAACATGCAGCTTACAAATGTGGTCACTACGTATCTATATGGGGATTTAGATATGGAATATACATAAAGGTTCATGGTGAACTTCATTTACCCAAGTCAAGTGGCTCTAGACCACGGAGCGCGTTTACAATAAGGTTGAAACGCTCACTAAAGTGACTACTTGATTGGGAAGGGATATGCCCACGCGTTTCCATAACAAGTTTCGGATTCTATCGCGGTTCATGTTGGACATGATCTTCATTGGAAGCCCTTAAAGAGTTAAGGGAAACCGCTGAACACTTGAAATCCGAGTTTGAGATGAAGGATTTTGGGAGAACACGATTATGTCTCGGTTTGGAACTTGAGCATCGTGTTGATAGATACTTAGGCATTTTGACAAGGTCAAGCCTTCAAGCACCCCCATGATCGTCCGTAGTCTTGATACTGAAAAGGATTTTCTTCGTTCAAAGGATGATGACGAAGATGTGCTAGAGGCAAGAGTGCCTTACTTGAGTACAATAGGCGCATTATTGTACTTCGCTTAATGCACAAGACCGGACATCTCATTTGCCATGAACTTGTTAGCTAGATATAGCTCTGCGCCAACGCAACGCCATTGGATTGGTGTAAAAGATATCTTTCGATACTTGAGATGTATGATTGATGATATGGGCTTGTTCTATCCCTACAAAGAGATGATGGATTCGGACCCATCACACACCAGGAACGCCACCAACATTGGCCTGCGTCCACTATCCCCATCCCAAAACGACATGTATTTTGGAAGGTTTTGCTGATGTTGGGTATCTCTCTGACCCACACAAAGGTCATTCCCAAAATGGTTAAGTGTTCACCATGGGTAAAGACCGTGATATCTTGGAGGTCTACAGAAATAGACCCTAGTCGCTATATCTTCGAACAATGCAGAGATTATTGCTCTTCACAAAGTGGTTCGTGAATGTATATGGATTGGATCCATAATTACGCATGTTCGAAAAGTTGTGGTTTGAAGTCTACCACAGATGAGCCTACACAAATGAAGCGAGGCTACATCAAAAATGACAACACCAAGCATAATCAGCAACAACAGACTCTCCTCAAGATCAAAGTGAACTAGGTTCGATCTGAGGACAGTGTGGCAGACTTGCTCACTAAGTCATTGCCTAAATTCCACTTTCAAGAAACATGTTGGTAGCATCTTTTGCGGAAGTTATCCGAACTCCCATGACCGTTGTCATCAGGGGGAGATGCAGACATCAGGGGGAGATGTCTACATGTATGGTCTCGAAACGTGAAGGGTGTGTTGTGCTCTTTTTCCCCTTCGACCGAGGTTATTTTTGTCCCACAGGGTTTTTGTTACTCGGCAAGGTTTTTAATGAGGCAACGAGAGGAGCACCACGCTTAGGCGACACAAGGGGGAGTGTTCAAGTAAATCCAGAATATGTGTCTGGCCCAAACTCGAGGTTACTTGCTCTAGTTGAAATATGGTTTATATTAGAGATATTCTCGGAGAATCTTAGGAGATATTCAATCAATGTACGATTATGTTTCCATGTACAACTCTATATATCTCTATGCTTGTAATCCTCTATATAAAGAGGCCCCTATTATCAATGAAAGTACAACTCAATTCTCTCCCAATTCAGTTTTCCTTAAACAGTAGTGACTTTTTTGACGAATAACAACTTTTAAAAAAATTAATAGTAGCTTTTCGATTTGTATTGTAACTTTTTGGTTATTCGACAATAGTTTTTTTGTTCATTAGAATTAATTTTTTGGTTTGCTGTCAGTAGATTTTCAATTTATAACAGTATTTGTTTCGACGCATTGACATTTTCATAAATAATGAAAATTAAAAGTGCGGTAGTATTTTTGTAAATATTGATTTTTTTTTTATCGGGATATTTTTTTATATTTTGGTGGCTTTATGAGAGAAAAAAAATTAACATTCAACTCATATGAAAAGACAAGTAAGGATAAAGAGAGAAAAAAAAAAACAAATATTCTTCTTACCTCCCTTATTAATATAACATTCAATTTTTCTTTTGGACAATCGCATTAATATAACATTCAAACTTTTTTTAGAATTTCCTTATATTACTTATATAAGTTTATAAATTACCTAAAATAATTAAATAAAAATAATTAATTTCTATGTATGGCCTTATCATTAATACAAAATTAAATTTTAAATAATCTGATTTGGATTTTTTTTTTTTTTGAACTAAAGAAACTTTCATTCATAAGAGGGGTTACCTCAATTGCTTACAATCATGCTTAAGTAATTCCAGAATGATATCTGGAGGTTGGGTCTGCCAAACACAAGCATGGCCAGCATCATAGACTGAGTTTGCTAGGCAGTGAGCTACTCTATTACAAACCCGTGATGTGTGCATCACTACAATATCACTCCTCGGATGTCATCCAGTAGACCTTCCTCATGTATATACGTAGACTGCATGTCGGCAATGCTGGAAACAGCATCCAAACAATCTGTCTCAAGGACAACCTTGCTAACTTGTATAGCTCCCACCAAGTTTAAACCCTCTTTGATAGCCCTAAGTTCCACCTGCTTTGCAAAGGCCACATGTGAGATAGGTTTCACAAAGGCAACCCTAAAATTACCTCTGTCATCTCATAGAACACCTCCCACACCACCTACATTAGTGTTTGGAATGAAACTACCATCCACATTGAGCTTCCAAACTCCCACTTCTGCCGGCCTCCAAGTCTTTCTCAGTTTTGAGTGAGCCAAACTTGCAACTTGTTGTGCTTTGTGAAAATCATCCAACCAAGCAAGTGAACTGAGGACTAGGGCATCACCTGACTGTTTCTTATTATTCCACAACATGTTATTCCTATCTTTCCATATTGCCCACAGAATCATCAAGAGTTTAGCAAACAATTCTTTCTTCAAATACAATGCCTGGTCAAGCAGCCATTCCTTAAAGTCCAGACGAGGCAACATAGTGCATTGCAGCTTGAATGGGGGTGCAGCTAAAATAGCAGCTGCAGTTGGGCATGTACAAAAAACATGAGAAGTATCCTCGTAAGGATACGAACACAGTAGACAATGAAGATCTCCCTCATATCCTTTAGTGCGAAGTTTAGCTCTTGTAGGAAGCAAGTTGGAGCATGCTCTCCACACGCAAATTTGCACCTTCCCCGGGACTTTTGCTTGCCAAAGTCTCTTCCACAGTTCCTGAAATGGATCACCACTAGATGTAGAGACAAGAACATTCTCCAAAACCCGAGTTCGAGCAATCCAGTACGCTGTTTTAATTGAATAGAAGCCTTTTTTCTCTGGACTCCAACAAAGCTTATCACTACGATTCCGACGACTGAGAAGAATATTGACCTTGGCCCCATTTCCAATACACCATTACACTCCAGCCTTAAGCACACGTCGTCCACTCAGAAGGCTTCTCCAACAAAAAGATGGCGAGTCTCCCACTTTAGCCTCCTAGAAGGAGCAATTTGGAAAGTACTTGGCCTTGTATAATCTTGCAATCAAAGAATGAGGGTTGGAGAGTAACCGCCACCCTTGTTTACCAAGCATTGCTAGGTTGTACGAATAAATGTCTTTAAATCCCATTCCACCCTCCAGTTTGGTGAGGCATAATTTCTCCCAGTTCCTCCAATTGATCTTTTTCTTGTCATCAGTGTCTCCCCAAAAGAACGAGGCACACAGCTGATGAATGTCATCACACAGAGTTTTTGGTAGTAAGTAGCAGTTCATTGCATATAGTGGCATGGTTTGGGCCACTACTTTGATGAGAATTTCTTTTCCTGCCGAGCTAAGTATCTTTGCCTTCCAATTAACTAACTTCTTTGTCAACTTTTCCTTGATATATGCAAAAATAGCAGACTTGGATCTCCCCACTCGCATAAGTAAACCCAAGTACTTGTCATGCCCCTTGACACATTGAACCCCCAACATAGTTGCCATGTGTTATTGCCTATATCCTCAAGAACATTATTACTGAAGACCACACTACTCTTCTGAAAATTAACTTTTTGTCCTGAGGCCTTTTCATAAGTATCCAAAATTAACTTGTATTGTAAGCATGCTTCATCTACGGCAGAACCAAAGAGTATACTATCATCTGCAAAGAATAGGTGGTGCAAAGTAGGGGCTTGAGGGCACATAGTAAGTCCCTGAATGGTTTGTTGATGTACTGCTTGTGAGATTAATGCTGACAAACCCTCACTGCATAAAATAAAGAGATAGGTGATAAAGGATCACCTTGTCTGATGCCCTGTGTAGGAGTAATTGGAGGAGAAGGCTCCCCATGGAGGAGAATTGAGTATGTCACCGAACAAATGCACTTCATGATAACTTGTATACATTGAGACGCAAAACCCAATTTTGTGAGAATAGCAAAAATAAACGACCAGTGAAGTACTCTGTCATAAGCTTTAGAAATATCAAGCTTGAGGGAGAAGAAACCCGCCGCTTGATTCCTGAGTTTATGCATAAAGTGAGCTGCCTCATTTGCCACTAAGGTATTATCTGAAATTAGCCAACCTGGAACATACGCACTCTGTAATGGAGACACAATTTCAGGAAGCCATATCTTCAATCGATTAGCTAAGACTTTCGAACCAATTCCGCAAATGACATTACATAAAGCTATAGGACGAAAGTGCATGGCCTCCTTTGGGTCTTTTATCGTAGGTATCAAGCAAAGATACGTATAATTGGATTCCGTCCATATATCCCCATGAGTCAACAAATTTCTCACTGCCAAACAAACATCATGACTAACAATATCCCAATATTTCTGATAGAAAAATGGAGACATACCGTCGGGTCCAGGGCTCTTTGAAGGATGCATTTGAAAGAGAGCTTTTTTTATCTCCTTATCCGTGTATGAAGCTAACAACGCATTATTCATTTCATTTGTCACCTTGCATGGCACCGCCTCGATTACAGTTTCAAGGGCCTCCCCATCAACATGGTCAGCTGAAAAGATATTCTGAAAGTACAACGACAAGAGTAGTTGGATCTCAGGCATACTTGAATGCCACACATTGTTTTCGTATAGGAGTCCCCTTATCATACTTCTACTTCGTCGGTTACTCGCTTTTCGGTGAAAATAGGCAGTATTTATGTCACATTCTTTCAACCATAGTGCACAGGACCGCTGCTTCCAATACTTCTTGTGATGACCCAGAAATTCGTATTTATTTTTAGAGGATTTTTCAGAATCTAAATTGTGATTATTGGACGGTTTCGTGGCTCGTGGATGGTGCGGAAGTGTTTCAGGCGAATAATTATTCGAAGAATATGGTTTTAGGGGGGTTGCAAAGGTTGAATTTTTATTCGTTGGAATTCTCAGAAAACTTCCTTTACGAAAGTTGTAGAGCGCGTCGATACGAGTTCGTGGACATGTGAAACGCGAAATTCGGAGTTTGTATGAGAAAGTTATGGCCATTGGAAGAAGTTTCCATTTTGGTATAAATAGGGAATTTCCGAAAATATCTTCATAATTCCTCATTTCCTTTTTCAGAAACTCTCCTTCCTCTCTCTTCTCTCTCGGTCGACACCTTCAGAATGGAAATTTTCCGCCTGACTCGACCCGACTTTTCCGACGGTCTCTGGCCGTGAAAATTTCCAGACTATCTTGTCTCAGCCGTCTGCTCCTCCCTCTGGTGTCCTCTAGCGGCGATTATCCTCCACGGCAGCGCTGCAAGACGGCAAATATTGAGGTTTTCAGACCCGACCGGTAAACGTAGCTCCGGCGACAGCACGGCTTCAAGTTTCCTTCTTTAGCTTCGTGGGAGCCTTCTGGATCGAGCTATGGTGCTTGTTTGGATCGATTTACGTGGAAATCGGTTCAACTCGGATTGAGCAGAAATTCAAAGCTTGTGAGGTAGTTTTCGACCCTTTATGCTTGTTTTCTGACTTCGAGCTAGTTATAAAAATTCACAAGCATGCTTAGATGAACAGCTTTGATGTTGGGAGTTTTGTGAAATATTGAGTTTTGGCCGGCGGCGGCGCACCGCCGCCTGTGGCGGCATTCTGGTGGCTTTCCGGCCATGTAGGGAACTGTTTTTTGGTTTTATATATGTTCTACTCGTTGATACGAGCGTTTCGATATATAATATGCAAATTTTGGAGTTCGTATGGATTTGTTATGATTTTTACCGTTTCATATTGGTGGATTTATTCGATCCGTGAGGATCTGGGCGTCCGATCGACTTGTGGTTTGGACATATCGATTGTGGAAGTATTCTGGAGACTTTGGGAGGTCTCGGATGTGGTTTCGCCTCGATTGGCGCCACTTTGGGGATTTTAGTTCAAAGCAGGGGTTTTGGACTTAAATCGTTTGTGAATTGTTACTAAGTTGAAACCGTATGTGATTAGGTACTTGACGAAGTATTTTTGGACGGTTATGTTGTGGATTGGCTACTTTGTTCTATATTGAAGACGCACAGGGAGTTTCAAGGTGAGTAAATCTCACGATATTTGTTATGAGCATGATCGATATTCGTTATGAGCAAGATTACCCTATTGTCTTGGAGTTATTAGGTTAACTATGACCATAGTTGGTATTAGTGGCATTCCTGAGTGAATGACTACGTATATATATATATATTTACGTGGAATATATATGTATTGGTGCAATTGTTGTGATATGGGCAGTATATGACGTATTGAGTTCAGTATCGTTGGAAATAGTGAAATTAAGTATTGAATCTTGGTGATGATTGCCCTGTAAAGCTTGTTTAGGAATATTTGTATAATGAATCGTTGAAATCAGTGTGATGAATCTTTGTGATGATTGCCATGTGAAGCTTGTGTAGGAATATTTGTGTAATGAGTCGTTGAAATCAGTGTGATGAATCTTTGTGATGATTTCCCTGTAAAGCTTGTGTAGGAATATTTTTGTAATGAATCGTTGAAATCAGTGTGATGAATCTTTGTGATGATTGCCCTGTAAAGCTTGTGTAGGAATATTTGTGTAATGAATCGTTGAAATCAGTGCGATGAATCTTTGTGATGATTGTCATGTGAGGCTTGTGTAGGAATATTTGTGTAATGAATCGTTGAAATCAGTGTGATGAATCTTTGTGATGATTGCCCTGTAAAGCTTGTGTAGGAATATCTGTGTAATGAATAGTTGACATCAGTGTGATGAATCTTCGTGATGATTGCTATCTGTGTGATGACCGGCGAAATCTGTGTGATGATCAGCTGGACAATTGCTATCTGCGTGATGACCGGCGAAATCTGTGTGATGACCAACTGGATAATGGCTATCTTTGTGATGACCCGCGGAATCTGTGTGATGATCAGTAGGATGATGAATATCTGCGTGCTGACCGGTGGAATCTGTGTGATGATCAATGTGATGACTGCTCAGTAGCGGAGCTGAATTATTATTAAGTTAACAATAATCGAGAAGACTGTTGTGATGGTCACCTACGAATGTCAGAGTGTGGGGTTACGATGACTACTTTGACTTTAATTGCTTGACTTAATGTGACCTCCTGAACTAAATTATATGCAGGGGTTACTATGAATTGTTTTGCTTGCTGCTTGAATTGTGATTGCCTTGTTTTCTTCTTGATTTTATTGATTGATGGTTTGATTTATCTTAAGGGTCATAGTGGTGACGAATAGTACTCTGTGGTGAGGATAGGAAGGTGATTCATTGCTTTTCACCTTTGATGTCATGTTGATGGCAAAGGCTTCCAATGGGGAGGGAATGAGTGTGATTCTGGAATTCGCCATAGGGCGTTAGGATGGCATCAAACATTGCTTGAGGAAGTCTTGTTTGACTGAAATTTTTGTAATTGGATGCTAGGATTAAGGATCTGAGCATGAGGCTTTAGTCACCAGTTGACTTATGTAAGCACGATATGGAAGGATATGGAATTGATGGCTGTAGGTGTGAGATGTGTGCTTATCGTTGTTTATGTTGCGCCTAAAAGCACGTCTACATTTCTGTGGAAAGGAACTCACAGAAGATGATATGATCCAGAAGACTCTTTCTACTTTTCCTACTTCCGCACTTATACTAGCGAACCAGTATAGGCTGGAGTATGACAACAAAAGAATCACAACCTTCAATAAGCTGATCAACCTACTGCAAGTGGCTGAGAGGCATAATGAGGTTCTTTTGAACAACAATGTCACCAACAATGAAATGTGGGACACTGACTCATACAGGCTTTGGCATGACCGCCTAGGGCACCCCGGTCGTGACATGATGATCCGTATTTTAAAAAACTCACATGGACATCCCTTCTTTCGAGTGAAAAATAAAATGGGAGAAAAATCCCCCACACTCCAAGGTGTCGGTCCTAGTACTGCTCAAATGCAGCCATTGCCTTTTGAAGTACCAGAAGCACTACCTCCTTCCCATTATGCCTCATTGACTATTTCAAAGGCACATCACTCTTTTTCCAAAGCCTGCTCTTTAGCAAAAACAGGATCGAGACCTTCCTATGCTAAAGACACAAAACAAAACATTCCATTCTTACAAAGGATACAAGGAGATATCTGTGGACCTATCCATCCAGAATGCGGACCATTCAAGTACTTTATGGTTCTGGTGGATGCTTCGACACGCTGGTCACATGTTGCTTTATTGTCCACAAGAAATGCTGCATTTGCAAAACTCCTAGCACAGATTATACGTTTAAGGGCTCACCACCCTGATCACCCTATCAAGTCTATAAGGCTTGATAATGCTGGAGAGTTTACATCAAAAGCATTTGATGAATATTGCATGTCTATTGGGATCGATGTAGAGCATCATGTACCCCATGTGCATACACAAAATGGTCTCGTAGAAGCCACCATCCAAAGGCTACATATGGTGGCTAGGGCACGGGTTATGCGCACCAACCTTCCTATATCTGCCTGGGGTTATGCAATATTGCACGCAACTTTACTTATTCGTTTCAGACCCACTGCGGACCAACCATTTTCTGCGTACCAATTGGTAACTGGATATGAGCCTGACATTTCAGACTTACGCATATTTGGTTGCGCAGTATATGTGCCTATTGCACCCCCACAGCGCACCAAAATGGGTCCTCATAGACGATTAAGTATTTATGTTGGATACGAATCTCCAACAATTATCCGCTACTTGGAACCCTTGACAGGCGATCTCTTTACCGCTAGATTTGCGGATTGCTAATTTGATGAGACAGTCTTCTCGTCGTTAGGAGGAGATAGGAAAAAGGATTTTCCAAGGGAACAACGACAGGACTTGTCATGGTTTGTCCCCACTCTGTCTCATTTTGATCCCCACACTTCACAATGTGAAAGTGAAGTGAAAAGAATAATCGATCTTCAGAACATAGCAGATTTGATGCCTGATGCGTTTACTGATATCGCAAAAGTGATAAGATCACATATACTAGCTGTAAATGTGTCTGCAAGGTTAGAAGTCCCCAACAAGGGGCACGGTGCCGCAGATAGAGGCACTGCAACCACACTTAGTGGAGGTGTGGTTGAGGCCGTAGCTCCCCAAAGGAAGAGGGGGAGGCCACTTGGTTCGATTGACACTCACCCAAGAAAGAAGAGGGGGAGTAAGGCACAAACTGATCCATTAATCATCAATGTAGAGAACCCCTCTCATGAGATTGTCTCTAATTATAGTTATGTCCATGAATCAATACTGGAGGACGCTCCGATGTTTGAAATGATTCCAGAGAACAAAGAAATCTCAATCGATTATGAGAGTGCGTATGAGTTGATAGAAAGATCTTCCATACACATTGATGATGTATTTGCATACACTGTTGCTCAAGAAATCATAGAGCACGATGATATCGAACCACGCTCTGTTGCAGAATGTCAACAAATAGTAGATTGGCCTAAATGGAAAAAACCAATCCAGGTAGAATTAGATTCTCTGGAAAAGAGACAGGTATTTGGTCAGGTAGTGCTAACCCCACTGAGTGTAAAACCTGTAGGACATAAATGGGTCTTTGTCGGAAAGCGTAATGAGAAAAATAAAGTCCTGAGGTACAAGGCTCGCCTTGTGGCACAACGTTTCTCACAATGCCCTGGAATTGACTACGAGGAGACATACTCTCCCGTAATGGACGTTATAACGTTCCGCTACTTAGTTAGCTTGGTAGTTTCCGAAAGACTGGAAATGTAGCTCATGGATGTGGTTACTGCATATCTCTATGGGGATCTTGATTCAGAGATATATATGAAAGTGCCTGATGGCCTTACATTACCCAAATCAAGTGACTCTAAACCACGGAATGCGTTTGCAATTAGGTTGAAATGCTCACTTTACGGATTGAAACAATCCGGGCGGATGTGGTATACCCGTCTAAATGACTACTTGATTAGGAAGGGATATAAGAACGATGAATTATGCCCCTGCGTATTCATAAAGAAAACAAGTTCCGGATTTGCAATTGTAGCTATATATGTCGATGATATGAACATAATAGGTACTCTTGATTAAATAACAGAAATCGCGAGCTACTTGAAATCCGAATTTAAGATGAAGGATCTTGGGAAAACTCGATTATGTCTAGGCCTTGAACTAGAACACCGAGTTTGTGGAATACTAATCCACCAGTCTGCGTATGTCCAAAAGTCAGGCGATTTAACATGGACAAAGCGCATCCTGCTAGCACTCTCATGATCGGTCAAAGTTTGGATGCAAAGAAAGATCCATTTTGTCCAAAGGAAGATGACGAAGAGGTGTTGGGAGCTGAAATTCTCTATCTAAGTGTAATAAGCGCATTATTGTACTTAGCCCAATGTACTCGACCAGACATTACATTCTCAATGAACTTGTTAACTAGATTTAGCTTAGCACCAACGCATCGTCACTGGAATGGTATCAAGAATATTTTCCGATACCTAAAAGGAACCATTCACTTGGGACTGTTCTTTCCCTACAGAGAGACAAGAGGGACCGCAGATGGAACTGCAATCCCTAAAGGAAATGTTGATGGCGAAAGCGCCACTCACTACACGGAAACCCCAAATGATGTTTTGGTTCGTTTTGCTGATGTTGGGTGCCTATCTAACCCACATAAAGGTCGTTCCCAAACTGGTTTTGTATTTACCATTAGGAACACGGTGATATCTTGGAGATCAACCAAGCAAACCCTTGTGGCTACCTCCTCGAACCACTCAGAGATCATTGCTCTACATGAGGTGGTTTGTGAGTGTATATGGTTAAGAGCTATCATTACACATATTCGAGGGACTAGTGGTTTGAGTTCTACCACTGAAGAGCCTACTTGCATTTATGAAGATAATGCAGCTTGCATCGAACAGATGAAGCTAGGTTATATCAAGGGTGATAACACAAAACACATATCGCCAAAGTTTTTCTATAATCAGCAACAACAGGCTCTCCTCAAGATTCAAGTGAATCAAGTAAGGTCTGAGGAGAACGTGGCAGATTTGTTCACCAAATCATTGCCTAAGGCCATATTTGAGAAACATGTGAAAAGCATAGGCATGCGAAGACTTTCCAAGCTCCCTTGATTGATCCTTACATTAGGGGGAGATGTTGACGTCAGGGGGAGTCTAACACACACATGTCATCCTCAAATGTAAAAGGTGCGTTGTGCTCGTTTCCTTCGACCAAGGTGTATTTTTTGTCCCACAGGGTTTTTATTGTTACTTGGCAATGTTTTTAGTGAGGCAACAACTCATGCACCATTTCATCTTTGACTTGGCACAAGGGGGAGTGTTAAAGGAAAAGCACATTATGTTCCTTCGTCAAAGTGACTGACGAATAGAGAATCAAGGAATTAGCAATTACCATCAATCAGCATCAATTACAGATCAATAAGCATTTAATGTCATCATTATAATTAATATTTACGTTGTAATTCTCTCCCTATATAAAGGGACTATGAAATGAAATGAGTAGACCAATTCCAAATTTCCAATTCTCAATTTACTTTTACACTGTCGTAAATTTTTATGCATTTTCAATTATTTTATTTTTTTTGGTCCTAAACAACTATGTTGATCCTAATATTTTTATTCGGCCCATGACTGCATAACGTAGCCCAAGAGGATCTTCATGCTTAATTTGAAGGCCTTAATCTGCTAAGTTATTTTTATGAGTTTTTGACCCAAAGCATCAAATGAACTAAAATTATCCTACTTACCTCAGCAACAAATTTTTATTCCCACTAACCCAATTTAAAGTAAAATGACTATTCTATCCTCAATCTAATTAATTAACTACTATCATCCTCTCTCTCATCCCTTCAATATTTTTATAATTTAACATTGTCATGTCAACCTTCAAATTCAATTTTGACACACTCTATTTGACATCTCCGCTGGAGATGCTCTTAGAGTCTTTATAGGTAAAGGGGAATTAAAAAAACTTAATAGGGTAAGTATAATAAATGATCCTAGAATTAGGATAAATGGACAAAAACCCTATTTTTATTTTTTTGGCCTTTTGATTGAATGATGACGTAATTGTATTAATAATAAAGAGAACTACAATGAATGTAATGCAGTTGAATGTGATAAAGTAATCTGGGGTTCACAACCAAAACCAATTGGCAATGGATAGAGTGGTCAAAACCCTTATAAATTCATAGGCAATGTCTCATTTTTCCCATGTGTGATGTATATATTCTCAACACGCCCCCGCACGTGTGGCGAATTTTCAAGCCATACACGTGGACAACTTTGGGTGACGTGGAGCCCGTGTGGCCGCGAGGCATGCACACGTGGGATAACCCGCTCTGATACTATGATAAAACCAATTGACAATGGATAAAGTGACCCAAACCCTTATATATCCATAGGCAATGTCCCGTTTTTCTCATGTGTGATGTATATATTCTCAACATAATGCAATACAAGTAAAAGCAGCACCACCAATAATTTAGACACTTAAACAGTCTAAGATCGAAAGTCATACAAATGATCCACCCATAAAAGAAGTAATCCCCTTCTAAAGCAGACTCTCTTTACTATTGTTAATTACAAGAATTAGCATGTAAAAAAAAAGTACAAGAATCAAAAAGATTTAGTCTAGGCCAGATGGTATCCAACACAATTCTCAATTCAAAGCCGAATAAAGCACGCGCGCGATCGTTAGCGAGACAAGCACTTCTTTTTTCTTCTTTTTTCTTTTTCTTTTTCCTCTTGTTTTTCTTTTCATTTGTCTTCTAGGTACCTAAAACTATACCTTTCAACACTGGCTATCTTCATGCTCAATCTTATTCATCAATCAACTTCTGCTTTCAGCGTTTATATGTATAAACTTTAGCTCCATGGTTAACTGAATTGTTTATTGTTCTTTCTTCAAATCTGTGGTTAGGGATACATCCATGCCAAGTGCATCATATTGTTCTTTCTTCAAATCTGTGGTTAGGGATACATCCATGCCAAGTGCATCATATTGTTCTTTTTTCAAATCTGTGGTTAGGGATAATCCTCATGTACTTTAATATTTTCGAACATTATTTGGGTCTTCTGAATAGAAAGTGTACGTCCATTCACACCTTTGACGAAAGATAATAATCCCATGAAACTTAAAGCGGCCATGCCACCGTAGTACTTTGCCATCATCATTAGCAAGGTTTCTGTACACCACCATAAACAACTCTTTATGAACTTTACTTTCATTTGTTTGATGTTTTATTATTAATTAATTTAATACATTTAACTGCTCTTGGTCATTATCTACAAAGGTGACGGCTTAAACTAATTGGTTAAACATATATAGAAACATCTAAAAAAAAAAAAAAAACATATATAGAAACATCTAATCATCCATTAATATGACCTGGTCAGCTCAGATTTTAGACTATGAGTTTTATATATGATGTTAGTTACACCAATAACACGACTTACAGTAGTTTTTTTACTTTTGTGAGCTTAATTAGATGCTTTTATGACATTTTTAAAACTACTCTCTAGCCATAAGAATTCACAGTGGCTGTTAACCTATAAGGATTTAGTTTGTAAGTAAAGATGGTCTGGTGAGAAAATCAATCAAAAAACAGGAAAATTCTATAATATATATCCGTATATCATACACACATTTATAAATGTGACAACAAATTTATTGTGAAAGTTGTTAATTTGAGTCCTATTTTGAGTAACTTAGTTCTATTAATGGTAATTATACCACCTACGACATTGTTACAAGTTTTTGAGCAAATCTGTTGTCAATGTTGTAATTTTTGTTTAATTATATGTAAATAGTATAAATGAGTATGATAGTTTTGTTCTCAATGTTGTAATTTTGAATCATATAAATTGTAATTTTTGTTCAAATAGATGTAAATTAAGTATATGATAAACATCACAGTACGTACCATAACTTGTCCCAAAAAAAAAAGAAAAGAGGTATACTGAATTGGCAGAACAAACAAAACGAAGTAAAGACCGCCTCATGATCCAATACACATATACATGATAATGTATAGATTGGATCAGACTGTTCTACGTACTGTCTTGGCATTACTGAACCTTTTACTTAGCTATACACGAACCTGGATCACAAATGCATGTACCGGTTTACATACATGCTACTCAATTATTAAACCCTAAATTGTAGAGACAAATGCGCTTTCAAAAGTAAAATTCGATCAACGCATGCATACCAAGACAGGTAGAGAATTCAATTTCGTTTAGTGTATCAGTGCAAAGGCTTAAGCTCATACGGTCATACCAAGTATATAAGATGAATAATATTCCTCCTTATTTTTAGGACAATGTTAGGTTGCCAGGCTCATGTATGCTCACAGTATATGTATATAAATAACTTGAGAATCCACTTACGTAGCTAGCTAGAGGAATACATGCATATTGTAAGCATATATCCATAACTTAAAGTGCTTTAAGGAATCAAATGCACTTATCCTTATAAAATGAGCACTAGATCATTTTTGGCATGAATATGGACGATTTCATATATGGGATATAGAGCATTAATATCTTAAACCACTTTCTTCTTCCTTCCACAACATGTTGCATAAAAATTATTCGCCAAATGGAAATTTGATTATTGAAGTCAATGGAAATTATCACATGCAATACTATAGTTTTAGAACAATATATATAATTGAATTCACTATCCATATATACACATGCATGTGAGGCAAACCAACATGATCGAACAACATTGATGATTACCAACCTTGTTTGTTAGCGAATGATACATATACAAAGGCACTGATTTTAACCTAATTAAAATAGTGAACAGCATGGAAGTGGTTCCCAAGTGTGATTCCTTGTGCGCGTGTGTGTAGAGTATTATTGATATATAATAGGATTATTCCCATATATATCTTCAGCAGTCAGCACCCAGCAAAAGGTAGCTGGTCTTCTAACTGAACTCCATTGGATAATGATTGAGCTAATTAACAACAAATTCGGTTCGTTTCTAACCCTTCACTAATATTAACTAAGTTGCACTAAATATAAGAGAAGTGGCTTTGTAAATCATAACTGTAAAATAACAGTAAAATAAAGTCATATTCAATCAGACAAAGCCTGGAAATTAAATTGTTAAACAGAAATACTTATGCCAATCAAACTATAGAACTAATAAATAAATAATAGTAATAATAATCCCAGAAGGCAACAAAGCCAATCTTTCATTTCCACTAATTCTTTTCTGAAATAATTTTTATCAGAAGATGGCTAGAATGTGTCGAAGTTTTAGTGCATATACAGAATGACTCAATTACTCGCTACAATAGTTGAGAGAACTAATAGGATTTTAGTGAGAAACATGCACCCTTGTATTACTTCGAATACTTCAGGAATTATAATTTATACACCAAGACTTAATCGTACAACCTAACAAAGATGACCGTATAAAGATATGTCTATCATTTAGTTTATATCTTTAACTCAAGGTTGCAAGCTAGAAAGTATTTATACAGGTAAGTATAGCTCATAGAATAGACCCATTTCCATCCAAAATGGTTTTACCAGTAAACATGCACATATGCAGAAGTGTACTGGAATCTGAGTAGATCACCATAGAGTTAATTAGTGTTGAAGCTAGTTGGTGCTTAATTAGTACATTGTTAAACTCACTGGATCAGCTACACTATATACATATGTTAATCAAGTGCACATGAATTACTCCCATCTCATCCATAGCCTTTGATACCGTGAGTTTGAGACTGTATAGAATGTTGTAATTACTTGCTTAGATAAGTTGAGATATTACCTTACAAGATTTAGATGAGACATGAGAGAGTAACAAAATTAAAACCGTCTTGATAGCCAAGTCCAAAGATGAGTACTAATAGTACCAAGGAGAGCAGCTTGAACACTAATGCAACTTATGTCGAGTAGAAAACAACATATAATCCAACGAGAGAAAACCTCATGGAGTTCAATAATATGGAAAAAGAATTGAAAAGCCAAGGATATCCTAACTCGCCTGGGGTTCTAGGTATTTGCGTGCTCTTCAATATTTCATAACAATGCATAAAAACAGAAAACCAAGTCACAGATCCTACAAGATTTGGTTCAGACAGAAATGCAGCCTCTAAAGAGAGAGTTGATCAAGTTAAGGAAAAGGCATATGTAAATGAAACAAAAGGGGGGAGTAAGTGTACATTAAAATGGTGGATCTGTTTCTAACACCCTAAATTTCAGGGATTTTGCCCACTTTCCGACCATAGTAAAATGATTGCTGAACTCTTTAAAGATGAATCCTCAAACCATCCTTATAAAGAAAAAGTAAGAAGAGTAGTAGTAGTACTTCAACTGTTTCCACCATCATGAACAACAAGAAAACAACAACAGAAGAAAAATAGGAGAAGAAACTGCTACAACATTGATCAACATAGTTCTTACTAGATAGCAGAAGATCTAAAATACGGCCATTTTGATGAAGATGTAGAAGATAATGATGATGATACCTAGGAGTGGTAGTCCACGAAGTTTGCTGACCTTGTTTTGTCTCCAATAAAGCTCATCTCATCCATTAGTGCAATTAAATCAACCAATAAACAAGTCAATATGATGATCTAAAATGGCGGACGACTTCCTGGAGAGTTGTTGTTGTTTCCAGCCCACCCGTCAATTGGTAACTGAACATTTTGCATATTCAGCGGCAGATTGAAGAACGGGAGCCCCGAAGATGGGTCCGGAAAAGGGTTGTTCCCCACTCCGCCGCCACCGCCACCTCCACCGCTTCCTCCGGAGCCCTGAGATCCCGCCTGGGGCTGAATCTGCAGCTGCTCATCCTCCTCCAAGGGCAACCTCTCGTAAGCAACATTAGTAAAGGACGAGGCAATCACTATGACTGGTCCGGCTGCGGTCAACTCCCCCACGACGCTGCCTCCAACCACCTGACCCTGCCCGCCGGCTAAGAATATAGTCAAACTTGTCGCACCAGGCGGGGCCGGAGGAGGCAGAAAGGATCCAGAAAGGGAAAGTATCTCAAACCTTCCGTGGAGGGTAACCACGGCTCCTGCGGCTGCCGGCTGCCGCAAGCTGACATTAGTGACCGTGCCGCTGCCGCTGAGAATACAGATCCCGCGCTGGCGACGCCGCGCGTACGTGGCAACGCAGTCGAAGACGTCACAGCCGTTGCCGACCTCGAGAATATGAGCTCGGAGAGTGTTTGCACTCTCTCTTGTTATGATGACTGGCGGCTTGGGCTTGTTTTTGGATCCGGGAGGGCGGCCGCGGGGCCTGCGGCCAACAATGTCTCCAGGGCCGGCGTTGATGCCGCCGCTGAGGTCGAGGCCTTGGTCTTCGCCTGAGTACTGCCCCTGGTTGACGTCGTCTTCGGTATCATCATGGGTTTGTTGTTGATGTTGGGGTCTCTGGAGCTGGTGCAAGTGATCTTGCCTGTTGAGCTGGTGAACGTAGCCTAAATCCAAACCAGCCATGGACACATCAAAAAGAAAAACAGAAAACAAGGGGAAGGAAAAATTATTATTAAAAATGGATTTACTAAAAAATAATTTTAAGGAAGGAACAACACCACTTCTGCTACTAAACTATGCAGAAAATTCAAAATACTGTTTGTTTTTCTCTATCTCCAGTGCTTTTGTTTATTTTATGGGAGTGGGAAGATATATATAGAAAAATAGGAATGGAAAAGATGTGTGTGAGAGGGAAAGAGAGCAGCTCTCCGGTACTTGAAGTTTTATTTGGAGTTGAATATAAGAAAAAGAACGACAAGAAGAACAAGGATCGAGTGCAGGGGAAGGGAAGGGAAGGGAAGGGAAGGGAAGAAGAGGAGGGATTAGATAGAGCAGAGAGAGAGAGGTGTGGGTGTGGGTGTGGGGGCGACAAGGACTCTAAAACGCAGTCATTTCTCTCGCCCCTAAAGTTTAAATATATACAAATAAAATATTCATTTTGCTGAAAATTTTCATATGTTTTGCTTTCTTCTTCTGAGGAAGAAAGGCCAGTGGTTGTAAGCATGACTCTCAATTTGAGAGCGTGGCTTTCAAACTATATAGGGGAGGAAGAATTTATTGCTCTTTTTATTATGTAAAATTAGTGTTTAGAGTTTTATTATTACAAAGCGTAGGCAAATAGCAGGGGCAAATCAGATATGCCCTATTTACACGCACTAGTTACTGTTCACACACACCTAATATTTTTCCTAACTCGCGCTAAACTTTAGAATAGAGATCTATTTAGGGTTTTTGAGTGGCTAGGGTTTCATTATTAGTGTTTTCCCTGAAATTTTATGAGTTTCATTTTTGCCTATCTATTGTCATAAATATGGGGACATATCTCAATGCTTGTAAATGTTCTAAAGTCATGTTTATCTATGTTCAAAATGGGTCGATTCTCGAGCATGTAATTGGATGATATTCATTAATTTGGTATTATCGTTTGATTTGGTTGCTAATTTGGCCTAATAGAAAGAATTCTATTTAGCTAACAAATAATATAGTTTTAAAAGGTAATATCTAAAAATATGGTTTAACTAGCAAAACTCTTTTTTATTATTGATTATTTTAGTTTAACTCACACATTGTGTTTGTCCGGAAAAATATTGATCGACTACTGACATATTAACTAATTTTGTTAAAAAAAAAAAAAAAATTAGGGATCAACGTCAATTAAGAGTATAACCTTGAATCCTTGATTCTTAAACAATTTGTAGGTTGGCCGACAAGGGTATGCATATTTTTGTTTTCAGATTTCGGAACACGCACCTAAACTTTTACAAAATAAGATATTTTCCATACAAATAATATGTTTAATAAAAGTATTTGACTCAATTGATTTGAAGCTTTGTCTCGTAATTAGTTTGGGTGAGCCCTATTTGCTGCAAGAATTTGTAATTGTTAAATCTTAACCTAGTTATTTGAGAGATTGTTCTTACTTCTTAGAACATGAGAATGTGAGGTTGCACACAAGATTTTTAGTTGTATAACTCGTGAACAAAATCTATTTAAAAGTTAAGGAAATGACTTACTTATCGATAAGATTCTTTAGTGTTCTTTAATATATACGCTTATAGTTGTCCCGTTTGATGATATTTATCTAATATCAAGTTTAACATGAGAGTATATAATCATAAGTCTTAACTTAATTTTAAATGAAAAATTGGCAATTATAAAAGGAAAAATGTATAAGTTTGGAGTAAGGTATGAAAAAGTATTATCTATGTGAAGCTAATTGGCCAACAAATACTGTTTCATCTTTCTTGTTTGTATTAGAAAGCACAAGTAGATTTGTTAAATAGTGAATGACATCCTTGGCAAAGAGAAAACATATTAGATGAGACGTTGTACCAAGAAAAATATGATTAAAAAGTGAGTTGATGACAAATTAAGGATGAAAGGAGCGTGGGGAAGTGCACTAATTTAAAAACTTTTGTGTGAGTGTGATCTAATGATGTACATAAACATTTGAGGAAAAGAACCTTAGATCATGGGGGGAGGAGGAGGAGGAAGTGTGTGGGTGGGGTTAACTCATTTCAAGATGAGTTGGTCAAGACGTCAAGTGCGGTTAGAAACTAACCATGGTTGGGTTAAATCGGAAAGTTGACCAAAGTTGGTTGAGTTAACATGACAACGTGAGGGGGGGGGGAGACAAATTTGGTTTTAAAAATTACAAAAACGAGGGAGGAATGGGGGCAAGTGGAGGATGGTGCTGCGGCGGTGGGTCCCTCTTTTGTCTTGTTCCTCCAACCAGGACGGCCCGCCTCCTTCTTCTCCATTTTGGTCTTTAGACAGCCATCTTTGCTTTGCTTGACTCGCTGGCTCCAGCCCAAGCATATCATAGTTTGATAAACAATTCGACTACGACCCGAGCATATCATTGAATGCATCGAAAATATTGATTTTTGATGATGCCAAATTTCCCATCAAATTTAGGGCTAATAGACAAATTACAAATATGTAGGGGAGGGGATTGAAACTCTTGTGTTGATCAATATATATTACTTGCAGTAAGGTTAGGTGTATCGTAGAGATGAGAGTTGTTAAGAGTAAGGATTTAGAGATAGCACTAGGGTTTTTACGAGTATAAACTTGAGAAATTGAGGGGTAGTGGGAGGGGTGTTCCAATCTGTATCCCATGTGATTAGCAGGAGACGGATTTAACGAATCGATCAGGTAATTCAATAGCAATTAAATCTAATATTCCGATAGTAATTCGATCCGCCTTTATATTTTATATAACATATGATTAACTAATTTTATATTTTAAAGAAATGTTTTGGACTATTGAAGATTTTGGTTAATCTAACTCGTGCATATGCCGTTGTTGCAGAGTTGTTGTTGTCCTTTTCATCATGTAATATTTTTTTCTTTTTGGCCAAACACCTCTGTATCATGTAATGAAAAGTTGAATTTTATGTTGATTTTGTTTCTTCAGTACTTGAAACAAAATTATTATGTGAACATAGATATTGACTGGATATCTGATATTATCAAATTTGTCTTTTAGTAATTTGGCGAATTATTTGATTAGATCAAATTTTATGAGTAATCAAACGGACTTGGATACATGTTGATTTAGTCTATACCGATCCATTAACAGGTATACTTACACCTAGACAATGAATGAGAATTTATTTATCTATATATATATATATATGATCAGAAGCGGACGTCCGCAGTGCTGTAAAACTGTGGACGTTCATGCTTCTGCCACGATTAGGCGTTGACGGCGGCGCGGCTCTTACCGGATAGAGGCCAGACGTCGATCTTGAGCTTCTTCTTGCCGGTGGATTCGTCGGCTACCAGTTTGCAGTCGACCTTGATTAGGCTTGAAGTTTCAGGTGAGGTCGCTGCCTAGAACCTTCGACCTCGATCTCCTTGGCCTTCATCTTCATGGTGAAGCTGTCCAGGATGCCCTTGGCCTCCTATATATATGTGTGTGTGTGTAATGGATCGACCCCTTGCATATACATATATGGATAATACTTGGATTCACCCCTAGGAGATGACCACAGATCCACAACCTTCTTCAGGGAGAATCCATATAGCCATGAAACCAACAAACAACTAGAGGAGGAGGAGTATGGGTATGGAGAAAGGGGGAACGTTATAAGTTATTGGGGATTTCCATCCCATCTTTTTAACCATTTTTTTCTTTTTCTTCTTCTAATATCTCTCGAAAACTTATTTGATCTTTGTTTTTTATTTTTTTAATCTTTAATTTTTCATGTGGTTAGTAGTCACATTAGTAAAGAGATAAACTATACAAGTGTCACATCACTTATCAGAAATAGATGAAAAACATAGTGTAAATTGACAATTTGTGCAAATGGATAATTATGACCGAATTCTGAGGGAAAGAGAAGTTGAAAGTCATTATTCGAATTCCAAGTGGGAAGAAATGCTTCATTTTCTTACATGAGATGTTAAGTTATGAAAAACGGATATGCATGACATACCTAACTTGGTTCATATTTTGACAGGACCTAACTTAGTTTAGTACTCAAAGTAAACGATGCAAGAGTAATTAATATTAGAAAGGTTCTTACTCTACCAATAGACATGCACCCTCAAGTTGTTAGGTGCTGAAATTAGAATCCCATTTTAATACGTGATTGGATTTAGTAGACTAAACAATGAGACAATGATCCAAATTTCATATCAATATGCGGGCATTTGGAGGCGTTGAAATTTTGCAATGAAATGTGTTATTATTTTATCTACAGAAGTAAAAGGTACGGGGAGGACATGAAATGACAAAATGTTGGGATAGAAGTTGTTAAATAGATTGTCAAAAAGAATTCATATAATAATAATAATAATAATAATAATAATAATAATAATAATGCAAAAAAAAAAAAGTTCTTCTTCTTATTATTGCTACTACTAAAATTATAATAATGCAAAAAAAAAAGTTCTTCTGCTTATTATTGCTACCACTAAAATTACTAAATCCGTTTAATATAGCTACCCCCATTTCATAATATTTGGCATGTGAAGCATGCCTCTAGTGACTAATGCATGGCAGGTTACCATCAAACAAAATAAATAAAGGAAAAAAAAAAAGCCTTTCCAAATTTAAAATGAAACTAATCGTTAGATCTTGGTTTGGAGTTGCTCATTTGTGTTATGAGGTTTCCATGCATGTATGGCTAAAGAACTTGCTGAAAACAGCTCCTAAAAGTTTCTTAAAGGTACTGTTCAAAACAAAACAAAAAAATATCACACGTCACTTAGATTGTAACATAAATTATTATCCCAGTGTGTGTGTGTATTTTTATAACTTATGTGTACAAGAAAATAAAAATTTATATTGCCACAATATATTTCTCTTGGTTGTAACTTTAATGGATTTTCAACAGCTTTGCTCTTACGTGAATTTGGTGCATAAAATCGTCGCAACTTTTGATTCAGTTTTTGGCTGTGGGATGGTGCTTTTTGATTGGTGGATCTCAGTTTGACCTAATATATGGCTTGGTGCGAGTATGTTCTCACAAAGTGATTTCTATTGAGGAAAATATCACCAATGGTCACTGAATTATGACTCGTTCGATACTTAACTCACTGACTTTTCAATAATATCACTTAACTCACTCACTAATATTCATTTTTCACATAACTCACTCCTGTTTAATGACATCAATTGTGTTGTTAAAAATGTTGTACATGGAGGTTATCTTTGTCGAATTACTTATAAATATTTTAAAAAGAAATATTAAAATAAAAAAAATAAATTGATGAAGAAAGTTATTAGAATTATTTTTCAAATTTTTATAGTTTTCTGATAATTTCTAATATTAAAGGAAATTTTTTTAAAAAATTGAATTTTAATTGGAAAACAAAAAAAATCTGTCACTTTTTTCCTTTAGAAAAAAATATATTTTTTTCAAGTTGAAAATATATAATTTAGTGTTTAGACAAATATACTCTCAACTTTAACGGTTTCTAACGGGAGATTTAACGGAGTTAAGTATAAGATAATGGTAAATGTGAGTGAGTTCCTTTTTCATTTTTTAAAGAGGATCAAAGGATATCACTCCTACCCCTATGGTGACTCGAACCCATTACCTCGATCTTAGATAGTGAGTTAAGTGATATTTTTGAAAAGTTAATAAATTAAGTGTCGAACGGGTCATAACTCAATGACTATTGGTGATTTTTTGACTTTCTATTAGCTAGTCTGTCTCTGTTCAATTTGGTTTGTAGTTTTTCATGAGAGGTAGAAATTGTTGTTCTTCTTGGTGGTGGCATATTCGGTACGTATTCAACTCAATCACATATGATGGAGAGATAGGGTGGAAATCTTCTCTCAAGGGCAGTGGTGATGTTGCGGGGCAGGTTGTGGTCTCCTTACATATTTGAGTGTTGATCCTTGGAGGTGTCTACCAATAATTCTGGCGTTAAAGAGTCAAGATACCAGCAATAATCCTTGTTCTATGAGAAATCATTGACTTTGAGATATAGCATCATCTTGTTAATTAGCCCATATGGGCATAACTTACCTAAGTCATTACCTCCAGGCTCCAGAGCTTAGTTGTTATGTGGTGAATCTTCTGTTACTTTAGTTGCAAAAGGGTCGGTGGTGTCAACGGTTTCTAAGAACCTTTATTTGGGTTATTGATCTTTACAATCTAAGAATGAAGGCTGAATAATATAAAATTAACGACAGACCAATCTCTTTTCTTTTGAATGGGACATGGTCAAATGTAGTCAGCCTCAATTAGATCCGAGTAAATGCCAAAACACTCTTTGAAGTTTGGGTTATTTGTCATTTTGATTCCCAACATTCTAAAATTATCACATTGGTACCTCAAAATTAACTTCTCTTTTTTTTCCAAGGGTATTTCCGTCTTGTCATCTCTCTCCCTTCCACAAAACTCATTACCGTCTTGATCGAGATAAGTAGTCAGCAATCACTAACAAAAATTAAGAAAAAAAACACTGCATAAAACACAATATTTTCTTAATTGTTGAGAAGATTCTTAACTAATGAAATATAATAAATGATACAAAAAAATAACTTGTGCTTAAACAGAAATCAAGCTCTAATTATTAACACACCTTAATATACTTTGTTGATTAGTTTATGAAAACTTTTGACCTAGCCCTTTGCTAGGGTTTTGGGAGTGCAGCTGTTCTTCCCTACATCTACCATCTTCGATGGCTGCTTTCCGATTGGCTTGCCTAATCGGCCTTTATTCTTGCTTCATCTTGGTGCGTGGCGTGATGTTTCGACAGGGTTCTTTTGGCAGGGTTGAGGGACCGTGGGAAAAACTGGTCCCTGGCTTTGCAAGGGAGAAATTGGATCTAGAGTGGTCTAGATCGGGTCGCTTTCTTACCGAGATTGCATCACCATGGCTGGGTGTGAGTTTATCTGCCAGCGGCAACTGGGTCGTTTGGCCGGAAGACTGGTCTTTGGCTATCAAATCCGGTCTGACTGTGAAGGGTGCCAGAGTTTTTGTTGGGGGCGGCGTCTCCTCAAAGCTTGCAGGTTCTGGCGTATTCAGGCTTCCACGGTCAGCGGTGAAATCCTGCTGTTTGGCGCTGGTTTTGGCGGAGCTGGGATGGTGCATTCTTCCCGGCGGCGACCCATGGTGGCGGCAGCGGCTTGCTATGCAAAGGTGGATACATTGGGGTGCCCTTAGTTGTTTCAACTAAATGGCCCAATTGGGCCGGGTACTGGTTGGATCTGGGCTCTAGGGTTTGCCTAAGGGTTTACCCAAATTGGGCCTTGGATATGGTTTATCTCGGTAGGGCTATGGGTCCATTATGGGCCTATGTTTTCAATTTTCAATTTCGTGGGCCTTTGTCGGGCAGAAACTTTGAAGAATGATTCAAAACTTGAATCATTTGATGCTGAAACAGCTGGTAAAAGCGAAGCTGTGCAGATGGTGAAAAGCGAGGTTGTGCAGTTGGTGGAGTCTCCTGATGCAGAGGGTAATGTGGAAGGTGGTTTGTCACCTTCTACTGCTAATTTAATTTAATTTCTATTTGGGTTGCAAAAACTAGAGCCTTAGTTGAAACCATTTTATGTTTGCTTCAAGATTTCTTGGTTTTTGTTAGAATACTAGTGTGTGGACTTTCTAAAAGGTGAGTGTACTTGAGACTTTTTGGGATTTTTATTCTTCTAGAATAGGGATTTTGAGAAGTTCTGATGAACGATTCTTTCTGTCGACCCCATAGGGGTGTTTTCTTTTTGTACTGCTTGCTGAACTTAATGAAAGTCTGACCTATTTCGATCAAAAAAGAAATCAAGCTCTAACTTGTTAACAAATTGAATAGGTAACTTTGAAGTGACCAACTTAATTGATTGGGGCAGCAAATCCTCTGTCCCCAATTATGTATCTCCTAATAGATTGTTGACACATGTCCAATCTATTTGAGCCTCTCAAACACCGTTTCCTCCCCATTATAGACAAAACAAAAACTTTATTTTCTTATAGATAATATTTAAACTAAAATTCTTTTGTTTATTCATCTGATCATCTCTCTTCGTTCTTAATTATCCCCATGAAACTTCAACATTCATGAAATAAGATCGTAAGATCTAAGAGATGAGATGCGGAATCAATAGTCCTCAAACCTTCTCTCTCTCTCTCTCTCTCTCTCTCTCTCTCTCTCTCTCTCGTGGTGTTGACCAGAATCTTCTTAGTCGCCATGGTAAGAGATATGACATCGGATCCATGATTCTCATATCGATACTGAGCTTTGTGAGATGTGTTTCAAGATCTTGCTCTTATTAACTTGACATCAGACTATTATTAGACTTTGAGTAAAGTCATAGAATAGGCGATTGGAGTTGGTTGTTAATGGGAGTTGTAGATGGATGCTGAGCTTGAAGGATTACCATTCAAGATGAACCCAGATTGTTTTCTCTTGGTACAAAGATGAACTCAGATTTTCATATAACATATTTAACAAAATCAAATTAATTTGACCAAACCATATAAAGATGTATCAACCCACCTGGGAAGAATCTTCCAAACATCTCGACCCACCTGGTCAAAATGTTCCTAATCTCGTTTTCTCTATAGTTCGATGAATTTGGCTTGGAGAGGAAAACATTCTATTTCTTTTATTTCCTTTTTCTTTTCACTTGGACTTTTTTTTTAAAATTTGTTTGTGCGGTTAACGGGGCTAAATGACTATTAGATGAGCTAGACTGAAATGCACAGTTGTCAACAAAATGAATGGAAGAACAGGGAAGGAGATAGGAAATCAGGGACAGATGATTTGCTGCCATTGATTGGTAACTTTTCTGCATTACAATAATCTTATGACTCCTTTTCAAAAAGAATTCTTTATGACTCATTTCATGAGCGTGATACATAGAAATGTAGAGAACAAATACAAGAACAACAATTTATTTCACATTACCTTGAAAATAGTTCATTGCAAATGAGTGCATAAATAAAATAAAAATACAAATAGAAATTTAAATGGGTCGTATAATTTTACAGAGTTTCTATTGAGACCTTCAAATTTGCTCATCTGACCTCTCTACTCTCTACTCTCTACATCTCCTTTTAGCTTTTAAATACAAATGTTTGCTCACTAGACCTTTTTTTGAATTCCTAAAATAACCTTAGTTACATTATTCATATACAAAACAATAAATTACTCATTATACCTCTAATTCACTCACTATACCTCCATTCCTTGATTTTTTTATTTTTTTTTGCATGTAGACACAAAATGTTACCCAAACAAAATTTCTAGAACTTTCTTTCATGAATCAAACAGTCATAACTCTCTCATTTAATCGAAATGAAATATTTACAATACAATTGACTAATTAAGTAGCACCCCAACTAAATAGTTTCAAGGTAAAATGGTTGCTCTTAAGATTTGACAATAAACTTGTAATTCTTCCTATACCCATGTACAATATTACAAGTGAAATCATTACTAACATATTAATTGGCATCAATTTCATAAAAAAATTGATTCCAAACATGAATCATTCTCACAATCAATTGTAGTGTAATAAAATACAGGAACAAATATGTCTTTATAGTTGTTCAACCAAGTGGTTTTCAAATAATCGATGGCCCCAAGAAGTGTGCTAAATTTTGATTCAAGTAATTTTAAATTGTTCAAGTACTCATCTTCAGATTTTGAATTCACCACGGACTGCCAATCATTATTAAATGTATCCCACCCTTCTTTTGTTGCGAATAGTCAATGAGTTAACACTTGTTTGTTGATGTGCCAACGACATAATACATGTAGTGTATTGGGGAATACATTACTTGTAGAATTCATTAGTGCCAATTCCCGATCTGTGACTATCACACTTGGAATACACTTGTCATCTAAAAGAGTCTTCAATCTAGTTAAGGCCCTTGTATAGTTGTCTTCTTTCTCTTTTGATATGTAAGCAAATGCAATGTTCAAGGGCTTGTTAGTGGATGGGATCCCAACAATCTCCAGAAGTGGAAAACGACATCTATTTGTTTTGTAAGTGCAGTCAATGATAAGTACATGTGGAAATGTACGTAAAATCTCAATGTTGTAAGGGTGACACCAAAACAAATATGTTACTTCCATCACTTCTATGATGCTCAATGTGCTTGTGCTCAAACAAATTACTTAGTAGTTGCTGCATTTGTGTTCTCCCAGCCCTTATTTTTGTCCTATGTCGTTGCCTGGCATTATCTATTGTCTTCATTGATGTTACATTCTTCATATTTCTTCTCTTGACGGCAGTTAAAATCTCTTTATGCCTCATTAAACTCGTGGACAAATCCACCAACAATGAATTTTCTTCTTCTGATAATCCACTTGCAAATGAGTACCCATGAAGGTATTCCGAAGCAGCATGATTATGCACTCCACAAACCACCTCTAACTTCCATTCATCTCCATTTTCATTATTAATGCCTCTTAATGAGAATAAGCATCCACATTTTTTGTACCAGTAAGCCTCGGATGCTTTTCTTTTCGACTATCTACATCAAATTCTTGTGTATTTGTATCAGACTTCATAGACTTATATGATTTATACTGACCATTCCTCTCACAATAAAACCTTATTTTAGGTCTCTTATTCTTATTGTCAATTTTTCCAGAATCAGACCTTCGGATAACAATCACAATATTGTTTCTTATCCTTCTGAATGAGTCCATTCAATCAAAGCAGCTTTACTTTTGAATATGGCCAAAACACTGTTTACTCCCTATACTTATAGGAAGTCGACGTTTCAATCCCTGACATTTCAATTTCACCGAAAAACTCCCTAAACCCTCCAATTTCACATAATTAGTCATTGCCGTTAATTTTCCGTCAAAAGCTCTGTTATCTTGCTGACGTGGCATTCTGTATGCGAACAAAATGTCTATTTTACCCTCATAGACCTTTTTTTCTCTTTCTTTTTACGTCTTCTTGCTCTATCTCTGTTTCCAGACGTTTACATCTTCCTTAGCATTTCTTCTGATTCCTCTCTCGGCTAAGGTAGAGATCGTTGCCATAGGATGGAGATTTAAAAGCGAGGCGCTGGGTTCTGGCGATTGCGCTTGGTGGTTTCGATTGCGGCCTTGCTCGTACTCTTCTCTTCTCATCAACCAGATCGTTCTGATCTGATTTGGTATGGGAGGTTGTTTCGGATGCAGTGGTGTGGATGTGATGGGGCGGCAAGTGTTGGCCAATTGATTCAAAGGGCAATGAGGAGGCTAGGGCTTTCGATGTGTCGGTGCTGATCCGTGATCTGACGATGGAGGGACGCAGGTATGATGCCATGCAGAGGCACGGCGAGGCAGGGTATTAGGCAAAGTCTGGAAGTAGCCATAGCCCAAGCACTCAAACTCAGCCTCGTGGCTTATCGGGATGACCTCTTCATCACTTCCAAGCTTTGGTCTAATGATTGATGCTCACCGTGATTTGGTTCTTCCCGTTCTAAAGAAATCCCTTCAGTAAGTCTAGCAATTTCGGAAAACGACTTTCTCTTAATGTCTGGGTTTTCAGTTGACGCCAAGATCGATCAATCTCTCACTCTATCATGAATTTCTGGGTTTCAATTGAAGTCTCGAGCTCCTGGTCAACTGGTCTTGCTCTTTGTTCGATTCAGAAATCTTCAAACTTGGTAAGTAAGTCGCTGCCTTGCTCTCGATTCAAATAATGCCTTGCTCTTGATAACAAAGACAATTTATCAAATGGTATACAAGGCAGATTGTAAAAGATGATCTTGGCAAGATCTTGAAACAGAGTAAGCTGAATGTTACACACGAGACATGAGATAAGATTCTGAGTGAGTTTAGAAGCACATGATATCTAAAGATCACTATGTTATTGAACTTGAAACAATAGATAGAGCTTGAACAAGAAGGAAGATATTCGATGTAATTCATGAAACTTACCAATTATCACTCTTGTAAGTTTCAGAGCAAGATGAAGGTGAAGATCTCATGGGTTGAACTAAGCATCACTTTAAGAACATGGCCCATTGCGAAGATAAGCTGAATTTGGAAGAAAATAGGACATGCAAACACAAATTAGAATCAGAATGGCAACTATGTACCAAAACAGGATTTTCCTGAACAATTCGCAGTTTTACCTTGATAGAGAACAATCCAGCTGTTGGATTGTTATGATTTTTGAACAAAGCATAGAAGACATGATTTTGGAAAACTTTGGTGAAGTTGTGTTGGAATCAATATTAGAAGTGGCACTTTCGAACTGTTGAAGTTGGCTGACGGGAATGATATCCAGCAGAGGTTTTCACATTGTAACTCTCTTAATTCAGGTTGAACGGGCCAGAAAAATACAGCTGAGTTCTCAGCCCACTCATTTTAAAGTTTCTCAAGAGCTTGAAGATCAGATGATAGTCCATGATCCAAGAGAAAGGAGGAAAAAGTTGCTTAGAAGCAGAAGATATTTATCGACACAGATTAGCTGAAGACACGTGTATAACTTGGTGGCATTCTCTCCATCGTACGATCCAATTTCAATGCTCCGGATTAGGTGACAAATTTTCTTCATTTACTTTTTTTTTTTTTTTGGCTACTTCATACTGAAACTTTTAAATTGGACCTCATCAATGATCATATGGTTGAGCAGTACTTTTCTAAGTTGGATGATGAAGAATGGGAAGAGTTAAAGCTCCTTGCAAAATTAAAAAAATAAATAAATAAATAAACAGAGGAGGAGAGAGAGCTGGAAGAAGAAGAAGCAAAAAGAGAAGGGGGAAAAATAAAATAAAAACAGAGACGAAAAAAAAAATAGAGAGAAGAAAAAAAAGTCTGTGAGGGTAAAATAGATATTTTGGTCATGTACGGAATGTTGAGAATATATACTTCCCACATGGGAAAAATGGGACCTTGCCTATGAGTTTATAAGAGTTTGGGCCACTCCATCCATTGTCAATTGGTTTTGGATGTGAACCCAAGATTACTTTATCATGGTATTAGAGCCAGGTTATCCCACGTGTGCATGCCTCACGGCCACACGGGCTCCACGTCACCCAAAGTTGTCCACGTGTATGGCTTGAAAATTTGTCACACGTGCGGGGGCGTGTTGAGAATATATACATCCCACATGGGAAAAATGGGACATTGCCTATGAGTTTATAAGGGTTTGGGCCACTCCATCCTTTGCCAATTGATTTTGGATGTGAACCCCAAATTACTTTATCTCGGAATGCCACGTCAGCAAGATAACGGAGCTTTTGACGGAAAATTAACGGTAAGAACCAATTGGGTGAAATTGGAGAGTTTAGGGAGTTTTTAGGTGAAATTGAAATGTTAGGAATTGAAACTTCGACTCCCTATAAGTATAGGGAGTAAACAGTATCTTGTCCTTTGAATATCTACCAACAAAAAATCTAACTAGATTCAAAATAGTAGTGCCTTCGTGAAATTTAAAGAAATTTAGAAAATAGTTTACCTTGTCAGTTGTAAATTGATTGGTATGATCTAATACATCATCTACTTCGACCCTGCTATTTGAAATAAAGGTATCACTATGTTGTTGATCTTGTATGTTGTAATTGAAAAACAAGAACATAAACACAAGTAAGTGTTGATTAAATGTCATATGTCAATCAAGCACATATATTTGTCTTTCAAGCTTTTAAGAAACATATATAGAAATTTAGTTAAAGCTGACGAAAACTTTAGGCATGCATCAACATCATTATCAAAACTTGGACCTCATTTTATTACTAAAGAAAAAAAAAAGAGCTAAATACAAATTACTACCCTGTGGTTTAGGTCAAAAATCAATTCAGTCCCTGAACTTCTAATTTCATCAAAAACACCCCTGCACTTTCAATTTTGATCTAATAGGTCCAATTTGTTAGTTTTCCGACAATTGAATTATTTAACTTGTTAATGTGGCTCATATATGGCCTATGTTTTATGATGTGGTGTCGAGGTGGTCTGCATAGTCAATTTAGGAGTGAGTCCTACTATTAAAAATAAATAGTTTTTCAACAAATAATCCAACTATAACTTGAACCCATAACAGAATATTAACGAATTGGACATATTAGATCAAAATTGAAAGTGCAGGGGTGTTTTTGATGAAATTAGAAGTCCAGGGACTGAATTGATTTTGGACCTAAACCACAGGGTACTAACTAGTATTTAGCCCCAAAAAAAATCATGATCCTAGCTAGATCCTAGCTAGAACCATACTTGCAGCACGCACACACAGTTTGACTACAATATTTAACTAAAATATATATAAGTGAACCCATTAACTCCTACACTCGTATTAATCGAAACGAACTCATATGCTCCTATGTGGTGATTAAACACACTAAAGGCCATTAAGAAGATTGATGATGTTAGAGTCGAACACAAACGCAGAAGAAAAAAAAAACAGAGAAAGAAACACCAGCAATAACGCAAACGCATAAGAGAAAAAAAAAAAACTAAAAGCCACTGTCTCCCATCCAAAAACTCTCTTCCTCCAACCAAACCTTAAACGAAGTTTAGATGAAGAACTTAATAACAGTTCTGAAACGATTTCTTAGCCTTTTAATCAATAGCAAACTTCATACTAGTATTTAAATTATACCTTGCATTTTTTCGGAGGCTCTGAAACAATGAATTGTGTCTCCATTAATAACGTTATTTCAAATAGGTGCAATAGCTCTTATGCGCATCACTGGCTTTGACGTTCTGATCAAAACGGGAACTTTATCATGGATGAGCGATCACAGGTCTAGAGTTTAAACCACTGTATCGTGAAAACTAAGTTCAGAGGTTTGTAAAGAAAATACTGATTAATTAAAATTCATTGTCTATAATTGTCATTTTACAAGAGGATATATATGTAATTTAATAATTCAAAAGAGGTGGAGGTCAAATAAACAAATTTAGAGATCCCAATAGAAAATATCATAATTTTATTCTTCAACTAGTTAATCTTTAACACTTCTAAAATAAGTTGGTTTTTTTTATGACATTTTGAAATAGGTTGGTGATGGTATTAAGTTTGTAAAGTTTGGGAGAAATGCCAAACTAGTTTCCTTAATATGATTATCTTATATTATCTTACTAAGTTAGGTGTTGGACAACACGACCCAATCAAGAAAGAGTAATGTAAAGGTGCCAAGAGTTTGGTTTTTTTCTCAGGGAGGCTGTACTTGAAACTTGAAAGGACATGAACGAGATTATTGAAAACGTCAAAAATTTCAAATCCAATTGTTGGATCCACGTAGCCTTGTAGCCGACTAAGTCAAGTATGCCCGTTTTCATACAACTAGAAAATGATAGGATAATAAGGAAAGGCCCAATGGTGATCACGTGGGCATAATATATATATATATATATATATATATATATATATATATATATAACCTTGCTCAGGTGCGGATATCCGCACCTCAGCAAAAACGTACGGATTTTGTGTTTTTCCCCACTTTTCGATCACACATTCACATCTTAACTTTTCAGTTTTTAGGTCCTAATGTATAGATCACCTCTGCAAAATTTCAGCCAATTTGGTGATCGTTAAGGCATCCAAAACTGCAATTTACACGAACGAACCGAATCTGTCGAACCGGAACCGTTCGTATATATTGTTGTAATTTGCAGTTTTAAATGCCTTAATGATCACCAAATTGGTTGAAATTTTGCAGAGGTGATCTATACATTAGGACCTAAAAACTGAACGGTTAAGATGTGAAAATGTGATCGGAAAGTGGGTACAAACTGGAAATCCGCACCTAAGCAAAAAGTGCGGACGTCCGCAGCCAAGAAGGGCTGTATATATATATATATATATATATATATATATATATATATATATATATACGAAAATCTTTTGAAGAGGACGTCCGCACTGTTGTTAAAGTGCGGACGTCGCCGCTGCAGCTCGGCTCGGGGTTCGACAGAGCGGCGGGGCTTGGCGGACGGACGGCAAGGGTCGGACAGAGCGGTCTGCAGTCGGTGGAGTCGCCGGCGATGGGGTTGCAGCTCGCTGCAGAAAACCTGCAGTTGCAGGTCGGGTTGCTGCCCAGAACCTGCAACCCCGACCTCCTCCGACCTCGAACGCTGCCCAGAACCGTCCGGGATGCCTCCGGCCTCCCTGTTGCAAGCCGCGTGCCGCCGTCGTCGCCTGGAACACCTCAGCTGCGTCGACGTCCACATTTTAGCGAAGTGCGGACGTCCTCTTCAGAACCGGACTCTATATATATATATATATATATATATATATATATATCCTATTTAGAGTGAGGTCTCACTCTGAAACTAACGTGTGAGGTTGGAGTTTAGGGTCACTTTTCGGTCTCATATCCACATTTCGATCGTTCAATTTTTGGGTACTAATGTATAAATATATATATACAGATCCTATTTAGAGTGAGGTCTCACTCTGAAACTAACGTGTGAGGTTGGAGTTTAGGGTCACTTTTCAGTCTCATATCCACATTTCGATCGTTCAATTTTTGGGTACGAATGTATAAATCATCTCTATAAAGTTTCAGCTAAATTGATGATGTTTAAGGTATCTAACTCACTTAAACCAATGGAAGAACTGAAACTGTCCACCCTGAACCGTACTAGCTTTAAGACAGTTATCAATGCCTTAACGACCATCAATTTGGCTGAAATTTTGCAGAGATGATCTATACCGTACCTAAAAACTGAACGGTCGAGATGTGGATACGAGATCGAAAAGTGATCCTAAACTCCAACTTCACACGTTAATTTTAGAGTGAGGCCTCACTCTGGATAGGATTTGTATATATATATATATATATATATATATATATATATATATATATATATATATATATATAATCTTGCTCAGGTGCGGATATTTGTACCTAAACAAAAGGTACGGATTTCCAGTTTTTACCCAGTTTTTTATCACACATTTACATCTTAACCGTTCAGTTTTTAGGTCCTAACGTATAGATCATCTCTACAAATTTTCAGCCAAATTGATGATCGTGAAGGCATCCAAAACTGCAATTTATACGAACGAACCAAATCTGTCGAACCGGAACCGTTCGTGTTCATTGTTGTAAATTGCAGTTTTGAATGCCTTAATGATCATCAAATTGGCTGAAATTTTGCAGAGATATATGATCTATAAATTAGGACCTAAAAACTGAACGGTTAAGATGTAAATGTGTGATAAAAAAAAGTGGGTAAAAATCAGAAATCCGTACCTAAGCAAAAGGTACGGATATCCGCACCTGAGAAGCCATGTGTGTGTGTGTGTGTGTGTGTATATATATGTCGCCACTAGTATTGTAGAGAGAGTTAACTAGGGTATTGGTGTATTGGGATTTATTGTCAAACTCTAATTGTATTCTCTCCAATTGATTATAGTGAAATTTCTCACCGGCTCCGAAAGTGGACGTAACTCAATCACATTGATTGAGTGACGAACCACTATAAATTCTTGTGTTTTGCTTTCTTTTTCGTTGTTTGGTTGCTCATCTAGTTCCATATCAATATTGTGTTTGTTCCCTTTAACGTACAAACTGGTATCAGAGCTCTGGTTCTGAATTGGGAGTTGATTCATTGATTGGAAACCATGGTTGACGAGAAAAATAAATGGCCTGAGTCTTCAGGTTCTTCGCATTGGTCGACTACTAGGCCATCAATTGGTGATGCCAAATTTGAAGTTGAAAAGTTTAATGGCACCAACAATTTTGGCATGTGGCAGTGTGAGATGATGGATGTCTTGTGTCAACAAGAATTGGATATAGCTCTGGAAGATAAACCTGCAGATATAGATGATGTGGAGTGGGCGAGAATTAACAAGTGGGCTTGTGGTTCTATCAGAATGTGTCTTGCTAAAGATAAGAAATTCTTTGTCATGAAAGAAACTTCTGCAAAAGAGTTGTGGAAGAAATTAGAAGACCAATATATGATCAAGATGCTGAAAACCGATTTCACCTGAAGAGGCGGCTTTTCTGATTCAATTATCGACAAGGTATCTCTATGTCTAAACAGATCAGTGATTTCAATAAGATACTTGCATATTTGGCCAATTTGGATGTGCAAATTAGTGATGAGGATAAAGCTTTGTGTTTGCTAAATTCTGTTCCTGACGAGTATGAGCATTTGATTACAACTTTGTTGCATGGAAAGAATGATGTGAAATTTGATGATGTGTGTAATTCATTAATAAATAATGAGTGTCGAAAGAAAGAGAAGCAACTTCAGAATGTTTCAGATGAAGCACTTGTAGTAAGGGGCAGATCTAATGAGAAAAAACCTATTGGAAAAAGAGGTAAATCTCGTTCCAAGTCAAGAAGTAAATTTTCTGCAAAAGATGAGTGTGCTTTTTGACACAACAAAGGTCACTGCAAGAAATATTGTCCTAAGTTGAAGAATAGAGACAAGAAGGGTTCTGAAGTGAATGTTGTAAAAGATGATGAAGATGACGATTTTGATTTTGCTTTGAGTTGTTCATCAGTTTTTGAAAATTTTGAAGAAGATGAGATTGAGTTTGTTTTGGCTAGTTCATTTGCAGTTGATTATTCTGATAAGTGGATTATGGATTCAGGTTGTTCACATCATATGTGTCCTAATAGGGAATGGTTCTCTACTTTCAAAGAGTTGAATGGTGGAGTAGTTTTGATGGGAGACAACAGTTCTTGCAGAACAATAGGGATTGGTACAATTCATCTCAAGATGCATGATGGAGTAGTCAGAGGGTTAACTAATGTCCAGTATGTTTCAAATTTGAAGAAAAATATTATCTCTTTGGGAACTTTAGAATCAAAAGGGCACACAATTACTTTGAAAAGTGGAGTTACTAAAGTTATCTCTGGTTCACTTGTGATGATGAGAGGTGAAAAGTTTAGAAATTTATATTTTCTACAAGGGAGCACAGTGACAGGTGAAACAGCAATATCTGAGACTACAGATGATGATGCAGACAATACAAAATTATGGTATATGCGTCTTGGACACGCTGGTAAGAAAGCAATGCAGGGATTAGTGAAACAAGGTCTATTGAAAGGTGCAAAGACCAGAAAATTGGAATTTTGTGAACATTGTGTCTTGGGAAAACAGACTAGAGTTAAATTTGGCACCGCAGTTCATCAAACTAAAGGTACTCTAGATTATGTTCACACTGATGTATGGGGACCTACCAAAACTGCATCCTTGGGAGGTAAGCTTTATTATGTCTCTTTTGTTGATGACTCTTCTCTAGAAGAGTATGGGTGTGCACCATGAAGCATAAAGATGAAGTCTTAGATATATTTGTGAAGTGGAAGAAGATGATTGAGACTCAGACCGGTCGAAAAATTAAGAGGCTCAGGTCAGATAATGGTGGTGAATACAAATTTGATCCGTTCTTGAAACTATGTCAAGATGAGGGCATTGTCAGACACTTCACAGTTAGAGAGACACCACAACAAAATGGGGTGGCAGAGCGCATGAATCGGACTTTATTGGAGAAAATTCGGTGTATGTTGTCTAACGCTGGATTAGGCAATGAATTTTAGGCTGAGGCAGTTATGTATGCAAGCCATCGCATTAATAGGTTACCTATTGCTGCACATGAGGGAAAAACTCTCATGGAAGTATGGTCTGGTAAACCTGCTACTGATTATCATTATTTATATATTTTTGGTTGTCTTACTTATTTTCGTGTCAAGGAAAGCAAGCTTGATCCAAGGGTCAAGAAAGCTATATTCTTGGGATTTAATGAGGGTGTTAAGGGATTCAGGCTTTGGTGTCCAGATGTGAAGAAAGTTGTTGTAAGAAGAGATGTGACTTTTGATGAGGCTATTATGGTTGATCAGAACAAGCAGAAAAATTCTCAAGAGCAAAGAATGACCATAGAGAGTTTGCAGCAGGTGGAGTTAAAGAAAAAAATTGTTGAAACTCCAATTGATCCAGTGAGTCTTACTGTTGATTCGAATGATTCAAATATTGAGGACATGAGTGTTAAAGTAAAGGTTCCAACCCAAAAGCCTACACAGCAAGATGGACCAATTAATTGCAACTACAAAGGGAAAAAGGAATGCTCAAAAACCAGCTTGGCTTAATGATATGGTGACTTATGCACTTTCAGTTACTGAGGAAGAAATTCCTACTACTTATGAAGAAGTTGTCATACATGCAGATTATGTAGAGTGGGAAAAAGCTATGGGTGAGGAGATGAAGTCTCTTCACAAAAATAAAACATGGGAGTTGGTTCAATTACCGCATGGGAAGAGAGCAATCGGTTGCAAATGGGTGTTTGCTAAAAAAGGAAGGATCACGGTACAAGGCTAGATTGGTAGCTAAAGGCTACGCACAAAAAAAAAAGGAATTGACTACAATGAGGTATTTTCTCCTGTTGTTAAGCATTCTTCTATTCGTATTTTATTGGCTTTGGTTGCACAGTTTGATCTTGAGTTAGCATAGCTTGATGTAAAAACAGTTTTCTTACATGGTAAATTAAAACAAGAGATATATATGACTTAGCCAGAAAGATTTAAAATTGCTTGTAAAGAAAATTGGGTCTGTAAACTGCATAAATCATTGTATGGTTTGAAACAATCTCCAAGGCAGTGGTACAAGCGGTTTGATAAATTTATATTTGGTCAAAAGTACAATCAGTCTTTATGATCCATATTTTTGCAAGCTACATGATGGGACCTTCATTTATTTGCTCTTATATGTTGATGATATGTTAATTGCATCTAAGAGTAAGGTGGAGATAAATAAATCGAAATCATAATTGAGTGGTGAATTTGAGATGAAAGACTTGGGTGAAGCTAAAAAGATTTTGGACATGGAAATTGAAAGAGATAAATCAAGAGGCAAAGTTTGTTTGTCACAGAAGCAATATTTGAAGAAGGTACTACATCGGTTTGACATGAATGATAAATCTAAATCTGTAAGTACACCTCTTGTCTCTCACTTTAAGCATAAATCTAATATGTCTCCTAGCACAGATGATGATATGCAATATATGGCCAAAGTTCCTTATGCTAGTGTTGTTGGTAGCTTGATGTATTGTATGGTGTGTACTAGACCTGATATTTCACAAGCCTTAAGTGTGGTGAGCAGATATATGCATAACCCAGGTAAAGGTCATTGGCAAGCAGTGAAGTGGATTCTACAGTGTATTCTTGGTACTGTGGTTGTTGGATTGGTTTTTCAGCAGGATAAGACGAGTCAGTGTGTTGTTGGATATGTGGACTCTGATTTCGCAGGTGATTTGGATAAGTGCCGATCTACTACAGCTTATGTGTTTACTCTTGCTAGTGGACCGGTGAGTTGGAAGTCGAATTTGCAATCTACAATTGCTTTGTCGACTACAGAAGCTAAATACATGGGGGTAACAGAGGGTGCAAAAGAAGCAGTTTAGCTTCGTGGTTTGCTTGAGGACTTGGGAATTATTCAAGAATATGTGGATATTTTTTGTGATAGTCAAAGTGCTATTCATTTAGCAGAGAAACAATTTACTTATGCTCGTACTAAACATATCAATGTCAAATTTCACAAGATTCGTCAGATTGTAGAGGATGGTGATGTTCAACTCCTCAAAATTAGAACTGCAGATAATCCTGTTGATATGTTGACAAAGTCGGTTCCATTGAGCAAGTTCAAGCATTGCTTGAACTTGATTGGCGTTTGTAGAATTTGAAATTCTCTACAGGGATGTCGGAGCGGTGATTTGTTTTGAAGTTCTACTTTGGAGAATTTACATCAAACAAAGTCAAGGTGGAGATTATTGAATATTGGCTTTAATTTGATTGGTGGGCAAAATCCAATGTGAAGGGCCCATGGTGATCACGTGGGCAAGACACCCCTAGGTTAATTAGGCTATATATATATATATATATATGTCTAGATTAATTAGGACATACACAGATATGCCTGCAGCCACTAGTATTGCAGAGAGAGAGAGAGTCAACTAGGGTATTGGTGTATTGGAATTTTGGGTAGAACTCTAATTGTATTCTCTCCAATTGATTATAGTGGAATTTCTCACCGGCTCCGAAAGTTGAAGTAATTCAATCACATTGATTGAGTGAATTACTATAAATTCTTGTGTTCTTGTGTTTTGCTTTCTTTTTTGTTGTTTGGTTGCTCATCTAGTTCCATATCAATATTGTGTTTGTTACACTTCTGCACAACAAATACAACCAAATGACTGTGTGGTTTCTTTAGAGTGTTTGATTAAGCTTGCTTTGGGCATTGTTTTTCCTTCTTTTGTTCTTATTAGGTGATTATCATAAAGGACTTGTTAAATAAATTTGGTGTAGCACCTATAGTTGTTGTCGTCACCATCCTCTATTAGAAGAAGAGGATCACTGATGAATGAAATCGGACTACCATATTTGAAAATAGAGTAAGAGTATTGTCAGAATCAATGTGAAGTATAAAAAATTAAAATTTTAAAAAAATTAATCCAGACATTTTGCATGATAAAATAGTCACTTTTGTTCATGTTAGGAAGGGAGCAACTTTGTTGAAAGTAGTTTGAAACATGCTGGTGGGTGTGTGTGTTTGGTGGGGTGGTAAGGCTTTGGTCTCATATATAAGAGGTCAGGAGTTCGAGCCCCATCAAGGGTGAGAATGGGGTGGGGTTTTAAAAAAAAAAAAAAAAAAAAAAAAAAGTTTGAAACATGCTGGTATTAATTTCTGAAATATAAATTTCATACTTAAACCAAGAACATGACCCCTAAAAACCTCAAATTTGGTCAAAAATATAAACTCTCTATCGACATGTGATACCCTACTGTATATATGCCATCGAAAGTGAGCAAGACAGTTGGTAATTATATGGAGCCAGTGGGTCTGATCTGAATCTGATGACTCCTGGTAACTCTGATGATCCAAAAGCTCGCACTTTCTGATGCGATCTTGCTGGATATTTGGTCAAAGGATTGGTCAAATATTCTCTCATCGTTGATGGGCAATACCCAATCGGATTGCATGGTTTGAGGTGCAACTGGGACATGAGCTCAGAAAGACGATCACGTGCGGGTGTTCGGAGTCAAGAAAAATGCAGGACAGGTTAAGGAGCACCGTATGGCTGTCGGCCACGTCTCTGTCATATATGGCGTTGCTTTGCTTCGGGAGTTGGTAGCAGTTTCGCCCCTTAAATCCCGGGAGCCTCTTTAAGATCCTGCACTGCACCCATTGGTCTTCCTCTTTTGACACTGCATTTTACCTGCCCCCCCCTCCCCCTCTGAAAGAAAGGGCCCCTCCCACTATAGATGCTTCAACAGACAAAATTATACACTATTGCTACAACACGAATAAATCCACCATTACCAAATATATGGATATATAAATGACTAAGAAAGAAGTCAAAGAACCCTGGAAAAAAATTATATAAAAAAAAAACACTTTTTTCTTCAAAAGAAATAATCAAGACCAAAAACTCTCTAAATATAAGCTCTCAAACAAAAAATGATTGGATGGATCTAGTTAGATCTCCAAATTTGATATTTGAACTTCTCTTACTTATTAAATCTTTAATTCACATTTTTTAATACTTACAAAGCTAAGTACACCACCTCAATTTTACTAAAACACCATTTAACAATTAAATGTATATCTTCAACAATTGTTTTTTTTTTATTATTATCATTCAACCACGAAGAATTTTGTAAGGAAGCTGCCTATATTTTTTGTGTACTTTCTCCAGTGGTGGAAACAAAAGTTGATTCTTAGAGGGGCTGAACAAGTAGACAATTATAAAAAAAAAAATTTGTTAATCCAAATTAATCTTAGTCTTTTTTTTTTTTTGGCAATATGGATTGTTGTGAAAGAGACTTTATTCTCAAATAGTTAATATATATTATATTGATTAAATCTAAATAAAAGGAGTTGACTTTAGATCTTAATTAGTAAAAATATTTAATAAATTTAGTTTAAGGAAATTTCAAATCAGATTTTTTTTAAAATTTATATTTGTATCAAATGAGGGAGGTCATGTATAGAAATTAATTATTTTTACTTACTTATTTTATTATAAGTTATAATAACGGGGGAGGTAAGAAGAGTGTTTGTTTTCTCTCTTTATCCTTATTAAGATTTCATATGAGTTGATAAAGTCTAATAACAATTGAAAAAAGAAGGATGTCCAAATATCAAATCTGGAGATTCAACTATAACTAGCTCTACCATGATTTTGTTGTGCCCTCAACAAAAAAGTTATTGTGTAATTTTGCTGTTAATATTTTCGCGAATAAAATGATTGTTCTAATTTTGTTAAAATAAAAATAATAATTTTCTTAATTATATGAGATCCACGGTCGCTGCACCTGGTCGGATTTAGGGAGCATTTTCTCTCGTGTTCTTTTAAAGAATTATTATTGGAACTTTTACGATTAGATGTTAATTAGGGCCACCCTTTTATCATACAAGAGATTGAAGACAAAGATTTTGATCTCAATGAAAATGCCAATTTGTTGCTAGATATACAACAGTGCAGTACGATGATCCACAATCTGACATTCACTTTTGCTCCTAGAACTGCTAACTCTGTGGCACATAGATTAGCAGCCATTGCCTATGAATCCAACACTACTCAAGTTTGGATAGACCGAGCTCCAGAAAGCATTCTGGATGTCTTAGCTTTTGATTGTAATTGCTCCATTTAATCAATAAAATTCTTGGTATTTACTCAAAAAAAAAAAAAAATCTAATACGAGAGAGAGAGAGAGAGAGAGAGAGAGAGAGGAAAAATCAGTTTAATTGGTTAGTTCTAGTTTCCATTTTTTGTCTTTCAATTTCAGGCCTTAAATTCCCAATTAATACAATTTCTTAGTAAACCTCTCTCTCTATTACCTTTTCTTTCAATCTAGGACATTACCCATTGTAGGAGGTTGTCCCCATTGTAGTTTATTATTCCAGTCTAAACAAGTGGAAGCTGATTGGGTTCAGAAAGATAGGGTCCTCTGCTCCTGCATGCTCTCTTAACTTGGGGCAGGGATAAAGCCATTAATAATTTCCAACAACCGTGTCCTGTCCTTCTGATCAGTCCTAGCCTCCTAGGAAAAGCCCCCCGAATTTTTGGCTCTCTGTCTCTCTCTCTCTGAGTCTCTCATTGGAAGTACTGAAAATACTGGGCAGGCTCTCACTCTCTCAAAGATTTTAACCTAATACTATACTAATCTCTGCAGGCCACAACTGCTACCGCTGGGTAACTGAGCGTCTGAGGCTCTGAGCGAGTGGGCGTGGGGGTGTATATATTATCTCTCCCAGTCTCTCACACTTTGATGTCATAAAAGGACAAATCCACGAGGGTTTTCCGACCTTTAAAACAAACAAAGAGGCAATCAAAGAGTGCTGTACCCCTTGACTTCGCGATAAGAATAAGACCCGGCCAGCTAAGCTACAAGCTCAGCTAGCTCATGAATAACAATGTCGTCCTGGGAAAGATCCACCAACTCTTTCGTCCCACACCCCCATATCTCTCAGGTCCTTCCCACACTTCAAACACTCAATCTTATGATATCTCCTCCTCTCTGATGCATCTCTGAGTTTGAGTACTCCTCTAGCTGAGTCTCTTTGATATTTTCTGAGAAGTTTGAATTCAATACTACTGCGTACTGACATATGATGAGACATGGGATTTAGGAAGCACGACTTCCCTCCTAGAAGTTAGATCGATAAAGCCCGCAAGACGAGCCGTGAGCCATTCACTCCACATGCGCTACCTATGACATCTCAATAATTAATTTCAAGTACTCTTTTCACTTTTACTACGCAAGCTGGCTCGGGGCGGTGGCCATTAGTGCCCTAAAGTTGGGCCGTACGGGGATAACTCGTGTGTTCCCAACATGGACGTATAGTACTTCTAGGGTTTATATACCTAATCTTCTAATCAACGTTGGTTTCGTCAAGGAGCTTTCACCTCTAAGTTCGTAATTCTCTCTCTCTCACACACACACACACACTGAGAGATTAAGAGCACAACTTAATTGGCTCCTTCTAGCTAGTATAGCAATGCCGTATAGTAAGGCCTGAATAACGGTGAAACTCCTACTCACTTTATATAATTGTCAGCAAAAAAAAAAAAAAAAAAAATCTATACTACATTATCTTTTCCCTTTTAGTATTGAACAAAAGAAAAAAGAGTTTTTTGATAACTACAGTGTGCGGCGCGCGAAAGATGAAGCTATTGAGGGGAATAATGTTCACAAGAAGCTCCTCGCATAACCTTTATATATCCTTTATATATCAATTTTTCTTATAAATAGAAGCTTTTGATTAAAGCTAAATTGTGGCATCGAACGTATCACCCATAAAATTAATGTTGTATGACACTTATTGTGGCTTGAAATACCATGGCTAAGAATTTAAGCCAAAAAGGAAGAAGAACGAAATCTAGTAACCGTAGAAGCTTTGTTAAGGGTGCATTTTGTTACCAAATTCACCAATTCATGGTGACATTGACGACAACAATAACAAAAATGTCTGAGTAGTAAGTTGTAACCACAGATCAATCATTTTTCTTTGAAGTGAACTGTGTTGTCTTGACAATATTTTGTCTCTCTTCTATGCAAGTGCATCACTAATACAGGACACTAGAATTGACATTCTTACCTTATCATCTAAATAATACGAAATCTTTAATTTTATTAATGTCGGTGGAAAAACAAGCACCTGATTAGACTCTAACCTGTATTGATGTGACAAAGTCGATTGTTTAACACGTAAAATGTAATCAACACGTTAATCTGTGTGTATCTAAGTATGGTTCAAATTTAAACGATGATTAAGACGATGAGCATTGAGCTGTGAAAAGAACCATTGGTAGCTTAACCTCGATCACTTGACCAACTCAAATAATTGAGAGCACCACTAAATTGTGATTGTTCCAAGTAATTGCTCCCATGGCTTATAAGTACGTGCCTTAACTTGTCGTGTTTCATTACAATATTTAACAAAACCATTTTGGTAATCTCCATGATAACATCATTTTCAATCTCAATCAGTAGTGGATTAGCACCTCTTCGGACATCAAAGAGGTATTTAAGTTCCTCTAATACATGCTTGAATCCGAGGTGCCCACAAGCTTTTTGATCTTAAACAACTTGTAATTTTGTAATTTCTTTATTCTTTAGCACGTGTCCACTTGATTTGCAAGTTGCAAGTAAAGGTTTGAATAATTAGGATTGATGCTGATCTCGCGTTTATGTTGAGAGGTACGTCATTCATGGTTTAGTTCGATTCACTTGATTATATTTTAAATTTATTATTTTTAAAAGGGATTTTTAAGTTAATATCAAAATAGGAATGTACGTAACTGCTTAATGACTATTTGATCTAGTGACATATGTGTTTAGCTTTGTAAAACAAAATTTCTACTCTTATGGTCAAATTAGTTGTTGTATAATAATTATAATAAAAAATAGAATAAATGAATAGTTAATAAATACAAGCCCAAATATGCTACTAATGGATGCTACTTTACGACTATCTATGAACTTAAAATATCTTTCACTTTTGAAATGCTACACACACACAGGTAATTTACTATATACCAAACATGAGCTACTGTTCATAATTAAGCACTGTTCCTAAGGGCCTGATTTGAAGTGACGCTTTTGCCCGCATTTGAGATTTTTTGCGGTTCTGCCACGTACTGAGCTATACTAGATGCTTCCATCAGTTTCCTCTTTCTTCTACGACCATCGGATTCTTCTCTCTTCTGTTGGTTTCTCTCTTCCTCCCTTCTGCCGGTTTATTAACCTATCGCCATCACTCAGTACGACATCGAAGAAGTACAGCAACACTACAACCACACATGTAACAACCCCAACAATCTCGATGTTCCTTGATTTCATCAGTGAATCACGAACCTTAGGATTCCCATTTGACTTTGATCGCTGTCTGTCCTATGTAGTTTCGTAGCAGGAGATAGTTTCTTTGTACGAGAGGTTCTGTCAGCTCGATCGCAGCGGCGGAGGTTTCATCTTTGCCGACGAGTTTTTGTCCGTACCGGAATTCGCACTCAATCCTCTCTCTCAAGTAAGCCTACCCCATATAAAAGTTAAAGCTTTCGTGATCTGAGGGTTGTAAAATTTCGAAGATTGAGGCTTTTATTGAATGGTTGTTTTTGCTTCATATTTTTTTGCTTCTCCAATTCGTTGTTATTGGATAGGTTGAATTCTCATACAATTTTGAGTTTCACTTATATCAATTTTGCATTTCTCAGTTTTGGCTGGGTGGACGTAGATACTGGGGGAGAGGGATTGGAGCAAGACCACACTTGCTCTTAGGAGATGCTTCTTTATCAATGCCCAATTTCCTTTTCTCATCAGAGAGATTTGATCAAACAACAAAGCTACTTAGTTTTGGGGTGAATTCAGATCTTCCTTTTTTCTCATCAGCATCTCTAATTTCATATAAGAGGGTTGAATTCATTTTTAGGTTTTCTATTATGTGTTTATTAATGCTTTATTTTATGACTGCTTCTTGGAATTGAAGGAGGAAGGGGCAAAATTCATGTCTTGGTAGTGAGACTAGCTAAGGTGAGACTAGCAAAATTCATTCAAATTTTACTTTTACGGAGAGCTACAAGAACTGTACTGGTTATGTGTTGAGCTTGGTTTTTCTTAATACTCTTAATCTGAAATACATAAACTCTTAATCATATATATTCCAATCAAAAACTAGTACTTAGTAATACAATAACCTTGAACTCTGCTCTAAACTCTCTCTCTCTCTCAGAGAAACTCTAAGGCCGGGCTTCCATTTGCGAAAATCGTTCTCGTTCGGCGGCTCCCGGACATCCGGGTTAGTCTCTGGCCTCACAGCCGTCATAGGGTCTGCTGCCGGACGGGTAAATTGATGTCTACTGCTCATGGGGCTCCGTCAGAGGGGGTTTTCGCAGGGCTTTATCAGATGGTTTTCGGCTGGGCTAGTGCGAGGCGGTGACTGGACTGTACTGGACAGGCGATCGATCCCCGCTGACAGTTCTTGACTGATGGCGCCATGGGTCTGGATCGATGGCTGTGTGGGTTGTGAGGATCTAGGCCGGGGTTGGGTTTTTCGTCATGGCTTAGGTTGTGGTGGCGTGACTCGTGGTGATTTGGGTCCCGGACGATGAAAGGTCATGGTGGCGCGGATTATGGTGACGTGGGTCAGATGGAGCTCGACCTAACTGGTACGTACGACGGGGTGATGGCGATGAAGATAGTGGACTGACCCAAACCAACTTGATGGCCTTGTGTGGATTATCTTTGGTGGCTGCTCTTTTACAATAATTTCTTTTTAAGAAGCTAATGCACGTTATGTGCACTCTATGTATCTCTAGCGCCTCTGGAGTAGTACCAAAGGAGGATTCCTGTGATGACTACATACATGAATGTCTAATGAGTGGGTCTATTTCTATGTACCACTATGAGTACTACCACTATCTTCTTGACTGTCTGTAGATGACAAATGAAGGGTATGTAACAGCCTATTCTAGCTTTAGATGAATATATTGGCACCTGCTCTTTGAGTTTGGGTTTGATTCAAAAAAAAAAAAAAAAATATATATATATATATAGACACACACACACACACACATATATTTTGAATAAATACAACAACTCTTTTATTGATTAGCAAAATCATACATAATAGATTACCCCAGCGGGGCTGTCAAAAAATAAGAAGAACCATATTACCTAAACAATTCTACCTTTTTAAAAACCATGAAGCACATATTTACCGTATCATTGTCAGATTTTAGATGATTGTAAAGATTATTTAACAGTTTTTCAATCAGTTAGAATTCGACATATTTACCGTGAAGTAATGGTGTTACATATAGGCTTGCACACCTTGCTAGCTTATTTTGTATTGATGATTTTTTGTTAGAGGAGACTCCTGCTATTATTCAGGATGTTCTCCATGAGGATTATTGTCATTGTTCTTCTGTAGCTCGGGGTTCATGTTTTATATCCCTCCCGATGCAAAATTCTACTATTAATATAATAAATGAAACCCGACGTGGGGCTGAGCCTCCCAGCTAGGCTGGGTTCCAAACCCCTTTCAGAAAAAAAAAAAAAAAAAAAAAAAAAAAAAAACCATGAAGCACATCCAAAAAAATTCTACTTCATCCATGAGTAATCAAATTGTGGCACAGATGAAAAGAATGTCATTGGTGTCATATCTCAAGCATTATCTGAAGAAGGTACATCTTACAAAAGCAAAACATCACCTCTTTCAGCTAATTCCTCCTTAGTACTAGTGTCCGATGTATCAGCATTCACTAATGCACCAACAAATTTAGACTGCCCATCAGCCAGCTCATCAACAGGTTCAGTGTCGTTGCTAAATTTAGGGAACCTAGTTCTCCGAGGTTTAGGTCCTTTAGTCTTGTACTTGTCCTTGCTACCCTTTGGACGACCTTTCTTCTTTTCAGGAGAGAAATGAATGACTCCATTGTTATTGGGAAGATCTAAGTCGTCATCTACCTCCAGTGGTGATGTACTCTGGACGAAGTTAGTCTTTGATTACTTGTCGGCCTGAATTAGTGCATTGGGAGGTTCATGCCTTACACCCAAAATGCTAAAGGAAGCAACCTCTTTTGACGTTGTTGATGCCGAATCTATTGTAGCAGCTCCCCAGCTTGGAATAGCCAGCTTGAACAAGGAGAAACCAACGAGCTAGAACAAGGAGGTCAGAGGGTTTGGGGTACTGTCACTTGAGGTTGGCGTACCAAACTAAATCGCAGTAGGTGTTGAAACCCTAGGTCTAGGGTTTAGCCCTTAAATAAACGTCCCCGTCTTGATATGCAGCCTGAAACCACGAACTTTCTTCAAGGGACCCACCACCAGCGTTGTTTCCGACACTAACGTTGTTGGAGCCACCAACATAGTATGCAGTGTCAATTCCAGTTGTGGGGTGGATTTCTCTTTCTGCTAGAATTCCAATTGGAACTCCTATATGAAAGTTATGAGATTACTAATGTTACTTTATTTATAAAAAAAACATTTTAATGGATTTTTAGTAATTTTTTTATTTTAGGAAAAAAAATTCTCCATAACTCTAATAGATTCTCTATAATGAAGACTTTAGTCCCTGTAATAGAAATTTTTCAGAAAACCTTTTTTTTTTTTCCTTTTTTTTTTGATCGAAAAAGGTCATCCTAGTTTCTTATTTCAACAAGGAGTACAAAAATGACGTATCCCTTTGGAGTTGTCATAAAACGTCGTTTACAGAGTACCCTAAAACCTTATTCCAACATACCCCAAGTACACCAACCTTTTTGAAAATTCACGCACTTTTATTCTAACAAAGACCCAGAACTCCAAAGTAAAATAAATGATCAACAGGGCAAACTAGATCTTTACGACCTATAAAAATTTAAACAATACTACACGCTTTAAAGGCCCAAACCATCCAACCCCACCTCAAAGGAGTAGCCCAAAACCCGTGAATCCCTAACCCATAGGGTCCAGCCACAGCACCATCAGGGGAAGGAGAGCGTTGTCGTCTCCAGCCCTGTCGCAGCTAGTATTAGCTACACACACTACTAGAATAAAGTTCATACACATCAGTTCCTAACCGATGTTAAACAAAAAAAATTCTAATGTCTTAATGGGTGATGTTAAAGATCATGAAAACTCAGACATCGGTTGTTAGCCGATGTTAAAAATGCATCTACACATCGCTTCTTGTTAAGCCACCGATATTAAAAATGCATCTACACATCGCTTCCTGTTAAGCCACCGATGTTAAAAATAACTCTACACATTGCCTTCTTTTAAACAACCGATGTTAAAAATGTCTGTACAGAGAAGAGAGAGGGAGAGAGGAGAGAAAAAGTGGATATGGAGGACTCTCTCTCCTCCATCACCGATATCCGACCACCGGAGTGGACTGACCGCAACCACCATCTTCTTCGCCTTCCTCCGACGAGTCAAGGCCAAGCTGCACGTCCTCGGGCCACGACTAGAAGCATGGTTACATTGCTTTGTCCAGTCCACCTGGACCACCTCCGAGATGAGCCACAAAGAAATCTCTGCGAATTCGTTTTTCAGAGTTTTGTGGTTTGGTTCGATTAGGACGGGGGGAGAGAGAGAGAGAGAGAGAGAGAGAGAGAGAGAGAGAGAGAGAGAGAGAGAGAGAGAGAGAGAGAGAGAGAGAGAGAGAGAGAGAGAGAGAGGCGAGAGAGCGAGAAGGGAAAGAGGAGAAGGATAGGGTTTTCGGGAAAAGCGAGAGAGAAAATGGGTCTTGAGTTTTATGTGCGTGAGTGAGTGAGGTAAAGTGGGAAAATTTTGTTCCCCGCGTGTACGAAATTTTTTAACCTAGTCCTTCCCCATTTTTGAAAATTTTGGAATCAAAATATAGACATCGGTCAACAGTAACAAACGATGTTAATTATATAAATAGAAATCGAATTTTCAGAAATCGATGTTATAATACTTTTTTACATCGCGTGAAATCTGAACCAATTTAAATGACGTGATGTCTATTAACATTATTCTAGTAGTAACATGTCTCGTCTAAGCTAAGAAGCAGCGAAAGAACTTTCAACCATGTCTCTCTTGATCCGGAACCAGATCCAAAGCCTCTCGCACCGCCACCACTTCCTTATCCGCGATCTCCATTGCCCCCGCCTTGAGAAGCACCTAAGTCGCAACCCTAAAGACACAATCTGACCATAGCGCCATCGCCAGTAGCCTAAAGCAATCAGGAACAAACTGAAGATCCCCAATTCCAACCTTCCCCAAATGCGGCGCCCCCCAAAGGTCACCAACTCCGTCCCCGAAACCACCCCCACGGTCGACCTCTACCACTAGAATACAACCGACTTTAGCCAATTCACCGATCCACCATCAAGCTCCCCCCACACCATCGGGCGCATCAAAACACCAATACAAAGGAAGACAAACATGCAACAAACCTAAGCCTGCAATTTTATCCATAAATGGACAAAGTATAGCAGCTGCAAGCAGCGACTCTCAAACCCTAACAGAGCTAGGTAAGAAGATTTTTTTTTTCCCCGTACATACCAAACTAGCTCGCGGCGGCTTTCAAAACCTATGGGAGATGCTCTTAATAAAAAAATGAGAGAGTATTAATAAAACAAAGTTACAGTAATGGCCAACACTATCGAAAACATGACACAACACATGCACTAATAAGTAACCTCATCTGCAGTTTACTGATCATCATTAATGTTAATAATCTCACAACTTTAGAAAATTGAAGAATAATGTTAAAATAAAAAAGAGAAATGAAAGAAAATCGACATAATTAATATATAATGAAAAATGATTACTTTTTGTTGTTATATAATACTAATCGTGCACTGCGAGAGCATTAGTTCCTATTAATGATCATCTAGCAAATCTTTTTGTCAGCAAAATAGTGCCGATTCATCTCTTGTACTTAATAATATCTTAGCTGTTGAAGGAAAATCGGTTTTGTGTGCCTAATCAAACTAGGAGTATTAATAGGAGAGAATGTTCTAGAATTCCTAGTCCTATTCGGAATAGTATTCCTTGTATCATTAGAACATGTACATTGTAATCCCTATATATAGGGCTCCTATTCTCAATAATGAGATACAATTCTCTCTCAATACTCATATTCTTAAACACGTTATCAACACGAGTTCTAACCACAAACAAAAACCAAAAACCCGAAAACTCTTCTCACCAAAATCTGCCACAGCCCCTAGCCCAAGCTAGCCGAGTCATCCCCTGCAGCTTGCCCCGCGCTACGCGCCCCTACGCTCCCTGCTGCCCGCCTGCGCGCCCGAGCACCTGCAGCCATACATCGCTGCTCCTGCAGCATCACCGCAGCCCCTGCTGCCCGTGTCCTTTGTTGACCCTGCAGCATCCGCGTCTCCGCTGCCACTGCAACGTCCTCGGACCACCACACACCACCGCTGCCCCTGCAGCTCTTCCGGTCAGCCAAACAACCACCATACTGGCCTAGCCTTCTGCAACACTCGGCATCAATCAAACCTTTTTTTGCTGCCATCACCACCGAACCACCTAAGGCTCTCCAACTCATCCTACATCATCCCAAGGTTTCAAGCTTCAAAATAACAAGTAAGTATTTACATTAGAAGTTCCCGCTTTTGAAATTCAATTTCTCCTTCTTTTTCTTCGGGGACTTGCAACCTCTCTTCTTTTACATCCCACCTTTCTTATAACGTGGGTTCGATTCTTGAAAAGTGGAATCGTGGGGATTCACGCTATTAACGAACTAAGAGCGTTCGTAAGACTTCGGACTAAGAGCGTCCGCAAGCATCGACTTATGACCATATAAACATCATTGTTTCGGTCTAATCCAATTATTCTTGGAAATTGATTTCTTGGTAGCATAGCTCGGAAATCTTATTATTTATTAGTTGTCGTGGAAGCTTTGACTCCGAAACTAATATACTTCTTCTTCTTGATTTCAGGATGTCGAAGCCGAAGCTTGACTTTCCTATGCTTGACTCAACTGGCTCGGAATATCATAGTTGGGTCATGGATGTTGAGAACCACCTCACTTCAAAAGGGATCCTACCCGTAATTCAAGCACCAAACCCTGAGATTATATTTGAGCGTACGGCTACAAATAATGCCACCGCTCTCATCTTGATGAGACGCCACATGGATAAATCACTCCGATTGGAGTACATGGCAATATCAAGGATGCTAGAGAATTATGGGTTGCGCTAGAAGAGAGATTTAGCAATGTCAAGGACTCCCTCCTCCCCGACTTGAAAGTTCAATGGAGCAATCTACAATTCGCCGACTTCAAGTCCGTAGATGAATATAATTCAGAAGCTCTACGTCTCAAAACCATGTTGGGATTCTATGGACAACCTATCACGGAGCAAGAGCTAATTGAGAAAACTCTCTCCACCTTCCCAGTCTCAGCAATTTTGGTATCAAAGCAATATAGAGGAGAATACAATGCTGGACGGATCACAAGGTTTCATCAGCTAATCAATGTTATGTCTGTAGCTGAAAAACATGATAATATCCTCGTGAAGAATTATAATTCAAGGCCTATCGGAACTAAGAGCGTTCAAGAGGCGAATTATAATAATGCACCCAAAGGAGGGCGCAAGGAGCGGAACCCTAAAATTAAGGGACAAAACGGACGTTTTGATCCATATAACCGCCCTAAAAAGGAAGGAAACCGCCAAAATGGAGCGGGAACACGTGGCAACAGTGGCCAACGTGGGAGAGGAGGACACAAGGCCGCCGGCCATAGGGGTGGCGCCATTGTCCAACAAGGACGTCAATCTCGTCCTCATGCACAAGATGCATCTCAATTCAAGGGAGGAAATCGCAATGATGCATGCCATAGATGTGGATCTATTGAACATTGGTTCAAACAATGCAATGCAAGCAACAAATTGGCTGCACATTATAAAGCATATAGAGAAGTAAGAGATCAAGAGGCACATTTTGCCGATGAAGAAGAAGATGATGGTGATGATGCCAATGTTAATCTCACCATAGCAGACTTCAAATCTGACAAAGAATTGCACGAGGATGCTGCAGATTTTTATTAGTATAGTCCTTTATTTTTTCAAGAATGATGTAATGGCAATTGTGCCTTAATCAATAAAATGACTTATTGGATTAACTCTTTCTCACCAGGCTCATCTAATTAAGTATGATGTCTAGGAAAGTAGCTTGAGATTAGTGGTACTTAAGTGAGCCTTGCTCCACCGACATCTCTCTCTACTTAACTGGTCATATTTAATTGGAGTTACCCAACGGATTGAGTGACTACAATTTGTCTAAAGTTTGATTTTTATTTTGGATTAGATTTTAGTCACGAAACTTTGATGTAATCATTGGCTATTTTACTAATAAAGTGTCGATTTATTTTATCTCATGTCTTGGACATATTTTTCAAACTTTATTACTTTAAAGATATAAGAGCCAATGGTTTTCATGTGGAAACATATTGTGAGAATGGACAAGAGTTCCTATGCATCACCTCTAATGACTACGGACATAAAAGAGTCTTAGAGAAACTTATGTGTCGATCTAGTGGGTTATATGCAACCACTATTCGAATAATTGAATCCAATCATGTTATGAGAGATGATTTATGGGATTCTGACACATATAGGCTTTGGCATGACCGTTTGGGACATCCAGGTCGTGATATGATGATCCGTATACTAAAGACTTCACATGCACATCCATTTTTCAGAACGAAAAGAAGTAAAAATCGGATTTTGGACCCCGAAGGAAGGCCTGTGCCTCATGGTGCTGTTCACCCCCAAAACAGGCCTTCACCGGCCGGCGCCGCCATCCCCTTGCGGCCCAAGAGTGGCTTTGATGCCACCTATGCTCCCATGACTCCTAATTTTACTTCTAAAGTCAATTGTGACTTCGTGGCTCAACCAAAATCCTCATTGGTTGTTTCTAAAGCCCATCATTCATTCTGCAAAGCCTGCTCTTTAGCAAAATTAGGATCGAGACCATCCTATGCAAAGGACACTAAAGAAAATATACCATTCTTGCAAAGAATCCAATGTGATATTTGTGGACCTATTCAACCACCTTGCGGACCATTTCGATATTTTATGGTGTTGGTTGATACATCGACACGCTGGTCACATGTCATGCTATTGTCCACAAGGAACGCTGCATTTGCTAAACTCCTAGCACAAATTATTAAATTACGGGCTCACCACCCCGCTCATCCTATTAAGTCTATCAGATTAGACAATGCTGGGGAGTTTACGTCAAAGACTTTTGATGATTTTTGCATGTCCATTGGGATTGAAGTTGAACATCCGGTTCCTCATGTTCACACCCAAAATGGTCTCGCAGAAGCCGCCATTAAACGACTACAAATGGTCGCTAGGGCATTGGTCATGCGCACCAATCTCCCTATTTCTGCTCGGGGCTATGCAATATTGCATGCAGCTGTGCTTATTCGTCTGAGACCCACTGCCAATAAACCCTTTTCTGCGTCCCAGATGGTGACTGGGTATGAGCCTGATGTCTCACACCTACGCATATTTGGGTGTGCAGTTTATGTGCCTATTGCGCCTCCACAGCGCACCAAAATGGGTCCTCAACGACGATTAGGCATTTATGTTGGATATGATTCTCCAACAATTGTCCGTTACATAGAACCCTTGACAGGCGATCTCTTTACCGCTAGATTTGTGGATTGTCACTTCAATGAGACAGTCTTCCTGTCGTTAGGGGGAGATAAGAACATAAATGTTCAACATGAACGACAGGAATTGTCGTGGTCTGTCCCCACTCTGTCTCATCTTGATCCCCGAACTGCACAATCCGAAATTGAAGTGCGAAGAATTCTCGATCTTCAGAACGTAGCAGAATCGATGTGTGATGCGTTTTCTAATATCTCTAAAGTGACGAGATCACACATACCTGCTGCAAACGTGCCTGCAAGGATTGATGTCCCTAAAATTAGAGGACATGACGCCACCTCAAGAGTACCTGAGCATGGCGCCAACGTCCCCTCTCATAGTGATGGTGACGTTGTGGCTAGGCCCATGGCTCCTGCTAGGAAGCGCGGGAGGCCCATAGGTTCGATGGATTCTCGCCCAAGAAAAAAAGCGAGTTTGGCACAAAATAATCCATTAATCATCGATGTGAATAATCCATCTCATGAGAATATTCCGGATTATGGTTATGTCCAAGAGACATCATTGGGGGAAACTCCAATGTCAGAACCAATTCCAGATAATAGAGAGATCTCCATGAATTACACTAGTGTACATGAGATGATGGATAGAAATTATATGGCTATTGATGATGCATTTGCATATCATATTGCAAAAGGAATTATAGAATATGATGATGTCGAACCTCGCTCTGTCGAAGAATGTCAACGAAGAGCGGATTGGCCTAAATGGAAAGATGTGATCCAGGCTGAATTGGATTCACTAACAAAGAGACAGGTGTTTGGGCCCATAACGCAGACACCCCCAGATGTAAAACCTATTGGCCATAAATGGGTATTTGTTAGAAAGCGTAATGAAAAAAATGAGGTGGTTAGATATAAAGCCCGCCTCGTGGCGCAAAGTTTCTCACAACGCCCTGGAATCGACTACGAGGAGACATATTCTCCCGTAATGGACGTTATAACATTCCGCTACCTTGTCAGTTTGGTAGTTTCTGAAAAACTTGACATGCAGCTTATGGATGTGGTTACAACATATCTCTATGGGGATCTAGATTCAGAGATATATATGAAAGTCCCAGATGGACTTCAATTACCCAAGTCAAGTGGCTCTAAACCACGGAGCGCGTTTTCAATAAGGTTAAAACGCTCACTATATGGATTAAAACAATCCGGACGGATGTGGTATAACCGTCAAAGTGACTACTTGATTGGGAAGGGATATATTAATAATGAAATATGCCCATGCGTGTTCATTAAAAGAACAAGTTCCGGATTTGCAATCGTAACAGTTTATGTCGATGACATGAACCTAATTGGAACTCTAGATGAGTTGAAGGAAACTGCTAAATACTTGAAATCCGAATTTGAGATGAAAGATCTTGGGAAAACACAGTTTTGTCTCGGTTTAGAACTCGAGCACCGTAGTGATGGGATTTTGATCCATCAATCTGCATATACTCAGAAAATACTAAGGCGCTTTAATGAAGATACAGCAAAGCCTGTGAGTACTCCCATGATTGGCCGTAGTCTTGAGCCCGGAAACGATCCGTTTCGTCCAAAGGATGAGGACAAAGAATCATTAGAGGCCGAAGTGCCCTATTTAAGTGCAATTGGTGCATTATTGTACTTAGCTCAATGCACAAGACCGGACATCTCATTCGCAGTGAACTTGTTAGCTCGACATAGCTCTGTGCCAACACGCCGCCATTGGAATGGTGTAAAGACAATCTTTCGATACCTAAGAGGTACGATTGATATTGGCCTATTCTATCCCTACAGAGAAAAAAGGAATGACGGAAGTTTGGGATCGGACCCCAAGAGGCAAAACGCCGCCGTCCATGACTTTGCAGCTGGTCATGCTGCCGCCGCCGACGCCGCCACCGCCCATGGTGGCCGGCGTCCCCCCACTTCCCTCCATCAAAATGACAATGATATTTTGATGGGTTTTGCTGATGCAGGGTACCTCTTTGACCCTCACAAAGGTCGCTCCCAAACAGGTTATGTCTTTACCATGGGAAGCACTGCGATATCTTGGAGGTCTACAAAACAGACCCTTGTTGCTACTTCCTCAAATCATGCAGAGATTATTGCTCTACATGAAGCTGTACGTGAGTGCATATGGCTAAGGTCTGTAATTAGACATATTCAAGGAAGTTGTGGTTTAAAGTCTACCACGGATGAACCTACATGCATTTATGAAGATAATGCAGCTTGTATTGAGCAAATGAAGTTAGGTTTCATCAAGGGCGACAACACCAAGCATATATCGCCTAAGTTCTTTTATAATCAGCAACAACAATCACTTCTAAAGATTGAAGTGAATCAAATCCGATCAGAGGATAATGTAGCGGACTTATTCACTAAGTCGTTACCTAAATCCACCTTCGAGAAACATGTGAAGAGCATCGGATTGAGAAAGTTATCCGAACTCCCATGATTGTAGCAATCAGGGGGAGATATCGACATCAGGGGGAGTTATGATATCTACAGGTTCGATTTCGAAGAGTAAAGGACGTGTTGTACTCTTTTTCTCCTCCTCGAGCGTGTTTTTGTCCCACAGGGTTTTTCACTCGAGCAAGGTTTTTAACGAGGCAACGGATGAAGCGTCACCAACAAGTTTGAGCGGCACAAGGGGGAGTGTTGAAGGAAAATCGGTTTTGTGTGCCTAATCAAACTAGGAGTATTAATAGGAGAGAATGTTTTAGAATTCCTAGTCCTATTCGGAATAGTATTCCTTGTATCATTAGAACATGTACTTTGTAATCCATATATATAGGGCCTATTCTCAATAATGAGATACAATTCTCTCATCCATCTCTCTCAATACTCATATTCTTAAACATTAGCTTAATTAACATCTTGTAAACAACAATGAATATATTTCTTTTAAACTCGAAGCTTTCCATTAGTTCCTGATACATGCATATGTTGGTTTTTCTATTTGTTTACTGATGATTGGGATATTCTATTGGATTTGCCTCTAAACCTAGGATATTTCTTATGAACCAATCATTATATGATTAGTGCTTGTGTCCTAGACTTGATTGATATCAATATCATCTTTAATATTCAACAAGAAAAAACTGCATGCAGACACTAGTACTCTTGGATCTTTCTACTACAAAGTACTAGTAGGTCTTTTTCTTACTTAAGCTAATCGATTAGATATTTCGTTTCACTAATATATGTTTGTAACCACTTCGGTCGATTGTTCATTAGAAAAGAATATGATGAGTTCGATGACTCTGAGACAAGAAGGCACTCATATAAAACAATCATATCAAATCGATTTTTAGTTAAAATATTATTGGTGAAATGCCAAACTGGTAAACTATAGATTTATAATATCATAGCAGGAAGTGCAAAAAGTGGTATTATGAATTTGAACTCCAAATGGGGATGGTGATGCTTAAGTCTAACTAATGAACAATTGAACGAATAGAATCCAATCTCAGTAAATTAATAATATTTTCACCAAATATGTTTTTTTTTAACATTTTTTCACTGGATATTGTAAAATACTGGCATGCACGGTTGGTAATCTTGGTTCACTATATATTAGTTATCGTATCATGGATCAATATTTTATGAAGGGATCCACCGTTTCAAAAAAATAAAAAAGAATTAAGGATCCATCAAAGTAATAAGATGCATAAGCAAATAATTATATCTACTAGAAGAAATGCAATAAATCTCATCATTCGCAACATTCTTCCAGCATCAACTTGCATGTCATCAAATTTCTCACAGCCAGTCGCCAAGGGCTAAATCTTTTTTCTCTTTAACTTCAGTTATTTTATTTTCTTATTTGACCAATTTAGGAAATTATTGTTTGTTAACTACTTTTTAATAGAAAGAAAGGTTCATTTATAATCAAAAAACTATATTAAGGAGTATATGATAGTGACCTCATTAAACCCACCACAAATGGTTGGGAAGAGTACTACACTTTATTTCACAAGCATATTTATGTTTTAATAACTGACTTTTTTTTTTACTTTTAAGAGAAGGACAACAATCTTTTCAAAAAAAAAAGAGAAGGACAACAATTGGCATTATAAATGATACTGAAGTATACAGTGAGTGGATGCAAAAAAGCATCGCAACAAAAACAATGAGCAAGCCGGGCAAAGATGCATTAACGCATCTAAATTTAAATATAACAAGAAAATGACAATATGTCTAAAGACGTCGAACAATGCAGTGCGTAAATTATTTGAGCAGTGGGGATGTAACTCTAATCGTAACCGTAATTGGGGATGTAAGTACAGAATGGGTATATATTTCCCAACTAATGGAAATGAGTCAATATGTCAACAATTTTAGAAATCAGTCTTAGGAGTGCAGGCTGGTTCGCATCCTAAAATAGGATTGCAGTATAACTTGAATCCTAATTGAAACTGCAGATCGATCTCACTATCTCTAATGATGCTATGACTTTCTTGAATTACCAAACCATCAACATAAACTAAAACATCACACACAAACACCAAATTTGTTGACGCAGTAAAACCCTTAGAAAAGGGAAACAACTGCGGGCACTATGCCGGTAACAAATCCACTAAAGAATCAGTACATAAAGAACTTACAGACACTCAATCTTTCTAGACCCAATCTAGAAAGCAGCTCTGTCTCTGCTTTGCTACTGATTCTGAATGATGGATATGAACCTCCTTCGTCAATCTTCAGATGGCACAACTCTCCACATAGTCGTCAATCATCTCAAGGCACAAAGGCATGTATGCAACACACATGAATGCATGGACTCACCAATTAACTCTAACAGTAAGGGATTGAGACTTTGACAATCATTCACGAGCTAAGCAAGGAACAACTCATGAAAGGTTCTCAAATGAAATAAAGGCTCATGATTATGCAAATCTTAGGGGCAGAAGACTGTCTAAGAAGAGGCAGCGAAGATGTTATGATTGATTCGCTCGCTAACCCTAAAAGCCCCAAAACACCACATATATATTGAACAACAAAGTGATAAGATTTCTGTCGGGTTTCAGATAGGAATGGACCAGCAAAAAACGACACTCCAAAAGCCTATAGAAGTCAAGTCGTTGGAGTAATATATATTAGCACAATTCCAGGTCAGAACATTAGGATTGAAAGGCAGGTTCAATCCTGACTTAGGAGAGAACAACAAGATCACTCCTATACACAAGTATGAGCGAGCATATGAATGCAAGAATTACCTTATTGCAGAGTGTTGAGATGAGACGCGCAAGAAGCCTTTAACCAGTCCATACTTATGAAGTTCCAAGAGATGTATAGTAGCCGAAATTATAAAGACTCTTGGATGTTGAGCTAGGAAATGCCAAACCTACAATATTTTGCACTAACAGGGGAGATACACCATGCCAATCCAGCGTGAAAAAAAAAAAAAAAAAAAGCTTCCAATACTAGAAAGGGCCTCACATAACAGATCGAATTGGTGACCAAGGTATTCAACATTCTAGAAAGAATCAAGAAGGCCTAGAATGCCTGTCCATATATCCTCAACTATTGCTGTGAGAGAGAATCTACAAGTTTAAGGTACAATTATATCAGATTACTTTCCTTCTCATCTCTAGCTATATTCCTAATGAAGCACAAGACTTCACAAACAAAATCAATTGTCAATGATTAAAGAGACCCAATTCTTTCTAAACTCATAAGCAACGTCTCAAATTTTTCTGTGCGCGACATACTTCACATTCTCAACAATTCCATAGCTCGTTGTATCACTTGTATCAATATACAACTTGCTAAATTCCGTGAGGTTTAAAAAAAAAATCTTACTTTTCATAATTAGAGTTTATGTAATTACATATTGGAACCGCCCAACTATATATCTTGCAATTTGCCAAGTACACCATACTATTTTGCTCCTTGTTCCTTTCAAAGTGTCCCTTCTCAAACGCTCTAAACACAACCATTGCTGAATCGATTCCCTGCAGTTGTACAAGTTATTGTTAATTTACTCAGAAAGAAAAAGTTAAAGAAGAAAACTACGGGCACTGATTTTGTAAGGCCAAGGATCGATCATGAGCCCATGTGGGTTGATTGCATGTGACGACATTGTCGTTTTATTATCATATGCTTTGGGCCGGGATTTATACCAACATCAAGTCGTAGATGTTATTATCGATTTGTACGTAAAATTAGGGTTTTAGGGTAAAAAAATTTGATTGATTTTCACTCCTTGCATGAGGACAATAACCGTTTCATTGGAAAAACCATCCATGTTCACGATAAGAGAAAGTAATGAGGTGGTGTAGGAGTTAGGGTTTAGACTACTAGAAACGGGTAAACGGGTAGGTTAACTGGCTTCTTCTTTGGGTGCTGATATTCACCCACCCATTCATTTAACCTAGGAAAAATTCCATCAACGTTTGAATCAGCTAGCAAAATGTAGCTACTAAAGAGCTGATTAAAGCAACTCTTTATCTCTCGTCAAAAGAAAAATTAAAAAAGAAGAAGAAAAAGTAACTCTTTATCTTATCAGTGATTCAGTGGGGTTGAGTGAAAAAGTACTCTAAATAAAAAGATGCAGATTCAGAAAGCGGTTGGATACTTGGATGAGAGCAAAATTTGCTCTAAAAGGATGGAAAGATCGATGGTACTCATCAAATCAGTGGCGCAAGCAATTCCAACTTATACAATGGGGATTTTTAAGCTTCCTGTTTCTCTTTATAGTGAGATGAACTCTTTGACTAGAAAATATTGGTGGAGTGGTTCGAAAGCATGTCGTAGAATTCTTTGTTTGAAATGGTCTAGGCTAAACATCAAGGCGGATTGGGATTTCGGAATATCCATTTATTCAATTAAGCTAAGCTTGCTAAGAAAGCCTGGAGGCTATCACAAAATGTGAACTCATTGGTTTACGGGATTCTCTAGGCTAAATACTTCCCCACTACTGATTTTTTGCGTGCTAATAAGAGACCTGATACGTCTTATACTTGGCGCTCTTCAATTTGGGGTCGAAAACTACTGTTACAAGGTTTAACAAGAAGATATGGGGATCTATGCCGTCCTTTGTTACCAAGGCCACATAGTTTCAGACAATACTCCATACTCCCCACCATGTATATATGGCACTTGACAATCCGGTATGTTTATTAATGAATGCTTCAAGAACGTGGAATGAAGATTTTATCTGAACACATTACACATATTTTGTCAGGTATGCTGAAGCTATTTTATCAACTCCATTAGTTGGAAGGAATCATCAAGATAGGTGGATATGGCGCTATACAGCTAAAGGTCGGTGGTAATTAGCATTTGGCTACTGAGTTAGCGCAAAGCGAGATCGATCAAGGTGAAGGGGCTGATGATGGTAGGATGAGGAAGTTTTGGAAGCAACTTTGGCATATGAGAGTTCCTGAGAAAATCAAGTTATTTTTATGGAGAGCAGCTCACAATATTCTGCTTTGTACTGTTGATCTTGTTAAGAGGAAGCTACCTATGTCAGCAAGATGTCCTCGATGTGGGAAAAGAGATGAAACAGGTACTCATGCATGCTTTATTTGAACTAGATAGATAGCCCGCGCTTTGCTGCGGGTATTTTTATTTTTTATTATCAATATGTGTTTTCAGTTTAGTAGAGTATAAAACAACAATTATCTTTTGGTAGTTAAACCCTAAATGAAGCTAGATAGCCCGTGCTTTATTTCTGGATTTTCTGAGTCAAAAGAGCAATAGTAGGTTTCAATGCAAAACTATTGGCAACTGTAACTACAATCCCCAAAGGCTTGAACATGGATACAGTAGAAAATTCAACTAAACTTGACTGCTGGATAAAACTGGTGATAATTGTAATATAATCCCCAAAGGTTGAGCATAGACACCATGTTGATACACCAACCTGGAAAGCTAAGCCAAAAACTCCCTGAAATAGTGTGATTGAAAGTTTGAGTAAGTTTCAAAGTAAGCAACATATGATGGTTAGTTTGTATACGTATGAAAAAAGTGAGAAAATTACCAAGTTTTCTGATGACAAAAACTGATTCAGTGTAGTACATTTATCAGTTTGTCATCTGTGAATCAAATATAAAACATATGTAAAGTCTTTTTCAGTTAACAAAATTACCAAATCTTTTGTTAAATCATTCTCACAATTAAAAATCAACAGTATAAGGAACTAATAAGAAAAGGCTGACTACTGCTAATTCCAAGACCTTCCAATTTTCCTGATGCTTAAGTTATAGCTTGAAGCAGTGGTGAGAACTCTTCCAATTAAAAATCATTCTCACAATCTTTTGTTCCTAAACATTTTACCTTTCCTATATTTTTTTCTTCTGTAGAAAACTTATGTATTGAACAAATAAATGGTAGAACTCTAACACAGAGGTACAAAGAAAACTATTAAAGATATCCACATGACTACGATAAAAAGAAAGGTAGCCTTCACTTGTCCAATATCAAAAGCAGAAACAACATTGAAAGCTCTTGCATATTGCATGGAAGCTCAGCACTCTTAAAGGTTGGATCAGCCGTCTCTTTTGCTAAATAACCAAGATGAGGTTCCCATATTTGAAATCAGAACTACACCTTTCTTAGTTTCTGCTAGTTAATATTTAACAATAAACTTAAGCATCAGCAAATGAACCCAAAAGTACCGTGACTTATCTTACTGATAAAGGAAAACTCCATACACACCTCTCTCCAAATTCTACCGTACTTTTTTTAACTGGGGCAAGAAATGAATGATAGAAGTTAGATAAACACCCTTTTCTCCCTAGATGGAAAGCCTCTTCTAGCATACCACGGCAAGATCCTTAGTAAAGGAGAACATATCCGTCAAGAGAGGTTCTTAAACATTGCTCATGTACTTGAGAAGAAAATACAATTGCAATTCTCTGAAAAAGCCAGCGAGGGAAATGATATAAATAAGACAGTTTGGAGTGTTGAGCAAAAGCTAAAAACTATCTAAGATTGTTTTAAGTATCATTTGAAAACTTTATTATCTAGACTGCGTCCCTTCTGCTTAACTCTGTTGTCTCCCTCCCCCCTCTCCTCTCTCTTTAATTAGGAAAAAAAAGAGTTTCAATAAACTAATCAACAATTAAATAATAATTAGACAATTACCTTCAACTCTCTTTCCATGTATTGTCTTCGGCAGTTAACATATCAAATATAAAACATATGCAAACATCTAAATCTGGAAAGAAAAAAAGTTTTATTAGCTCTAATGGAAGAGAACTATTGATCCCATCAAGAAACCAGTGTATCCACACCTCAATACAACTAATTATTTAATGACAGGACTTCAAAAATCCCCTAAATGTCTTCAAAACAATACCTCCTCGATAAAAAGAGCTAGTCTCCCTGACTAATTATTATTTATCCCTACGTAAGAGAGAAACAACAAAATGGAATATGTAATAGCCTAGACCATAATTTTCAATTTCCTATGCCCCCTTATTATTTATCCCTACGTAGCAGAGAAACAACAAAATGGAATATGTAATAGTCTTACTATCCCCATTTCTAAGGCAAAAAAAGTTCATCACCACAAATAGCCGGTAACTTCTTTAATTCTCTTCAAGCCTTTCAACATCAGTAGAAACGTTTTCTCCCTTTTTCTCTTTTACCAATTTTTTTTCGTTAATGTTCTGATCTTCTTTTGTGTTTTGATTTCATTCTAAATAGAAGTCTCGGTTTCACTCTGTTACCACCAAAAACCAAACCTTTACAACTATTCATTAACATGAAGTATGAACTACTGCATGTGAATACAAAACAGAACTTTCAACAACAAACCCGTCATTTTCACTTCATAAACAAATCAATTCAAAACCAATTCATAGTTCTCAACTTCCCCACAAAACCAAGATTTCCTTTCGCATTCTTCAATTTATTTTCCAAGAACGAACCACCCAATGTTCCAAAACCACACAGAAAAACTCCAAGGGCTCCAAAGATGAAACCTTTACACCTATTCCACAAACATCAACACGAAAAATCTTAATCTACTTCAACAAAAGATTTAAAAAGACATACTGGATGTGCAGACACGATGGATATCACTGAAGGACCGGAGCCAATTTGCTGCCTTGACCAGATCCTATGAACCGACGGATTCAGACCATTCAAAAGGGTAGCCTCTCCATCACCGACTATCTGTAGCCAATCAAGACAGTTGCTGATGCTCTTGCCGCAGCTGGAGCACCTCTTGATGACAGCAACCTTGTTGCCCAGACTCTTGCCTTTACTACCTCTATCCGCATGCGCTCTGATCATCGAGAACTGATCTTTCTATGGAAACATTGATATTCACATTGAAACAGATCAAACAGAACAATATGTTTATACTGAGAGTACTTCAATTCACAACATATAATCAAATTGAGAGTGTATACCTTTAATGTCATCCCTCTGGGTCTTGGATCGCAGCCCAATATTGTTCTGAATTTGTAAGTATACAAATCATAATCAAGAATGCTTTGGGTTCGGAAAAGCCTTGGAAGAAGAAGAACCACCACAATCAAACTACTTGATCAATCATCAGAAATTAACAAAAAAATCAAAATTCAATCAGTTGGGAAATTCGGGTTTCAATTTTGAAGAACCGCAGAATTACTTACCAAGGAATGAACTTAGTGTACCTTAGTATTGGAGGTATGGTCGTCAAACGCCTGAGCTCGACCTTCAGCGTACTGTACAAAAGCAAACAACAAATGTCAGAAATATATTGACCTGGAAAGCTGAGATTAAAACTTTTAAAAATAGTGTCATTGAAAGTTTGAGTAAGTTTCAAAATAAGCAAGATATGATGGTTAATTTAGGTTATTCACTTACTGAGTACAAAATAGCTAACAACTTCTAATTTAGGGTGTAAGCTGTTAACCATCAACACATAATTGAAAAGGAATGAGAAACAACATTACTTTTTTGCACTGGTCTATTTGGGATATAGAGTCTACCAAATATTTGAGGAAATAGTGATAAACTGGTATTTAATATAAAAAGAAGGGTTTGCAATGAGAAACTCAAAGTAATAATAATCATCAATAGTTATAGCAGTACTACTAACATATAAGGAACAGCGCAAGATTTACTTAAAGAAGGGTTTGCAATGAAATTTAAAAAAAATTTCAAATGAGGGCAGAATCAAAACGCAAGATTTACTTACTTTGATCTTTCTTTTAAGCACAAACACCTCTAAAACATAGAAACTTAAATAACTTAAAACCTAACCACAACAGAAACCGCTAATTAAAATACCCACCTTCAACAGTAGAAACGTTAAAACAATCAGCTGCACACTTTTTCGCATCAAACCTCCAAAAAGCAAACAGAACAACAATGAAATTCTGAAATCAATCGCAAAGTCAAGCATGTAATCATACAAAATCACATATATGTAAATCAAATAGAACACCTACTTGAAAGAAAAATTTCAGATTTACCAACTAAAACCCCCATCCATCTCCAATCTCAATCAAAATTCGAGCTCATCTCAATCAAAGACCCCAAAGATTCAAACTTTCACACACATACGTAAGCAATAGCCAAGAAAACTAAAACCCACAACGCTTTTCAGCAAAGAAAACAAAGGGTTTTCAACCGAATCAAAACCCTCAACCGAAAACGGTGACGAATGAAAACTTACCAAGTGAGTTCCGATTTTCTTGATGCTTAAACTATAGCTTGAAGGGTTGCAGCAGTTGTGAACACTCTTGCTGTGTGGTAAGAAGAGTGAGTTTGAAGGTGGGATTTTGTTGTGCGTGACTGAAATAGGCCGGCCTGTGGAGACAACACCAGACCTGAAATTGAAATCTCCGATGAAGAAACGGCTGAAGAAGGTGGCGTTGGAGGAAGAGCCGCAGTTGAGGAGCCAGTCGTCTGAGAGAGTGAAGGAGGCGGTTTAGGAAGCAGGAGGAAGAAAAGAGAGAACAAAAAAGTCGGTCTGGGAGGCTTCTGGAGGAACCGAGGAAGAGAGAATAAAAAAAAAGGTCAGTGGCAGAGGCGTAAAAAAAATCCAAATGAGGGCATAATAGTCTTTTCCCCTACGAATGAACAGTAACGACGAATGAACAGTGAACTCATCTTTTATATATATAGTATAATGTGTTTGCTAGACTAGTGTGGGAATAATCTTCTTTCTCAAAATTGGAAGGAAAATAATTTTTTGGAATGTATGGAGCATTGTAGCTGGATGTCAACATATGAGGAGATGGATTTGTTGGGATTCATTGCATGGAGAATCTGGCATGATAGAAATATTGTGGTGCATGACAAGGGGAGTTTCAATTTCAAACATATGCATATGAATGATATGATGCAGCATACATTGATTGGGCACTTTCATGGGCCTCAAAAGAAAAAACTATGTTGCCCAGCCCAAAGAAAAGGACATTGAGGCGCCATTAAAAATAGAAAGATGCAATGACGCGTTGCGACTTGCGCAAGCTCGAAGCACACATGCCCAGTAAAAAAAAAACATTAAAAATACGACAGTGTAAGAGAAAATAAAAGGATGTGCGGCCCCCAAAAAAAAAAAAGCCTGAAAACGTAATCTAAATAAAAAGACGCATCCGTATTAAACCTTTTTGAATCAATCTCAAATTGGGTTGCAATTTTATTTACAAGTCAGAATGACCATTACATGCAATTCCGCTGTCATCTATAAACAGATCAAGAAGTTGTGGTAGTACCCACGGTGATACATAGATATAAGTCTACTCATTAGACATCAAATGCATAGATTATAACTTGAATCCTCCTTTGGTACTAATCAAGAAGATTTGCTAGAAACACAAAAAAGTGCATAGCTCATTAACTCCCAAAAAAATTAGGGAATTATTAGAAAGAAAACAACTAACTAAATAGAAGTAAGCCCAACAATTGGCCTAACCTAAGCCTAGTCTCCATCTCTTTCACGCATTAGTGTTGTGAAATTTTAATTAAAACTCGCAAGCGCACGAATCGTCGTTAATATAATGTGCAAGTACGAGGTCGTTCCAACGGATGATTGATAATCAATTTAAATCCTAACTCAATTAATCCAAACTAAGAACACAAACTTATATAAACAATTAATCAAGATATGTATGGTTTTTGGATTTTTGAATAAACAAATAATGTGAAAATTAAAGAAAAGAAAGAAACAAATAAAATTTATAAGTTGCAAAGCAAAAGATGATGGAACCTAGGGTTTGAGAATCACCCACTAACAATCCTATTTATGTTTCGATGCAATTAACATATTCTTTTATTTTTCTACATGAAAATTCCCGTATCTAAGTCCTTCTCAGGTACTCTAGACCATAGTTTTCCTTAAGTGTATGATTCTCTCCCTCTCGAGTAAAGATCTTATACTCTAGCTATGCAGTCTATCCTTCTCAGGTATAAATTTAACATGCAAGGATTCATTACGTTCTAGAAAACAAGATAATCAAGCAAACCATTAGTCTTTCTCAAGTAATAGTGTAATTTACCACACTTAATCACAACAAGCTAATCAAATTATATTGCATCTCTGCTTCAAATTTGTCTTCCAATTACTAAATGCAAAGCCCTAAGGTGATCAATCAAAGAACTTAAACATAAAGCATCAATTCAAATAGTGATTAAGCATTCATCATAAAGAAACTATAAATCCATCAATATAACATCGAAGTACATAAACAATCATGCTAGGGCATCATCCTAACCCTAGAAAAAGGTTTAGCAAAATATATCTAAATAAAACATAGCAAAAACATTAAAAATAATGGAAGGGAAAAGAAGGGGAAGATAGATGAGTCGTCTCTGCTCCTTAGGCATCTACACTGTGCTCCCGAGACGTACTCTTATGTGAAATTCATGCTCCCTTATATAGGGAAGATTTCTGCTCATCTCTGGGTTCAAGTTTCCTTGTAAGGCTTGGATTCAAATTCCTTTCTTGATTTGAAATGGGAAAAGCTTGAAATATCTCTAGTAAAATAGGAATAAGTTTATCATTGAATCCTCATCTGAATTAACTTCCTTGAAATATTAGGATTGATGATCTTATGCCACAGAACTTGAATTCTCCACAAACGTTTGTAAAATCCCGAGCAAGTTTCCGGTCCGACCTATCTTCACTCAAACAATCATAACTTTCTCTAAAAGTATCGAAATTGAGATCCGTAAGTAGACATCTGTAGCTTTCCATGCATATAAGGCTCATTGTCTGATTCGATCTGGTACTTTTCCAGTAATTCGGAGAAGTTGGATGTTCTGCACTGGGAGATTCTAGGACTTGGGATTGCACATTGCCTTCAATCCTAGTTAGCTCATTTGGCTGCTTATTTTCTTTTTTCTACGAAACAAACCTATAAAAACACTAAAAGATGTAAATGAATCATAAACCTATAATTAGTTTTGGAGAAAACCCATTAGCCAGCGAGGTGGTACGAAAATTTGGGTTTTTTTTTTTTTTTTTTGAGTTTGGGTGGAAATTAAGTGGAATGTCGAGTTTACCCCTTTCTGTAGGCCCACTCGCTGACTTTGTCACTGCCAGCTCACCACTTAACGTCCGATTTGGATGTCTTGGAAAAATTCGGGCACGGCTGATTGAAATTGAAAGCATGGGGGTGTTGCTGATCAAATTGAAAGAGCATGGACTAACATGATGTAGTTTAGTGCAAACCACAGGGTAATAAACTGAAATTTTTCCTAAAATTAATACAGGTGTTAGCTAGGTAATATATATAAAAGGGCATGACCGAACAAGACACAGTACACACTGAGGAACACAAGCTCTGCAAAGCACTCGAGGAAAAAACCATCGATTTGGTGCGCAATCTCTATCTTTATAGATTTTCTTTATCCATAATTCTTTGTTTTTTTTTTTTCATAATTTTCTTCTGGGTTTGGCCGTTTGGGAGTCCATGGGACGTTTTTTTGTTCTTGGTTAGTGAAGTCGATGGACATGGACTTAACCCTCTTTTTATCTTGTATGAAGATGAGTTTCTTGGTTGGTCATGTGATAACAGTAATAACTAAGATTTTTTTTTTTTTTTTTTTTTGGTCTGAAGAACAACTAGATTAAGCCACCTGGGCAAAAAAGGGAAATACAAGAAGAAGAATACAACAAGGAAACAACGGAACCAAGAGAGAACAACACAGAAATAGAGTTCTGACAAAATAAGAGAAGCCCAACTTAACGATCAAGCGAAGGAGGAGGACCAGGCAGACCATCATTCCTCAAGATAGAGAGGAGAAAGGTTGGGGGCCTGTTGGCCCATTCCTGGGAGCTCAACCTCAGTTTTGCTAGCTTAGCCGTTACGTCTGCAACACGGTTCGCTTGTCATGGGATCCAATTCCACCTAATACCTCTGAAGAAAGGTTGAAGATGTGCCACCATAGTAATCATCGGGGAGATCCTCCAGTTTGGAGACACAGTGGGGTCCTCCAGGGCCGAAATCACCTCCTGACAATCACCTTCCAAAATGATTTGTTGCAATTTCAGGTGAGCTGCAAGTTGTAAACCTTTTACAACAGCGGCTGCTTCCGCTTCGATTGCAGAGTTGAACTTTTCATGGATGCTTGCCCCTGCTAGCGAGAATCCCCTATGGTTCCTTATAATGATCCCTATTCCACTGTTAAGAGATTCGCTGTCCCAAGCTCCATCTACATTCACCTTCACAAAGGGGTGTATAGGGGGATGCCATTCCAGACTTCGAGCCGGAGGAGAAAAACACCAATGGGTGCACTTTCCGCCGACTCTACAGCCTCACCCCATTCCGAGAAGCTACGTCTGATATTCTCAATGACACTCGAGGGATTGGGAGTTACCTGTCTCATTACTATCTCGCATCTGTGCTTCCAAATCTCCCACAAATGGAAGCAAACAAACTGGATAAACTCATCAGAACCATCATTCAGAGAGAGTCCCTTCTTTTGGACCCCAAGAAGCCAAACCTCCAAAGAGGAAATGCTCTGTTTCTCCGGGATGTATCCTAGGGGACTTCCAAACCAAACATTGGCTGTCCATGGGCAAAGCAGCAGACAATGTTCGGGAGTTTCAGGGAATTCGCCACAGATAGTACAGAGTGGAGAGTTGACTATCCTGCGTTTGCAGGCATTCTGGCAAGTGGGGAGCGCATTAGAGACAGCTTTCCAAAGAAAATTAGAGACCTTCGGAATGATTCGGGGGTTCCAGATTCTTCGATTGACCCGGTGAGATGAGGAGGGCATACTGGCCTTCCTAGGTTTGGAAGAGTCCATTAACCTGTGATAACCACTTTTAACGGAATAAGTCCCATTCTTTGTATGAGGCCACCAGAGTATCTTCATCAGTGGGTCTGCCAATAGGGATTGCTTTGATAGCTCTTATATCATTTGGTTCCAGAAACGGCTCAAGATGCTCAATCTTCCAACTCCTATTCTCATCGACCAGGTCAGCAACCAAGAGAGGAGTGAACTGATTCGAGGTGTCGATAGGCTTAATCAGGCCCCCATTTTGATTCGGAACCCACCTATCTTTCCACACATCCACTGTTTTCCCATTGTTAATCTGCCAAAATGCATTGTCAGTGATGGTGTCCCGACCTGCCAGCAGGCTATTCCATACCCAAGATGGACGGGAGCCCTTCCTAGCCTTTAAGAGATTGGACTGATCAAAATACCGTGCTTTCACAATTCTGCTCCAAAGGGAGTTGAGATTTCTAATCAGACGCCAGCACTGTTTGGCGAGAAGTGTCTTATTGTAGGTTTGAAGATCCTTAAAGCCAATACCTCCATCAGCCTTTCTCATACACAAGGAATCCCAAGCCTTCTAGTGGCTCTTTGAGTGCGAATCAGAGAAGCCCCACCAAAAGTTTGAAATATCCGAATTAATTGCTCGACAGAGGGTGGCAGGCATGAGAAAGATGGCCATTGGGTAGGCCGGGACAGCTATTGCAACAGCTTTGATAAGAACTTCTCTTCCGGCCTGTGAGAGGACATTGGCTTTCCAACCATCAAGCTTTTGTCGGATTCTTTCTCTGATATAGGCCAGCGCTTTTCGTTTGGAGTTACCCCAGAGGGTTGGGAGGCCCAAGTAGATTCCAGGGTCATCAGAGAAGGGGATCTTTAGCGTGTTAGCTATCTCAGATTTATACTCCAAGGGAGTGTTGGCAGAGAAGAAGATGGAAGATTTGTCAAAATTTATGGATTGGCCCGAGGCCAAGCAGTAGGCATCCAGAATATAACTCAGCTGCAAGCAATTACTAGGACAATTTCAGAAAAAATAAAGCATCATCTGCAAACAGGAGGTGTGACAGGCCCGGACAATTTCTACTCAATTTCACCCCATGTAATTGATTTCTAGAAATGGCAGCAGCTACATTCTTAGAAAGAACTTCACTTATGATAAGAAATAGATAAGGGGAGAGAGGATCCCCCTGCCTCAGCCCTCTTGAAGGTTGGAAATGCATCCCTTGTTTTCCATTGATTAGTAGAGAAAACGAGACCGAGGAAACCACACTCATGATCAGCTTGACCCATCCCACATCGAAGCCAAAACGGAGAAGGGAAGCTTCCAAAAAATCCCATTCAACTCGGTCATACGCTTTATTCATGTCAAGCTTTAAGGCTAACTCATGGTCTGACTTCGACTTCTTCAGTTTTAGATAGTGGTAGGCCTCATGAGCAATGATCAGATTGTCCTGAATCTGCCTTCCAGGAACAAAGGCATTTTGAGTCTCCGAAATCAGTTGAGGAAGAAGGGCCTTAAGTCTATTTGCAAGAAGCTTTGAGATTATCTTAACCGAGTTGTTACACAGGCTAATGGGACGGTACTGATTCATTTTCTCCGGATGAGGAACTTTGGGGATAAGAACAATATTGGTACGGTTTAGGGAAGCCACCTCCAAGTCTCCATTCTGAAAGCAAGAGACAGCCCGATTAATATTGTCACCCACAGTGGACCAATACTTGCTATAGAAGTGGCCAGGAAACCCGTCCAGGCCTGGGGCCTTGAAAGAGCCCAGTTGCTTCACTGCCTTCACAACTTCATCTGGAGAAAAAGGCCTTGTGAGACTGGAGTTTTGATCTGCAGTAATCTGACTCTCCACCACCTCCAAGATGTTTCCCCAATTCCTGGGACCCGAGGAAGAGTAGAGCTTGCCAAAGAAGTTAGTGAAAGCTCCTTGATCTGGTGCTCCCCGCTAATCCATACATCCGAATCTACACAAATGTTGTTGATGTGATTCTTCTGTCTTCGAAAGAGGGTGGAAAGGTGAAAAAAACTTAGTGTTTCTATCACCATTTAGAAGCCAGTTGATTCTTGCTCTTTGCTTCCAGTAGCTCTCTTCCAGGCTCCAAGTATCATGCAACTTTGAGATCAACTCGTTTTCCTTGATCCTTGACTCAACCGAAATTGAGCCCTCTTGGAGATTTTTGAGCTCCACAGTGAGTCTTTCAATAGTGGCTTTGTTGTTAGGAAACTTCACTTTGCTCCATTTAACCAGATTTCTTCTGCACGCATTCAAATTGTTAATCCAACTCCTGGCTGGATCTCCCCATATCTCTGAGTTCCAACTTGCCTTAACCACCTCCTCGCACTCAGGGTCATTGCTCCAAGACGCTTCAAACCGAAATTGCTTCGGGGCCTTCGAAATACGAGGCTGAGTGTAAACGACCAATGGGCAGTGGTCCGAGCCGATTCTTGGTTCATGGTAAACTAGAGAGTTAGGCCAAGAGCACAGCCACTTTGCATTCCCCACCACCCTATCCAATCTCTCACGAATGACCTCAGAGGCCTATTCTCTTCTGTTTTCCCAAGTGAATCTGGGACCAATGAAATTCAACTCCATGAGAGCATTGTGGTCTAGAAAATCCTTCAAGTAACGGTCCTATTCCAATGCCAGGGAATTCCTCCCTCTTTCTCATCGTTAGAAACGAGCTCATTAAAGTCACCCATACAAATCCACGAGGTATCAGCAGGCACTCTGAGACAAGAAAGGGAGGACCAAAACTGTTCTTTGTCCCCATGGTAGGGAGGCCCGTAAAAGCATGTAACTCGTACGGAAGTTCCTAATTTTGAGAAATGGATCAAAGTATCAATTAGATTTCTGCTTTTGGAAATTACCTCAACAGTGACATCTGGACGCCACCACAGAGCCAAGCCGCCAGCAGAAGTTTGTAAGGGATCCACAGTGATACCCTTGTAATACTTCATACGACGCCTCAGATTATTGATTCTGTAGCTAGATTGCTTCGTTTCACACAAAAACACCATGGACGGAGAATGGGAGCTTACCAGCTCCCCAAGGGTCTGAACTGTCAAGGCTCGTCCCAAACCTCGACAGTTCCAGGTCAATAGTTGACTCATTGATCTCGTGTGGCTGTTGGCCAGCCACCACCGCCATGCTTTGAAGATGAAACTTCCGATTCAGTAACAAAGTTTGAGGTATCCCTTCCGAGCTCCCCCGAATCCTCCAAAATCTCCACACGTATCTCCTGAAACTCCCCTAACTTGAAGTCTGGGCTTGGGGAACAACCATAATTCCTCCTCTCCGATCTTCTACAACCTCCTGTTGTTGTCTTACCACCAGTGCGATCCTCCCTCTCTAGTTGTTTACCTCCCACTCTACCGCCCCTGCCAAGCCTTCCCTTGCCCCTAGATCTACCTTTTCCTATTGGATCCACAAGGATAGAAGAGTCTGGCTCCACTTGAGGAATACCGAGAGAGGATAGGAGCTTTGTTTTAGACTGCTTGAAAGAGGTACAGGGGTTAACCAGATGATTGGGTTTTTTCGCTGGGGGTGGGTGAGGGAATCGAGAAGTATGAGCTGGAGGAGTAAAGGTAATGGGGGAACACCTGTTGTCATCTGAGTTTGGGTTTGGCCTACTTGCACTTAAGTATTGGGCTTGTTCTTTAACCATCGCACCAAAAGGGGTGATGGGCTGGCCCAAAGAAACATCCAAACTGGCAGAAACTGCCTCCTGAGAGACGGAGGGGGGTAGAATGGTCTTGGGGGGGGAGGGTCCGCTGAATTTGGTTATTCGGTGGAGCAATAGATAGGGAGGGGTGCGCCATCTCACCTGACTGACTGACTTTCTTGGACCATTCGACATGTGTCTTCGTAGTGGTGACCGCCACTTTCAACCAATGAGGGCTGGGAAAAGGGGTTGGTTTTCGAAATGGGAATCTTTCTGTGTCAGGGAGCAAAGGGTTGGCTGAGAAGTGCTCCGTCACGGGGAGGCATTCGAATTTTGAAAATTGGTCAAACCTTTCTGCCTCAGCTGACAGGGAGGTCAGGCCCAAGGACCTGTCACTATTATTCAACGATGACTCATAGGAGTGGCCTTGGGGTCTGCAACTAGGGCCAGCCTGTACACCATAGTACCATACGGTGAGATGACGTCTTGATACATGTGTCTTCTGGTCTGGGGTTTTCTCCGGCTAACCCTCGCCGGACGATCCAGCCAGGATTGGCGCTTGACTGCCAGGGACCTTCTTTTCGTCCACGGCCCATACCATATATTCTCCGGCTCCCCATCATCTGGGTTAATGATTCTGAAGTTTCTGCAGGTGTCCATATGATGCCCTAATCGACCACATTTGTAGCAAAAGTCACAGAGCCCTTCATATGCATAGTCCACCCTTGTGGTCGTAAACTCATTCAAGGGAATCCAGAAGCCAGTTGGTAATGGGTTTCTGGAATCAAGGAGCACCTTCACCCTGAGAAAGCCTCGGAGGGTAGCATCTAGGGCTGGGATTGGGCCCGGCCCGTGTAAAATTTATAGGGCCCGGACCCGGACCGGAATTTTCGGGCCGGGCCTAAATAACATTTTTTTTCAGTTTTGGGACCGAGTTGGGCCCGAACCGTTTTTTTGGGGCCGGCTTTTCGGGCCCAAAAGGTTTTGAAAAAAAAAAAAAAAACAACAGCAGATCTGCTCCAAACCCAAATTCGTCAGCCCCCCAAAGCCGCCTAACAACCACCATCCAAAGTCGTTAAAAATTGAGCAGACCAAGTGAGAATACCAGCTAAGAACCATTCAATTAAGCAGGGAGGTAGAGCGCGAGAGAGGTATTGGGGGGCTAGGAATCTCTCTAAAAATCTACAATTGATCTGATGGGAAGGAGGACAAGGAAGAGAGGAAAAAGAAAAAGAAAAGAGAAAGGAGGCGTATGGGAACTGGGAAGAAGACGAAGAAGATAAGAAAAAAGAGAAAGGAGGCGTATGGGAAGTTGGGAACTGGGAAGAAGACGAAGAAGATAAGAAGAAAGAGAAAGGAGGCATAGAAGAGAGAAGGAAAAAATTAATTAAGGGGAGAAAAGGGACAAGAAGAGACAGGAAATCTTGAAAGAAGAGAAAGAAGTGGAGAACGTGTGAATGGAGAATAAAGAAGAGAGAAAACAATAAAATAGTTGTAACAGAAAAAACAAAAAGAGCACCTTCACCCTGAGAAAGCCTCGGAGGGTAGCATCTAGGGCTGGGATTGGGCCCGGCCCGTGTAAAATTTATAGGGCCCGGACCCGGACCGGAATTTTCGGGCCGGGCCTAAATAACATTTTTTTTCAGTTTTGGGACCGAGTTGGGCCCGAACCGTTTTTTTGGGGCCGGCTTTTCGGGCCCAAAAGGTTTTGAAAAAAAAAAAAAAAACAACAGCAGATCTGCTCCAAACCCAAATTCGTCAGCCCCCCAAAGCCGCCTAACAACCACCATCCAAAGTCGTTAAAAATTGAGCAGACCAAGTGAGAATACCAGCTAAGAACCATTCAATTAAGCAGGGAGGTAGAGCGCGAGAGAGGTATTGGGGGGCTAGGAATCTCTCTAAAAATCTACAATTGATCTGATGGGAAGGAGGACAAGGAAGAGAGGAAAAAGAAAAAGAAAAGAGAAAGGAGGCGTATGGGAACTGGGAAGAAGACGAAGAAGATAAGAAAAAAGAGAAAGGAGGCGTATGGGAAGTTGGGAACTGGGAAGAAGACGAAGAAGATAAGAAGAAAGAGAAAGGAGGCATAGAAGAGAGAAGGAAAAAATTAATTAAGGGGAGAAAAGGGACAAGAAGAGACAGGAAATCTTGAAAGAAGAGAAAGAAGTGGAGAACGTGTGAATGGAGAATAAAGAAGAGAGAAAACAATAAAATAGTTGTAACAGAAAAAACAAAAAGAATAAAATAGTCAAAGCAATTATAAATGATTCAGGCCTTCGGGCTTTTTTTTCTTCTAATTTTAAGGCCCGAGCCCGGCCCGTTATAAAATGATTTCGGGCCGGGTTTTATAAAACTGGCAAATTTTTTTAAAGGGCCCGGACCGTTCGGGCCGGTTTTCGGGTTTTCGGGCTAAAATCCCAGCCCTAGTAGCATCGACATTATCCATCTCCTCAAGTTCTAGGACTGTTCCAATCTCAGCACCAATCAACTCGGCATTCTTGGAGTTGAACTTTTCTTTCGTAAGGCCCGAAATCTGGACCCAGTACCAAACCATATGAAAATGAACATCGCTGATGGTGAGGTTTGGAAGCCAACGAACCACATTAAACCTCAGATTGTCGACATGCCAGGGACCACCATCCAAAAGAACAGTTGCTCCTTCCCGGGTAGTCTTTATAGAAAAGATGTTGTGGTGTATGTGGTGGATTCGGATGTTGCCCAGGTTCCTCCATGCAGAGCGGAGAGCACCCTTTATTCCACCAATGTTCGGCACCGTATCAGCAATGATAGCACCCAGCAGAGACACTTCATTTTCTACCTCATCCAGGCAACAGGTATTTTCCAGACGAGTGGCCAGATGGTCGTGGGACGACATGATGGGAAGCAAGGACAGGGAAGGGGACCATAATGTTTCCTTAGAAAGAGGGTCAAGAGGAAGCCCACGTGAGGAATCCGAGACAAACTCCAAAGAATCGGAGAGACAAAAACTACCACAGAAAGACCCTGGGTAGAGAGAAGATGGGTTTAAGGACACAGGTTGCAGGGATGATGGTACAGAAGATGGGGGGAAAGGAGGTTGTGGTGCTAAGGAGTACAGATTTTGGTTTGGAAGGGGTTACAGATGGGCCGAGGGAAGAGTAGAGAGAACTCTCTCTAGACCCCATTTCTTCAAAATCAATGGCTTGGATTTAGTAATAACTAAGATGTGGTGTAGTTTACACACTGCTTGGAGTTATTTACTTATTCCTGAATTGAGGTTCTGTAGTTTGATTTCATACCAGCTAATTTTTAAATTTTCTAACTCTTAAGAATTATGATCTTCTGGGTTTGTGGACTATGCGCGAGCTTGTTATTTGTGGTGGTGTTTATCATTTACTCTATCGTGTGCTGGTGTTTATCATTTAGTCCATCGTTATCTATATAGTTTTGCACTGTTCTTCACAAGACAGATTGTAGGCCGCATTATCTGTATTATTGTCATCCAAATTCAATCGTCATCTACATTGTTTTTGACTTTTTTCTAATACGCTAACAATGTTTGGGCTAATCTCCCATAGAATGAATGGCTTCTCGCAAATTGTTGAAACGTGCACGATCCCCAGAACTAAGAAACTCAGAAATTCCATTAACAACCAAACCAAGGTCGCAATGGAGATCACAAAGCAATTGCTTCTGATCGAAGGTAAGGAGAAGAACATGGTCTACTCACCACTGTCTATTCACGTGGTTTTGTGCATGATAGCTGCTGGGACAAAGGGTCCAGCCATGGACCAGTTGCTCTCTTTCCTCAAGTCCAAGTTCATCAGCGAGCTTAATGACCTCGCCTCCAATTTGGTCCCTCTGGTCTTTGAGGACGGATCGCCAAGTGGCGGGCCTCGCTTGTCATTCGCCAATAGCATTTGGTTAGAGGAATCTGTCTCTATCAAGACTTCTTTCAAAGAAGTGGTGGACTTTTCTTACAAGGCAGCCTTGAAACAAGTAGATTTTAAGGCCAAATATGAAAAAGTGCGATGTGAAGTGAATTCATGGGTGGAGAAGGAGACCAATGGCCTTATCAAAGACATTATTCCTAAATGGTCAGTAAATAGTGCAACAAGGCTCATCCTTGCGAATGCCTTATACTTCAAAGGAGCTTGGACAAGAAATTTGATGCATCACGAACAAGAAAGTTGGATTTTCATCTTCTCAATGGGAGCTCGATTAAGGCACCCTTCATGACCAGTTGGAAGGAGCAGTATGTACGTGCCTTTGACGGCTTCAAAGTGTTAAGGCTTCCTTATGAACAAGGCCTAGACTACGAGAGGCGGTTCTCAATGTATGTGTTTCTTCCAAATGCAAGAGATGGACTGCCAGCTTTGGTTGAGAGAGTTTCTTCTGAGTCTGGGTTTCTAGATCGGCATATTCCCAATAAATGTGTTCCAGTTCGTAGATTTTTAATCCCAAAGTTTAAGATCTGTTCTTACTTTGACTACATCAAGGTTCTGGAAAAGTTGGGATTGAAGACTTTCAAGTTGCCTTGTTTGACAGAAATGGTGGAAGGCAAGGCCCTATTTGTTAAAAATATACACCACAAATCTTTCATTGAAGTTATTGAAGAAGGCACAGAAGCTGCTGCAGCTATTGTTAAATGTGGGGGATCTAGGAAACCTCCTCCTCGGATAGATTTTGAAGCAGATCACCCGTTCCTTTTTCTGATCAGAGAAGAAGTGACTGGAACAGTGCTGTTTGTTGGGCATGTCCTCAATCCCATTAAAGAAGTCTGATTTGTTATATCAGTGTGCTAATTGTTAACTTTCTTCGTAGCTACTTCATGCAATAGCTTGTAGAAATTCAGTACTTCAAGAATATAACACACGTCTTTCTTTTATATTCTCATGGTATCTCAATGTAAAATTTCTGTGGCAAACCAAACTGATTCCTTCTGAGCTTAGGACCCAACGCTTTCAGCATTCTGCACCATTATTGATCCAGCCAAAAACTATCACCTGTTTGAGAATGTGTTAAATTGACAAAGATTCCATAACCTATGAGCATAAATGCATAACATTTTCAGCAAAGATTAAACTCGATCTATTAGCTAAAACAATTATAATGATGCTAATGATATTATAGGTTCATGTGTTTGAGTTCTTTAGTAAAAGCTATATATACTGAAAGCAGGATATATAATAGCAGCTACAGGCCATTTTCATGAAACATTGAGAAAATTATAAATTTATAATGATGCTACTGACATTATAGGATCATGTATTCAAGTTCTTTAGTAAAAGCTATATATACTGAAAGCAGTATAACAGCAGTTATAGGCCATTTTCATGAGATATCAGAGTGCAAGGTAACAGCTCTTGGGAATTCTAACAAAGAGAAGCTGTAAATCATAGTTGATTACTTGGAGAGCCCAGAACAATATATCGCAACAAAAGCATTTGGCATCTGGGTCTGGACTCGGTTGAGAAATTGGGAGAATTTGAAGATACAACGAGTCTAAACATCTACAGAGAAGCTTCACAGAAGCTAATAAAAACAAGATGTCTGACAAAATCTACAAGCAATTAAGCCAAGTCATCTAATATTAAATTTCCTATATTTCAATCACTCCACTGCTCTACTGCCAGTAGCTTTCCTTCTTTTGGCCCTTTTTTTAAAAAAAAAAAAAAAAATTTATGAGAACTCTCAGAATCCCAACTAATGAGGTTGGCTTTTGTGAAACGTAAAGCTGGAGTATATTAAAATCCTCCAGAAGGCAGTGTGAAACACAGAGACTCGATGTCAAACCTCATATTCATCTTCATTACCATCACCAAGACCTACAGCAGTGTCTATGGCACCAGCTGCAGCATCAGCAACGCAGTTGACTCATGCCTGCCAACATAGGCTAAAGTATCAACAACCACCCACGGAGTGTATCATACTGTAATTTATATTTATATCCAAAAAGACATCAGTCACCTTTCAGTCTTGCACCTCGCAATCTTCATCATCTTTTGAATATCAAAACTAACTTGATATACAATACAAGAAGGTCAGCAGAAAATTAACAAATTAAACGGACTCAAACAGGTGAACATTAACCCCAGTATCATGCAGCAACAAAAAAGTTGTTGTTCCTCATCAACCCACAGAAACGAAGTCCGGATTGGTGTATGTCTATACGATATATGTAATTAAGGATATGCATGTGTCATACTAAATGTCTAATATATTAAGCTTCACAGTGACTTAAGGCTTCAGTTTCAACAGAATGGATTACTGCAATGTCATTGAAGGAATCTTATTCTCTCACCCCCAGCTTGAAAATGCTTAACCGGTTCATTATGCTGCTCATTCCAGTCAACAGACAACCGAGAGCTCATGGAATAGAAACATTCCACAATGTTTGATTCTGGCTTAGCAATACTTCCACGTGATGACGTGAACAGAATGGGCCATTGTAGCTGATAGTTGATAACAGCTACAACTTGTAGTCACTGATACATATAAACAATGACGTGCGGTCACACGCTCACTTACACAAAGATGGAGTCATGGAGACCGCAAGTCTATTAAAAAACACCAAACAGGCAGAAAGATTCACCAAGTTGTATACATTGTTATTGAGAAAGCACTCGAGCGAATACAGATGAAGTGCAGAGTGTCCAGAATCGAAGTTCCAGGCATTACCCAGAATGCTTGCGACGGTCAAAAATGGGGTTTTGAAGGATGGCTGGAGCCTCTGTACACCTGTAAGGATGGTAAAGCTCAATTAACAACAGCATCGTGCTGAAGAATGTGAATGAAGAAAGCTGAAAGCCATGGTGCTACCTTACTTGAAATCGAGGCGTGCTTCTTTTTAGCTATGTGAATGAACTGCAACAACGGAAATTCTGCATTCATAGCCATTGCATACATACATGAAGGAAACCTTGGACATGCTGCTTCCATAATCAAGTTTGGCTTTACTCGTAGGGGTGGAGATTTCAAGTGTATGGAAGTAATGAAAAGAGCAGACAAAAGGCACGTAAGTCGCAAATAGATGGTAAAAAAGTATCCTGCTTCCCCAGAATAACAATGCTCCTCAAAATATAAGTAAACAACACAATCAACATAACTAAATTCAACCTAAATTCAAAGCCAAATCAACCTCAGAAGTCACCCCAGAGTGGAGTTTCTGAGAGACAACAAAAGTCGATAAGACATAGATAAGCAGGTATCCGAAAAAACAAAGATTAACAAGGAACTACAACTGCTTTGAAACAAGCAATTCAACATCAGCGAGTACGATAACATAGGGAACATCATAACTGTAGAACAGTTTGGAAATCAAAAGATCAGAAGGAAAGAATTCAGAAGAGTAAAAACTTTTCATTCTCTCCCATCATCTTCCACAGAGGCTCTACTCTGCTTCTTGTACATCTACAGTGAAGCTATGTTCCTCATCACATCCCAAGTAAGAATCACACATGAAATAGAGAGTATACGTCTTCTTTCCAGCTTCTGCAGGAGCCGCAAATCCAAGCTTGACCTTGGCCTTCTTTTGCGGAGGAACTCTCTTGATGGCAAGCAGTGAGTTAGTCTTGGTATCCCCAACTACCAGCCACCATCCCTCTTCCTTGGTCTTGGGATACCTTGGAGCATCAACAGGGCCAACCCGTTCACGCTCCATATCAACTTGCAAAGTGATTTCTTCCCCGGCCATCACATTCTCACTATCCAGCACCTTAAATGTCATTTCAATGTTGGGAAACCTTTTGCAGTATTGTTCAATATCTTCAATCTCTGTCTCTGACATCTGAAGTAGCTCCTGAAGTAGTTCGCGCCTCTCATCACTCTCCATGTCCACCAAATCAGATACCCTCTCTATACTCTTTTCATCTTGGCATCTCTTTGCCAGCTCCTTTGTGAAGTGAGGAAGCTGTAAAAGCATCGAGTCACGATCCCACATTCCCTGAGTAACCATTTGGCTGACTTCCATTGCTAGGAGAGCAAGGTTTAGCCAGCCATTGCTGGAAATGACATCAACCATTGCCTGAAGCAACCTACTTGCAGAAAGGAGGACCTCCCGCTGGTCCAATGCTAGGTTACCAGCCACATGATGCCTCGCAAAATGGGCCTGAAGCAGAGCATTTGCTTTGATGTGAGGATCTGTGCATTTCGGATTCTCAAAAGAAAATCTCTGGTGGTTGATCAACCTTCGAATAACCTCTTCCTCCCCGGGTCGTATAGGAAGTTGCGAATACTCAGAAGCATGAGTTAGAATCTCAAGAAGACCCTTCATCTTTGTTTTGGAAGTTAAGGAAGAACTGAAACGCTCGATGGTAGTATAACTGATGTAATAATATGAAGCTATCATGCCAAGATTCAAAGGCGAAAGATCAATGTCATCCTCTATAGAAACACACTTGCTTGCCTCCAAGTCGCTCAGTGTATTTTCTACAAGCTCTGAGAGGTAATCAGAAAGATGCCTCTGAGTAACTCCCTGAAGATTATAATAATTGGGATTCTGTGTGAGCCTCCTGTACAAGAAGGTCCAGGTAAGGTAATCAACAGCATCTTGCTTGTTCTCAATAATTCGAGCAACAACTTCTGCATTTAGATTATCATGTAGGTAATGGTGCAAATGGCTTTCAACAGGGAACGCTTCGTATAAGAACTTCATGTAGTATTCTTTACGAGGAGCATGGCAGAAGATGACACATTTCCCAGAATTATCAAGCTTAGGGCGACTGGCATGCCCCATCATCTGCAATAGATCAGTAACAGGGTAATCAGAATGGATGTTTTCCCGGCCATCATAATATTGAGTTCCCATCACAACCACTAAATGGGCAGACAATGGCACTCCCCAACACATTGAACCACTCATGACACACACTTGAATGTACTCAGCTTCAAAAAGAGTTGACACAATGTCTTGATCATCGCTCGTTAAGCCCTCATGCAAGTAGCCCACTCCATGGCGCAGTGTGCGTGCCAAGATCTCATCACTAATTTTCTCAACGAAAGGCTCTATCTCTTCTGCAGACCGCAATAAAAATGGCGGACTCTCAGCACCATCTGCATCTGAGTAAGTCATCAGATCCAAAGCTGTCAGGCGGGCATGTTTCCTTGTAGGAACGTACACAAGAGCTGGCTTCCCATTCTTGGCATGTTGAACAATTGCAGTGTATGTTGGTTTTGCCATCGCTTGCATCCTTGCTTCAAAATTTGCTAAATCCACCCCCTGAATGTGTATTTCAAGTGGCACTGGGCGCACACCAGGTGGAAAATTGAAAAGGCCATGAGAGGTAGCACCTATCCATTCTCCAAGATCCTTGGCATTTGCAAGAGAAGTGGACAGAGCCACAATACGAATTCTGTTCTCACCTTGACTTGCTATGTGTCTCATCCTAGAGACTATCACCTCCAAAATGGGACCACCCTGACCACCAATCAAGTGGACTTCATCTATAATAAAAAGGCTAACCTGCTGAACATGTTTCCTCTGTTTCCACCGCCGAGATAAAGCATCCCACTTGTCTGGAGTGCTGATGATAATCTGACCTTTCTCAAGCAGTTTTAAGTCTGTGGCTGTTTCCCCTGTTAATTCAACAACACGTAGATTTAGACCCTTTGGACCAGTCCCAAACTTCTTCTGCCAGTCAGTGTACCGTTCCTTGGCAAGACCTTCAATAGGTGCAATATACACAACACGCATGCCAGTCTCAGAGGCCTTTTGATGATTCCTCAATACAGCAAACTCTGCACATATGGTCTTGCCACTCCCTGTTGGTGCAGCAACTAAGACGTTGTCATCGGAATTATACAGAACAGTGAAGACCTGCGTCTGGATGGGGTTAAAATGCTTAAAATCATAGAGAGCTTCATACGACGAATTTCTCAATGCTGTTACAGGAAGTGGTTGCAAGTCCAACAACTCAGTCGGAGGAGGATACTTTTCAGGTAAGATAAGGTGTCTGAATGAAACAGGTAAAACAGTTTGCGACCCAAGCCACCTATCAGACACAACACGAATGAAGTATTGAGGTGGAAGAGGTTCATAAATTTGCACTGTAAAGTTCAAAGTATGATCCTCATCAATATACTGCTTCTTCAGCAGAAAATACTCATGATGAAGAATATACTCTCCATCATTATCCTCCACTATTACCCAAAATGGCTCCACATATCCATGAACTTTGTCCTCCCATTGGAAGTCTGGTGTTATAGTAAGTTCAACCCTTAATACAGTGCGAGTGATTGGCTGCACATGTGCTGCAAGGTTTAATTTGGGGAACTGGTGGATGAACTTGTGGAGTGTTCTTCCCATCTTTGGCATTCGTATAAGCTCCCCAAGTTCCTGTGAGGAGAGGTCATAATATCTATCCCAGGCCAAATCCTTCTTCTCCAACTTGATTAAAATATCATTTGTTATTCCATGGAATTGGCGAAGTGGCGTCTGGACACTCCACATCCTCTTGTTAACCATTTTACACAAGTTCAAAGCCTTTTCTGCGAGTAGAGCCCATCCCCGTTTCAAGACAATCTCGAAAAGAGCTCTTAGAAGACGCCCAGCACTCTGACCAAGGGAAAACAAATTGATAAGTCAATATCTGAGAAATAAACAAAGGCAAAAAAAAAAAAACCTAGTTGAAGTGAAAATTTATGCAGACTATAGACAGAGAAACAAAACCAAAATAAATACTAAAGCAAGCTGCAGTATTTCCCAACAGTAGCAAAAATAAGAATTAACCATACAAACCTGAGTAATGTAAACCATGTCAGATGTCAATGAGAGCCCTTCAAGCTTCAGCTGTGAAATATATGCTTGCAACAGCACATTAATCTTTGCACTGGGCTCTTCAAGGCTTTCCTTCACTGGAATCGGAACACGGTCTAATAACTTTGCCAGTTCCATCTTTTCATCCTGCCGAACAGTGACATACTTAAATTCTTCACTGAGCGAGAACAATCTACAAAGCTCAATGTCCCCCATTGTTGGCTTCAAATGCTCATTATATGTAGATATTGTTCCATGACTTATGTAGTAATAGCTAGCAATTCGACCCAAGTCCGTTACTTGGAAATATCCGCTTTTCCTGTCATACTTAATCAAATTGTTCTTGTCCAAGATGGTTGCAGCAGAATGGATCTGTAAACAACAAAGTTTTAAGACAACATGAGATTCCATAAGAGATACAGTTTGAGGGAACGACACTGCAAAAGTATGATATCATGGATAACAGCATGAACAAAATAAGAATAAGTCAGCAAAAAGCGAAATCAGATTGTAACCCAGCAAGAACAGAAATAAATTAACTTCTGCCAAGATTGAATTAAAGATATAACAAGGCACAAACATTAAGGAAAAACTTTCAAGTACCAAAAACTGTCCCAGTGGTCATCCCAGAGACTCAAATATCATCATATAGACTGAAACAGAAAAACTTCTATGGCTACTACATTTACCATAAACGAGGTCAAACCTTTTAGCTTTTCTAATTTAATTGTCCCATGTTATTAATATGCTATTATAAGTAATATGTCCAAGACAATTATTTGTGGGAAACAGCTATTAATCACAAAGGAGAAGTTAGAGAACAGTAGACAGAATATGCACTAAGACCAAAGAGCTACAACTAAAGACACCAGCAAAAACATCAAACAAATATCCTTAACTCTAAGATTAGACAACAGCTGCATTCTACTAACAACAAATTGCAAGGAAAGTAAAAAGACAAACATGATAAACAAGAAAATGACATAGACGGTGTAAACAAAATCAGAAAATAAAATATTAAAGTGAAGTTATGATTACCAGATCAGCTCGCCTCTCCTCCAATGTAATATCTCTTGAGAGAACATCAGCTTCCAAACGATACAGCGTTGGATTACGTAACATGCGAACAAACAAATAAGTATATCCCAACCAAGTACAAGCTTCTCTGGCATTTTGGACCGTACCAAGAACAATTTCAGCATTCAATTGATCTGCCAATTTGGACACAAACTGACTTTCAATAGGAAGTTGTTGGTTCATCAAGGAAAGGTAGTATTGTAGTTCATTGTGTCCAGTAATGATTATCCCTTCTCCATATGAATCAAACTGAGGTCTTCCTGCACGACCCAACATCTGCATAACATCAAGTGGACTTAGTTCAGTCCATGCACCCTTTTCTGGATCATAAACCTGAGTTCCTTTGATTATCACAGTGTGAGCTGGAAGATTCACACCCCAAGCCAGTGTTGCAGTGGAAACCAAAACCTGTACATGCCCATCACTAAAGAGATCCTCAACCAATTGGCGATCAGCCCTGTTCAACCCAGCATGATGAATAGCAAAACCATATGGTAGTAGGTCTTTAAGATCATTGCTCTTGACCAATTCAGTATGAGTATGAAGAATTTCCCTGCTTGCACTGTCTTCTTTCAGAAATCTACCAAGGGTATCATTAGCAAGAGCTGTATCTCGTATAGCACGAGCTGTTTTGGCTGTTTCCTTCCTTGAGTGAACAAAAATCAGAACTTGATGTTTTCCAGCCCCAGCCATCACCTTTTCGTAGCAGATATCATTCATCAATTGGAACCTCTGCAATGGCTTCCTTACCATGATTCCAATATACTGTTGAGAAAGAGGGACAGGTCTGTAACTATTGTCAAAATGAAACAGACCCTTATCAACACGCAAGAAGAGTGCCACATCTTGATAGTTAGGTAGTGTAGCAGATAAACCCACCAACCGAATGTGTTGTTTCGTGGTCTCTATCTGCCTAACAGTTCTAGCAACAATGCTTTCAAGAACAGGGCCTCTATTATCATGAAGAAGATGAATCTCATCAATTATGAGAAGTGTGACAAGTTGGGTATAAGTACGATCTCCTGACTTTCTGGTGATGATATCCCACTTCTCAGGAGTTGTGACAATAATCTGAGTCTCTTCAATTTGTTGGCGAGTCATTGACTGGTCACCACTTAGTTCCCTCACTGTAACACCATAATCCTGCAAACGATTAGACAAATTGCCAACCACTTCAGCAACAAGAGCTTTCATAGGGGCGACGTACACAATCTTATAAGCATTGTGGTTTATCGAACCATCCTCCGGATTCATGTGCAGTGCAAACTGCTGAAGGATAGTTAGCACTGCAACATTAGTTTTCCCTGCCCCAGTAGGAGCGCATAGGAGGATATTTTCCGCTTCAAAAAGAGCAGTATTGTAGACTTTACTTTGTACCCTGTTCAACTGAGTCATTCCTTTGAAAGCTGGTCGAGCCCACTCTGGCATAGCAGATATTTTTACAAGTTTCTCATCAGCATCAAATGGTTTAGGCTTCAATGCTGGCACATGGATTTCTTCATAACCCTTGCTGGGATGTCTATAAGACCCATCTGGAAGAACACACTTCTTTGACACCAATAGTCTACTTTGCTCTTGTGCGAGGCTGTCAAGATCAAGCAGCTGAGCCTGGCTCTTCAACCAACCACTATCAGCATCTCTATCCACAAGCCCCCTCCTAGCCCTGTCCCCGTCTCCACCACTTTCATCCTTCAACCTGCGAGCCTCCTCTCTAATACTCTTCTCCAAGTTCTTTTGCCTCTCCTTTGCACTAGCCCTTGTGGCATGTAACTGGTCCACAATTGAATCCAAATCTTTACGACCCAGACGCAACATTTCCTCCTCAATGTTCTTCCTCTCATCTTGGTCTTCAGCTCTCGCCAAACGGGTGCACCAGAAAATCTTCAGCCGGTTTCGCAACAGAAACTTGATAAGACTGAACTTGTCAAACTGAAGGTGCAACAGTAGCTTTGATTCAACATCCCTGTCATCACCTTCAGGAAGGATCTTTAGCACCTCTTCAGCAAGCTTCTGGCATTGTTGTGGATCAATCTGTTTCTCATAAGCTTCAGATATCTTTCTCTGAAGCCAGTAAGCATCAATATCCTGAACATTGAGACTCAGACCCTCATTGGCTTCCTGCATTTCATCATCATCAATGCCACCTCCCATTTGCATAGCCCCAGACTCATGTCGTTCAGCCACATCATCATCATCATCATCCTCTTCCTCGTCCTCCTGGACCATGTCAAGATCGCTCTCCTCCTCATCCTCCTCATTCTCTTCAAACTCAACCGCAACACCAACATCATCATCCAGAGCTTCGTCACCATTAGCCACTGCAGACCCACCAGCGTCACTCCCGTCTTGGTAGTCAGTGATCAACCTCCCAATCTGAACCAAAGTATCAAACACCGTTGTAGGTATAGGGTTCAACAACTTCTCAATCTCTTTTTTCTTTTCAGGATTCTTAAATGTCTCATTCTTAAGCACAGCCAAAATCTCATCCGCCGCACCACTCACTATATTCAAGGGCTGCCCACCCAACTGCTGCTGAATCACACTAAGCATAGCCTCATACGCCGCCCGGGTCTCTTTCGTCTTAGGCTGGTAAACCCCTTCCTCCGTGGCCGTGAGCACACTCTCCTCATGCAGCCGGCGCCTTTTGCTCTGCCGAACAGGGGCAGGCTCGGCATTGGGATCACGTTCCTTCTTCTTCTTCGACTTCTTAAGCTTATCATCCAACTCCGGCGGCCTTCCCCTGTACGCCCTGTCACCAAAGCCTTTGGGGTCAATCTTTCCCCAGAGCGATTCCGGCTCGCCGGTTGGCTCGTGCGTGTCACGTGGCCGAGAGTCTGTGGTCAGGACCAGACTCGAGTTGGCCCTATACTCGTACTGCTTGAACCGGGCGTGCGCCTCCGCACCACCGCCCAAGTTCTGCTGCGACATTTTGAGATCTCAAAAAACCCTAACAAAATCAAAACAGCAACAAAACTACAATGAGCCTAGGGTTTTAGCAAACTTCTGATGTCAAAATCAATAGGTAAATTCTGATCGCAAAGTATATAGTTGAAATTGCGAGATGGAAATAGAGTAATTGAAACCCTAGCTGAGAAAAATTGATGAAATTGAAAAGACAAAAGAGAAAGCACTCACGGTTGGTTGTGACGTAGTTCTTCGATTCCAGCTTTGCAAGAGCGAGGGTTTTAGTTTTCTGGTATGAAATCGCAGTACGAGCTAAACCCTAAATACTACTCACTCACTATTCTAAACCGTCTACTGATGCCGACTTCAAAACAGGATATAATGTAGTCGTTTCTGGGGTAAGCTGGTAAAATTATAGTGTGGGGAGGAGAGGCCGGCCCACATCAATGGATTGGGCTCTTGGAGCATGAGAGCCCAGATGTCGCAAGTCATGTCATGCTTTGCAAGTTGTAATCTACACTCACTAGTAGTGACGGGCATTGTAACCCGAAAGTCCGGAAAAGCGAACCGGTCCGTTTCAAAATCGGACTGTTCAGTCCGGTCTCGATAAAAAGATTTTTAAAAAAATTTGGGCCCTGCCCATTATGTATAAAATTTGTATCGGTTCGGGCCTTGAATTCCATTTGAAGAACAATCCAAACATGTTTGGACCCAAGATGACACGTGTCCTCTTACTAGAGCTATATAACCAAGTTTATACAAAATCTGTAGGCTTGAGCACACATTCTCTTTCTTCATTCCCTTATCCGTCTTCGAAGACTTCGTCCACAGCTCAAAAATCACTAAAAGTACTCTTCTTTAGTTCTTCTATTCAAATCCTAAGTACATGGCTTCATTCCCAGTCAATCGAGTCAAATAGTTTCAATCTCTCACATTCTCATCATCCATCTTTGTCTCTCATCATCTGAAACTCTCAGAAATCAGAAATTAAAAACAACTATGGCTAATGACTACTGATGGAAATGGGAAGGGGATTATCCAGCTCTTCATCCTCTGAAACCGATGAAGTCCAAGATCTACTCGAGCCGCCGGTAACCACCATCGTAGTTGATGTACGTAGAAGGTACTTTGGGGAGTCTATACAAATTTTGTAAACCCTAAATTGAGATTGATATGGGAATTGGTTTGGTTTGTGTTATAGAACATGGAGACCATGAATTGGATCGAATAGAAGAACTCAGACCACAAGAGCTTCTTTTTCTTCTTCTTCTTCTTACCTAACACAGATCGATTTGCTTCTTCTTCTTCTTAACTAACGCAAATCGATCTTCTTCCTTTTCTTCTTCTAGACCAAAAAGATCGATCTAGCACTAGATTGATGAAAATATTCAAAGATTATGGGAGATTTATGAAAATAGATGGTTTCTGGCTGGATCGATAATGGATTCTTCGCCTACACTTTTCAGGACCGAAAACTAAGAAAACCGAATAAAAAAATTTCAGTTCCGGTTCTCTCATGTCTCTACAATTGAATAACATGATTTGGGCCCAGCCCATGCCGAGATTTAATCTCTACTATATTTAAGAGAACTCACTTTGTTAGCAAAATACCTAAAGGAAAATGCTTGAAAGCCCAACATTTTTTACCAAAACTATATCCCAAATGATGTGGCACTGCCACATCATTTCCTACATGTATTTAAATTCCCCAGATTATTTTTTATTTACGATCATTAAAAATTTTCAAAAGGAATTTACTTCTGCTAGCTCTATTTGGGGTGATTAGTTGGCTAATCTGGAAGAACTGTAATGCTTGCAAGTTTGGGAACAATGTAACAGAAGGAGAGCAGGTCATCATTCAGGTAATAAATTAGCTAAGTAGTTATGATGTAGCGCAATTGAGAAAAGGTCATGGTGTTCAGAAATCCTCTCCTCAAGTTAGTCAGCCTTCTGCTTGGTCTCCACCTGCCTCATCTTGTTTGAAGCTTAACACTGATGCTTCGTGCAACTTCAAAGATGGGAAGGCACGGTTAGGTGTAGTTGTGAGGGACAGTGATGGGAATTCGCGAGGTGCTCTAATGCACCCAATTATGGGACAAATCTCGGTTCATGCGGCAGAAGCTTCGGCTATGCTTTATGGCTTGAGATTCTGTCTAATGAATGGATTTGTAAGGTTAGAACTTAGAAGTTGAATGTGATGCAGTGAATGTGGTTGAAGCTATTAATTCCACCCATTTTGATCTGAGCATGGAATCACCTATTTTTGATGCAATAAGAAGATTGAAACCAGCTTTTGAAGTGATCAGTTGCAAGAAAATATCAAGGATCGAATAGCAATCGTGCTGCTGATATGCTAGCCAAAGAAGCTGTGAAAGTAGATAGTATAAAGTTATGGAAAGAAATAGGACCTCCTTGGTTCCATGAATATGTAATTGCTGATTTGTCTAGTTGATGCTAGGGGAGTAGGGGTGGTCTGCTATCTCCTAAATGCCCTTTGGATGTTTTGTATGTTCACATATTCATCAATGAAATTATTTCTTTTTGATAAAAAATAAATAAATAAAAAAGAATTTATTTCTCTTTTGCATAACTCTATGCTAACAGTTTCACTTGGTACCGCTCATAGATTTCTTTAGACTTTAACTACCCAAATTCGTGAATGTTATATAGTTGTAATTGAACACTACGACTAGTTTAGAGGTTTCAATTATGTAGAACTCTAGCAATTATGCTCCCCAATTGAAAACTATCACTTGGTGTGAGTAGCTCCTGTTTCATGATTTAATTGGAGGTTCCAAGTCCAATTGAAGTTGGAGTTCATCACTTCTTCATGTCTTCAGGACCTCAAGTACCCAATACTTGCAACACCATTTGAGAATCTTGCATGTTCATGAATGTCAAAGATTATAGACAAACAATCTGCTTATTGCTCTTTCTCTGTCTCCAGACCTTCACATCTTCCTTAGCATTTCTTCTTATTCCTCTCTCGACTAGGGTAGAGATCACTGTCATAGAATGGAGACTTATAAGCGAGGCACTGGGTTCTGGCGATTGCGCTTGGTGGTTCCGATTGCGGCCTTGCTCGTAATCTTCTCTTTTCATCAATCATATCGTTCTGATCTGATCTGGTATGGGAGGTTGTTTCGGATGCAGTGGTGTGGAGCTAATGGGGCAGCAAGTGTTGGCCAATTGATTCAAAGGGCAACAAGGAGGCTAGGGCTTTCGATGTGTTGGTGCTGATCCGTGATCTGACGGTGAAGGGACACATGTATGATGCCATGCGGCAGCACGGCGAGGTAGGGTATTAGGCAAAGTCTGGAAGTAGCCATAACCCAAACACTCAAACTCGGCCTTGTGGCTTATCGGGACGACCTCTTCATCACTTCTAAGCTTTGGTCTAATGATCAATGCTTACCGTGATTTGGTTCTTCCCGCTCTAAAGAAATCTCTTCAGTAAGTCTAACGATTTTGGAAAATGACTTTCTCTTAATGTCTGGGTTTTCAGTTGACTCCAAGATCGATCTGTCTCTCACTCTGTCAAGAATTTCTGGGTTTCAATTGAAGTCTCGTGATCGTGGTCAATTGATCTTGCTCTTGGTTCGATTCAGAAATCTTCAAGCTTGGTAAGTAAGTTGTTGCCTTGCTCTTGGTTTGAATAATACCTTGCTCTTGATAACAAAGACAATTTATCAAATGGTCTACAAGGCAGATTGTAAAAGATGATCTTGGCAAGATCTTGAAACAGAGTAAGCTGAATGTTGCACATGAGACATGAGATAAGATTCTGAGTGAGCTTAGAAGCACATGATATCTCAAGATCAATATGTTATTGAACTTGAAACAATAGATAGAGCTTGAACAAGAAGGAAGATATTCGATGTAAGTCATGAAACTTACCAATTATCACTCTTGTAAGTTTCAGAGCAAGATGAAGGTGAAGATCTCATGGGTTGAACTAAGCATCACTGTATGAACATGGCCCATTGCGAGGATAAGCTGAATTTGGAAGAAAATAGGACATGCAAACACAAATTAGAATCAGAATGGCAACTATGTACCAAAACAGGATTTTCCTGAACAATGCGCGGTTTTACCTTGATAGAGAACAATCCAGCTGTTGGATTGTTATGATTTTCGAACAAAGCATAGAAGACATGATTTTGGAAAACTTTTGTGAAGTTGTGTTGGTATTAATATTAGAAGTGGCACTTTCGAGCTGTTGAAGTTGGTTGAGGGAAATGATTTCCAGCAGAGGTTTTCACATTGTAACTCTCTTAATTCAAGTTCAATGGACTAGAAAATACAGCTGACTCAGCCCACTCATTTTAAAGTTTCT